>NC_057715.1:37514571-37547493 GCF_004010195.1 Chiloscyllium plagiosum | reverse complement strand
AACTTTATCCCAGATATTCAGATCACAAGAAAGTCACCAAAGCAGCAAAATTTGACAGTTGCCCGTCAGGGACATGGTGGAAGTCCCATGACACTAGTTGGGAATTACCTGGCATGTGTAAACTTCTGGTGAGGCAGTTGCTTTCATTAGAAACATTTTAAGAAAGTCCACAACTCTGAGTTCAACATATTATGACTTCAACATATTATGACTTCAAAACCTGCTCTGGCAGCCCGGTGGCTCAGTGGTTTGCACTGCAGCCTCACAGAACCAGGGATCCAGGTTCGATTTCTGCCTCGACAACAGTCTGTGTGGAATTTGCACATTCTCCATGGGTTTCCTCTGGATGCTCTGGTTTCCTCCCACAATCCAAAGATGTACAGATCAGGTGAAGTGCTCGTGCTAAATTGCCCATTGTGTGTTAGGTGCATTAGTCAGGGGAATACAGGGTAGGGGAATTGGTCTGGGTGAGTTACTCTTCAGATTATTGGTGTGGAATTGTTGGGCCAAATGGCCTGTTTACATACTGTAGGGAATCTAGTCTAATGCACTTGATTTGCCAATAAGCTCTCAACTCTCCTTACTAACACTTTTGACTCCTTCCAACCTGACCATGACTTGACCTGACCTCATTACCCAACTCTCTCCCAAGACACAAACCCAACCCCATACAATACAATACACACCTCCTACTTGGTCCATCCTAACCACCTCTTCCCACCTCAACCCACACCCACTATAATACCACTCTACCCCCTTACCTACGTGCCACCCTAGCCCTCTTGTCTACCTGCCATCCTCTTCCCTGAACCAGCTGTCAGTCTACCCTCCCCCACCCCTTACGTCTTCACTACTGTCTTTCCGTAGCTTTACAATAAGGCCATGAGATGTTTAAACTCTTCCCTTACCACAGTTAGGGAGTAATTGTAAAACCTGGATGTGCCTTGATCTGCCTTGACATTCTTGTACCAGACAAATTTGGCTGGATTGAAAAGTCTGCTCAGAAATATCTGGTTTAGAAACCTGGGCCCAAAAATGTGGATTGTGAATTCAGAATTCGACAGCTTGTATGAGGGCAGCAATCTGATAGCGATTCTTGCTATTAGAATACTTGGGCCTGAATGGAATGTACACTTTTCCAGGGCAGCTGACCACAAACTAAAGTCATCCTTTAAAGCAAGGGCTTCAAACAAATGCCATTGTACATTGTCTGCTGCAATCAGAATAATAGCAGCCCTCAACAATATTGCCTCCAGCTGCTTTCAGACAACAACAGGAGGTAGCATTTACATCAGTCAGTCTATAATTCATGCTTGCCTTTAGGAGGTGACTGATGTAATGTTTGCAAAGGCAAGTGAGTTCACCATGGGCAACAGCAGGATAGGGCCCTTGGGTATGTGTAGATCACTGCTTGCTTCAACTTCAGGTCATGATTGCCTGAACACACATTGCCATGTAACAAAGCTCTCTGTCTCCAAGAACATCTATTTAATCTACAGTCAGTCTGTGTGTGATCAGTCTGTTGTTTTTTTTCAAGGCAACTATCATGATACCATTGTAATTTGTCATACTTTATGTCCCAATTGCTCTTTGACCCTGCAACAACAAACCAGGGACAGACAGCTGCCTGAAGATAAGGATTACGTCTTATATTTGGGATTAATTTTGATTTTTAAACACAAAAGCAAAATACGATTCTTCCTGGAAATCTGAAAGAAAACCATAAAATCCTGGAAATACTCAGCTGGTTAGATGGTATCATGCAACACAGACTGAAGCAATTTTGCCATCGTACCCGTGCTAGCTGTCTGAAAGTGATACCAACTTGTCCACTTCCCTGCTTTGCCACTATCATCTTGCATTTTGTTTTTTCCTAAATGATAGATCTAATTCAGAGCGATGGGATGAATCAATCTTTGGAAAGGCAGGAATTCATCAGGAATAACTAGCACTGATTTGCTAGAGAGAGATCCAGTCTGACTAACTGAATTGAGTTTTTTGGAAAAGGTGACTGAATACATAGTGCTGTGGACATGGTTCACATGAACTTCAGTAAGGCATTTGGCAAGGACCCATATGGGAAGGTTCTCCAATAGATAGTGCCCATGGATTCCAAGGAAGTTGGCAAACTGGTTCCAAAATTGGCTTGCAAATAGGAGGCACAGTGTAATGATGGAGGGTTGTTTTTGTCATTAGAAACCTGTGGCCAGCAGCGTACCATAAGACTCAGTACTGGAACCCTTGCTGTTTGTGATATATGTTAATGACTTGGATGTGAATATAGAAAGAAGAATTAGTAAGTTTGCATAAAAGTTGTGGTGTTGTTGACAGTGAAAAGGATGGTCTCAGGCTATAATATGATTTGATCTGCTGGTAAATTGGGCAGAGCAATGGCAGATGGAATTTAATCCTGATACAGTGCAAGGTGATGCATGTTGGGACATCTAATAAGGGTAGAATAGCACAATGAACGGTAGGTTTCTAGTGAATACTGAAGAACAAACGGATCCTGGTGTACAAGTGTCTTGAAGGTGTCAGCACAGGTAGATTGGGTGGTAAAGAAGACATTATATTCAACAGTTTTGTGTTAGCTTTCATCTTAGGTTTTCATTAGTTTTTTGAGTCTGGCTGTGACACCATTTTGTGTTTTCAAGAAGGAAGTAGATGTCAGGATCATGGCTAAAGGGATCAGTGATATATATAGAGGAGGGGGCGGGGAGGGGAAGACTTAGGGTATAGAACTTGATGATTAACCAGGATCATATTGAATGACAGAGCAGGTTCAAGGGATCTATTGGCCTACTCCTGCTATTTTATTTTCCATTTTTAATTCCAAAAGCCCTGAGGAGCCACCTTGAAGTAATTGCTGCTTTTCAATGGGGTGAGAAAAGAAGAGTTCTAGACTACTATACAGGCTAAGAAGAGCCATGACCTGGAGTCCTGTAAATGTGAAACAAAGAAACCTGTTCAGTCCATCTATGAGAGCAGTCGCCAAATATCATAGCTGCTGAACTCCAAGTTTTCAAACTTTTACCTCAAAAAGTCAAAATTCAAGCAAGTAACAAGCCCTGGAGATCGATGTGTCTTTCATCTTTGCAAGCATCTTTTATAGTTAGTAATATTAGATTAGATTAGATTAGACTCCTACAGTATGGAGACAGGCCCTTTGGCCCAACGAGTCCACACTAACCCTCCGAAGAGTAACACATCCAGACCCATCTCCCTCTGACTAATGCACCTAACACTATGTGCAAATTAGCATGGCCAATTCATCTGACCAGCACATCTTTGGATTGTGGGAGGGAACCGGAGGAAACCCACGCAGACACGGGGAGAATGTGCAAACTCCTTATCATTGCTGTTCATCTTTGAATCTATATTTTGTTGTGGTTCTGTTCGCCGAGCTGGGAATTTGTGTTGCAGACGTTTTGTCCCCTGTCTAGGTGACATCCTCAGTGCTTGAAAGCCTCCTGTGAAGCCCTTCTGTGTTGTTTCCTCCACCATTTATAGTGGTTTGTCTCTGCTGCCACTATATACCGGCCACTGCAGCGGACAGCTGGAACTGACGACCAGAAGCAGCAGAGGCAAACCACTATAAATGATGGAGGAAACAACACAGAAGCGCTTCACAGGAGGCTTTCAAGCACTGAGGATGTCACCTAGACAGGGGACGGAACGTCTGCAACACAAATTCCCAGCTCAGTGAACAGAACCACAACAACGAGCACCCGAGCTACAAATTTTCTCACAAACTTTGAATGTGAACATATATTGCATGAATGTAGTCTAATCTATTTTAGAAGTAAACTCAGGAAGCCTGCATATTCCAAGAGGGTGAATGCAAGTCATATTTATCGATAAAATTGCTTAAAAAACTGAACAATATTTGTTGATTGATAACTTAGCACATGTAAAGTGTACAAAAGAGCAAAATATGACACACATATAATGCTGCATCGAATTTTGTTGCATTGATCTGTTAAGTTCAAAGCCTCAGAGGTTTTATTAAAACTGTATGGCATCATGGTTACCAGTTGGCATATTGTGCACCATTGTGAGTTTCAAAATTAAAAGGATTTTCTAGTCAGCACAGATTAAAAATAATCTATGAGAAATAGATCAATAGGATAGAAATTCTGTCAGTAATTAGTTCTAGCATAGCTCAATCACTTGAAATGGACAAAATTTTAATTCCCTCAAAATCTATATTTCCAACCAAATATAAAACAATGAAGATTATCTTCTACCCTCCACACCAATCTTGAATGATTATTCCTCCAGATCTGAATATAAACAGTGGACATTATACATTGTAGTGTTCCTCTCAGAGATAAATTCAATGCCTAATTTCATGGTATTTATGGGGTTAAAGAAAAAACCTAAAGCACAACTAAACTTCAGGAAAAAACTTGTTAAAGACTTATTTAAATTGTACTTATTTATACTGAAAATGCTCATTGGCCAGGAAGGGCGATTGAGACCGAAAGCGAACTTGATAAAAAATGAATTGAGTTGGTTTTCTAGAAATCTAATATCAAATATCTTCTTGATCTGTACCTGCACACTGAACTTTGGCAGCAGACAGATGATTGGTATCAGCCATATAGAATATTAATAATTGAGCAGCCTCACACCTTCCAATATTCTCATTGAACTTATATATTTTAAAATATCTTAACTTCTTGTCATGGAATCTGCATTTTTACATGCTAACAGATTTATTGAAGTTAATTTTCTTATTCTGACTTCAGCCTTTAACAAGCTAACAGTTTTCATAGTCAGCTACTTCTGCTCTTTCCTTAGAAAATCAAGGGTAAAGAAGACAAAAATAAATCTGACCATAATCATTAAACTAGTCTTATTGCTTTCTTATTCACCACAGATAAGCACCATCTTTTAATTTGAATCTGAGGTAACCTTGGCACTTACAGTAATCACTTTTTTGACTCGCACAACAGAAAAGAAGGTAAATAATGCATTCTTCCTACTCACAAAAAAAATTGAAATCAATCCTGAGACTGCCTGAGGAATGTTGAAACCAAATAATGGTAATTGTTACCTAATCTGGCAGGTGGGAAATTGACGGATTGGATTTATGACCTGATTTACACCCAACCACAGAGAACATGCAGAGAGATGTAGAATTACATTGAAATTGTTGTGTATAGTTACAATCCATTTATCTATGCCAACTAGCTTAGATATGGAGAAGAAAATAACAGTAACTTATATTCTGTTCTTACCTTGGAGAACATTCCCCTTTCCTAATAGTCAACATTCAATGCAGAGACCTAGAATTCTAAATTATTGCAGCATTCTCTTGTTTGTACACAAATAATTGCACTGAGCTTCTTTTTTGGAGAATTTAAGAAGTTCTTAATTAGAAGCTTTATCATTTGCTATCTCTAAGTTAATGCAGTTAAAGTAAATGTTCAGCCAGGAGTCATTTATTTGCATTGTGTATTTATAGTCATTGCACTTTCTAAAATTTTAATTCTGTAGATAAATCTACAGAAGATATGGTAGGAAAACACATTTGCCTTGGGGTTTCTTAGATCGTGGAAGGAAATTAGTCTTTTGCAAGGTCAGGTAGTTCAGATGGAGATGGTTCAGTCCAAAATTTGAAGAAGAGACATCCTTGCATAAATTTCACTCTATTTCAGAGCACGCTGAAGAAGAGTTCACTCTCACAGTTGCATCCACATGGAAATGTTAGCTAAGATGAGATCTTGACACTCATTCTGACCTCTAAAGTATCATGAGACTTACACCAATATTTAAAAGATGCAGTATATCAGGATCTGTTCATTAAGATAAGAGTACTTTGTTAACAATACATTATACTGACTCTTCACTCTCAGAGAAGATGCATGAGTCTTAGTACGCCATTTAGCCTTTCAGATCTCTTCCACCATCTATCATGTCTTCTTTGTCTTTTATGTTCTTCAAATCTACATGTTTTGATACTGTTAAAGATATTTATGAATTATGAATTTGTATATGTGTATCCCCTTTCAGTTTTTGAATATTTCAATTTAAAAATAAGCATGAGTACAGTTTTAGGCTGAAATAAGTTAAATGTTAGCCAAATGGAAATCTACTACTGTAATTATTCAAGTAAAAGTGACAAAGATATTCGCTAAAAATACAGATTCAAAGTTTGTGAGAAGATTTGTAGCTCGGGTGCTTGTGGTTGTGGTTCTGTTCGCCGAGCTGGGAATTTGTGTTGCAGACATTTCGTCCCCTGTCTAGGTGACATCCTCAGTGCTTGAAAGCCGCCTGTGAAGCGCTTCTGTGTTGTTTCCTCCATCATTTATAGTGGTTTGTCTCTGCTGCTTCCGGTTGTCAGTTCCAGCTGCTTCCGGTTGTCAATGACCTGGACCCAATATACCGGCCACTGCAGCGGACAGCTGGAACCGACGACCGGAAGCAGCAGAGACAAACCACTATAAATGGTGGAGGAAACAACACAGAAGCGCTTCACAGGAGGCTACTAAGCACTGAGGATGTCACCTAGACAGGGACGAAAAGTCAGTAACACAAATTCCCAGCTGGGTGAACAGAACCACAACAAAATACAGATTCAAAGGTGAACAGCAACGATAAGGAGTTTGCACGTTCTCCCCGTGTCTGTGTAGGTTTCCTCCGGTTCCCTCCCACAATCCAAAGATGTGCTGGTCAGATGAATTGGCCATGCTAATTTGCACATAGTGTTAGGTGCATTAGTCAGAGGGAGATGGGTCTGGGTGTGTTACTCTTCGGAGGGTTAGTGTGGACTCGTTGGGCCAAAGGGCCTGTCTCCATACTGTAGGAGTCTAATCTAATCTAATCTAATATTACTAACTATAAAAGATGCTTGCAAAGATGAAAGACACATCGATCTCCAGGACTTGTTACTTGCTTGAATTTTGACTTTTTGAGGTAAAAGTTTGAAAACTTGGAGTTCAGCAGCTATGATATTTGGCGACTGCTCTCATAGATGGACTGAACAGGTTTCTTTGTTTCACATTTACAGGTCTCCAGGTCATGGCTCTTCTTAGCCTGTATAGTAGTCTAGAACTCTTCTTTTTCATCAAGTTCTCTACCCTTAGCCTTCCCCTCCCCCACTTATATCACTGATCCCTTTAGCCATGATCCTGACATCTACTTCCTTCTTGAAAACACAAAATGGTGTCACAGCCAGACTCAAAAAACTAATGAAAACCTAAGATGAAAGCTAACACAAAACTGTTGAATATAATGTCTTCTTTACCATCCAATCTACCTGTGCTGACACCTTCAAGACACTTGTACACCAGGATCCCTTTGTTCTTCAGTATTCACTAGAAACCTACCGTTCATTGTGTTATTCTACCCTTATTAGATGTCCCGACATACATCACCTTACACTGTATCAGGATTAAATTCCATCTGCCATTGCTCTGCCCAATTTACCAGCAGATCAAATCATATTATAGCCTGAGACCATCCTTTTCACTGTCAACAACACCACAACTTTTATGCAAACTTACTAATTCTTCTTTCTATATTCACATCCAAGTCATTAACATATATCACAAACAGCAAGGGTTCCAGTACTGAGTCTTATGGTACGCTGCTGGCCACAGGTTTCTAATGACAAAAACAACCCTCCATCATTACACTGTGCCTCCTATTTGCAAGCCAATTTTGGAACCAGTTTGCCAACTTCCTTGGAATCCATGGGCACTATCTATTGGAGAACCTTCCCATATGGGTCCTTGCCAAATGCCTTACTGAAGTTCATGTGAACCATGTCCACAGCACTATGTATTCAGTCACCTTTTCCAAAAAACTCAATTCAGTTAGTCAGACTGGATCTCTCTCTAGCAAATCAGTGCTAGTTATTCCTGATGAATTCCTGCCTTTCCAAAGATTGATTCATCCCATCGCTCTGAATTAGATCTATCATTTAGGAAAAAACAAAATGCAAGATGATAGTGGCAAAGCAGTGAAGTGGACAAGTTGGTATCACTTTCAGACAGCTAGCACGGGTACGATGGCAAAATTGCTTCAGTCTGTGTTGCATGATACCATCTAACCAGCTGAGTATTTCCAGGATTTTATGGTTTTCTTTCAGATTTCCAGGAAGAATCGTATTTTGCTTTTGTGTTTAAAAATCAAAATTAATCCCAAATATAAGACGTAATCCTTATCTTCAGGCAGCTGTCTGTCCCTGGTTTGTTGTTGCAGGGTCAAAGAGCAATTGGGACATAAAGTATGACAAATTACAATGGTATCATGATAGTTGCCTTGAAAAAAAACAACAGACTGATCACACACAGACTGACTGTAGATTAAATAGATGTTCTTGGAGACAGAGAGCTTTGTTACATGGCAATGTGTGTTCAGGCAATCATGACCTGAAGTTGAAGCAAGCAGTGATCTACACATACCCAAGGGCCCTATCCTGCTGTTGCCCATGGTGAACTCACTTGCCTTTGCAAACATTACATCAATCACCTCCTAAAGGCAAGCATGAATTATAGACTGACTGATGTAAATGCTACCTCCTGTTTTTGCCTGGAAGCAGCTGGAGGCAATATTGTTGAGGGCTGCTATTATTCTGATTGCAGCAGACAATGTACAATGGCATTTGTTTGAAGCCCTTGCTTTAAAGGATGACTTTAGTTTGTGGTCAGCTGCCCTGGAAAAGTGTACATTCCATTCAGGCCCAAGTATTCAAATAGCAAGAATCGCTATCAGATTGCTGCCCTCATACAAGCTGTTGAGCTCTGAATTCACAATCCACATTTTTGGGATCATACATACATCAAAAACATTTCTGAACTGACAGCCAGACTACTGCGACCACTAGGACTCATAACAGCACACAAACCAACAGCCACTCTCAGACAACAACTCAACAGGACGAAGGACCCGATACCCAGCATGAGCAAAACCAATGTAGTGTACAGAAACCCATGCAAGGACTGCACAAAACACTATATAGGACAAACAGGAAGACAGCTAACGATCTGCATCCACGAACACCAACTAGCCACGAAACAACATGACCAGTTATCCTTAGTAGCCACACACTCAGATGACAAGCAACATGAGTTCGACTGGGACAACACTACTATTATAGGACAAGCCAAACAGGGTACAGTCAGGTAATTCCTAGAGGCATGGCACTCATCCACTGATTCAGTCAACAAGCACATTGACCTGGACCCAATATAGCAGCCACTGCAGCGGACAGCTGGAACTGACAACCAGAAGTGGAAGATACAAATCACTATAAATGCTGGAGGAAACATCACAGAACTGCTTCATAGGAGGCTCCCAAGCACTGAGGATGTCACCTAGACAGAGGACGAAACGTCTGCAACACAAATTCCCAGCTCGGCGAACAGAACCACAACATATGTTCACATTTCCTGAAGTAATCCAGGTTCTAACTCTTCAGTTCTCTTTTTGTAAAGTTTTCTCATCTTCCAAGTTCACTGTCCTCTGCCTCCTTGTTGCCATCTGTTTATTTAACTTCCTTAAATTGAGATTGTAGTTCCGAGATCATACACACACACCTATAACAAGATAGCTTTGTACAACAGAGTTAGGACCATTAATACATCCTCCCATTACAACTAGCCTGTCGGTTTTTATACGTCAACGAATTGTACTTCATGCCCATATGTACTCTTGCTATCTACTTCTAGTTTATAAAAAAGAATTTCCATACACTAGTTAAGAATTAACATTTTTCTAATTCGAGATAAGCTGAATCATATCATTTAGGGTGAATCATGTTGTCGTGTTATTGTTACTGGACTAGTAATACAGAGACCCAGGCAATGTTCTGAGGAAAGAGATGAGAACCATCTGATTTGCTAATGCTGTTGAGAGGAGGAAAACTGCTGTCCTCATCTGATCTGGTGTACATGTGACTCCAGATGGAAAGCAATGTGGTTGACTTTTATCTGCACTCTGAAATGCCCTAGCAAGCCACTCAGATGTATCAACTGCTAAAAAGTCTCAAAAAAAGAAATTTAACTGCAGCAGTTCAAGAAGGCAGCTCAAAACCACCTTCATAAGGGCAATTAGTGATGGGCAATAAACACTGATCCAACCAAACAAATCCACATTCCATGAAATTTAAGAAATCCTTGTCAATTTCATTTGTCAAGTTTTAAAGAAAGTCCTGAAAGTAAAGCAAAGAAATTCAACATGAATTTTGCATACAGTATTTTGATGACATTCCAGTTATTATGTATTTGGTGATATTGGTTCTGGAAGGGCAAGCTGTTTAAAACACTGAAATGAATCATTCCTCTTGTTCAAAAATTGCCATAGTTTTGCCACTGGATCATGTAAACCTGCGTGTAACTTCTCCTGTGACATAGTACCATCCCTAAATACTGCTTGGAAATATCAGCCAAGATTAGTGATGACAATTTAGAATCAGGCTTGAACTTACAGATTTAGAAGGGAAAGTGCTACCAACGTAATCGAATTTAGATCATATATCCTGGGGGAAAGTTTGCTTTTCTAAATCCTTTTCAGTTTGTTTCACTAACATCAAAGTTTCTGAGCACATTTGACTTGTGTTTGAAGTTGGCTGATGCAGCTGTCAAGGGCTATTTTTTTTTCCTTGGCTCCCAGCTTCATATAATCTTATACTTTTCTAAAAGACCATTGCTTCCTTGTTCTTTAAAGGCTTTTAATCATATATTCTCTAATCTGTCTTTTAATTATTCATGTTGGAGCAGTATTACTTCTGGCCTGATGTATTTACAGAGACATTGACCCTACAACTTAAATTGTATTTGCGGTGAACAGCTTTATTATTGTGTTTTACCAATCTACCCCTCTTGACCTCCACAACCCCAGTGCATACACATCCACCCCCATACACAATGGCTGTCCTCATCTATACAATTACATTTACCCCTCATGCAGATACAATATCATAATTCAAATTCCTCATGTAATGTAATGCCTCACATTTTTGTCCCTTCTCATGGCCCCAGTATTAAGCAAATCAGTTTCACAGACAACAGGGACACAAGACAATGTCAGCTTGCCTCCTAAAGTGTAGATACATTGTGATATTATTTAGTCCAATTGTTGTACACTTGGCCAATCTGGAGTTTAGAAACCTCATCAAGGTTGGACCAGCAGCAGCATGGGAAAACTGTCAGCTTATCTTCCTAATCAAATCTTTTAAGAGAGATGTACCAAGAACGGAATGGGATCAAAAGAGACATTATATCTTCTCCTGGGACAGGAGGAAATGTTCACTCCAAGCTTTGCAGGGTTCTTGTGAAGAGTTATCGCGCAGAAACATTGTCTGTTTTTCTGTCCATGGCTGCTGCCCGACCTACTGAGTATTTTCTGCAGTTTCTGTTTTTATTCCCAGATTTTGTTGGGTTTCTTGGCTTTCTCTATCAATGTTAGTTCATAGCTTGCTAATTTATGAAATGACAAAGGATGAAAAGAGCCTAGTTTAATTCATTTGAAGCCTTGATAAAGGTAATTAACAATGAAAGTTTACAACATTCCTTGGCTGTAGTATCAGTTCAGGAAGTAAACATTTCACTTCATGATAGAACTGACTTTGTTGAGTCGAATGAAGGAAATATTTTCAAGTTAAACAACAGCAGTGAAAGTTGCAAATATTACACTTGAGCTTTCTTCCTATGATTATTAGCATACTGGCTGGAGGCAGTCACATTTCACTCAAGGAAGAATACGATAGATTAGTTCTGGAAACCTGAGTCTCCAAAGAGATTCTGGTTGCCCTGCTATAGGAAGGATGTTGTTAAACTAGAAAAGGCACAGAAAAGAATTCTAAGGATGTTGCTGAGACTGAAGGGTTTAAATTACAAAGAGAAGATGATTAGGCTTAATAGGGGTGGCACAGTGGTTAGCACTGCTGCCCAGCTGTCTGTGTGGAGTTTGCACATTCTCTCCATGTCTGTGTGGGTTTCCTCTGGGTGCTCTAGTTTCCTCCCACACACATAATCCATTATCATAAGGTAGAAACAATCAGACTGGTAAAAAAATAGTCAAATAATCTGCTGCTCAAAAAATGTGCAGCTTAGGTGAATTGGCCATGCTAAATTGCCTGTAGTGTTAGGTGAAGAGGTATATGTAGGGGAATTGGTTTGGGTGGGTTGCTCTTCAGAGGGTCAGTGTGGACTTGTTGGGCCAAAGGGCCTGTTTCCACACTGTAAGTAATCTAATCTAATCAGGCTGGGACTTTTTTTTCCCTGGAGTGTCAGAGCATTGGTTTAAGATGAGAGGGGAAAGATTTAAAAGGGACCTGAGTGGCAACTTTTTTACACAGAGGATGGTGTGTATATGGAATAAGTTACCAGAGGAGGTGGTAGAAGCGGGGTACAATTACAACATTTCAAAGCCATTTGGACAGGTACTTGGCTAGGAAAGGTTTAGAGGGATATAGGCCAAATGCAGGCAAATGGGACTAATTCAGTTCAGGATATCTGGTCGGCATAGACGCGATAGACCGAAGCATCTGTTTCTGTGCTGTCTGACTCTATGACTCTAGGTGTAGCAAACCACCAGCACAGCAAAGGAACAAGATAGAATGACATTCAAAATTACCACAAAGCTATAAGTAGGCTTGCTATCTGGTTGATAAACAGATACAAATAATCAGCACTTTACATTTACTTATTCATACATGGCATATAGTTAGGGCAGCATTTATTCCCAATCATAATTCCCGTTGAGAAGATGGTGGTGAACTGCCTTCTTGAACTACTGCAATCCAGGTGCTGTCTGTACTCCCACAGTGCTGTCAAAAAGGGAGTTCCAAGATTTTGATCCAATGACAACAAAAGAATGACAATATGATCCATAACTGGATAGCAAGAGCTTGGAGGAAAACTTGCAGGACTTGCGTTAGGAACATTGTAACAGGACTTAATTATTGGACCCACAAGCTCATCTGCCATTCAATTAAGTCATAGTGGATCTGTAACCTTACTCATGCACTCACCTTTGTACCAAATCCCCTAACATCTTTGAATAACAACAGGCGATTAATCTCAGAATCAAAATTTCAGCATCAATTGGTATATGCAGAAGATCATTCCTAACTTTGGACACTCTTTATATGTGGAAGTGTTACATCTGGAAAATCTTGCTCTAATGTTGAGTCCATGACCCAAGTCCTTGACTCCCCACCCAACACAAACCAGTATTTCTCTGTCTATCCTATCACTCAAATCATTCCTCAACCTCCTAAATTCCTCCCTATGCTATTAGAAGCAGAGTTTTTTATGACTATCTTGAACTTTTACAACCTTCTTGAATAAGTAAAAAGCTAAAGTCAGTCACTTCACCTTGCCAAATAATATGAATAAAGCCCCCAAAATTCTGCATTTTCATTAAAACCCTAAGATGCAGGTTATCTGGTCCTTGAGATTGATCAGCTGTTAGTTCTAAAAGATTTTCTTAGTACACTTACCTTATGATGCAGTTATTTTTGAGGCGTTATTCATATCTTAAATGATGAAGATAGATCAAAATATCTGTTCAATGAGGTCGCTTTTCATTGTTTTCTCTACAGACTCAATCTTTAGTCAGTAAATCCATGTACTCTTTTTAAATAGATTAGTAGAAATTCTTAGTATCTATTTCTTTCTATATGTGTTTTATGTTATATTTTTTCTCATATATTAATTTCTTTCTCCATTCTTATTCATTTCATTATTCTTTGCCCTTTTTAAATATTTTGTTCTCTCTTCTGACTTGCTACTGTTTTGTTTTTGAGAATTATTGTGCTTTTTAATTGCCATTTTATGCTATTCTTAACTTTTTTTTAGTTATTTTTGGATGGTGTGACCTGCCCTAGGGTCTATCTTGTTCCTTAATGGATTGTATATTTTCTAAGTGTTGCAACATATTTTCTTAAATGTCTGACATCACATCACTATTGATTATCACTTAATCTAATTTTCCACTTCACTTCAAACAGCTCTTTATGCATACCTGCATTATTGCTCTTATGTAAGCTTAAAATACTAGTCTTAGACCCACACTTCTGTCTCTGTCATGCTGAATGTGAAATTCAATTAAGTATGATGTCTGATGCTGGGGATGCATTTATTATAACTACATCTTGTTTCATTGCATGTTACCAGATCTAGAATAGACTGCAATGCTCTGGTAGGCTCTGACATGTGCTTATCTTAACATGAAGTCCCTAAGTCACTTTGTAAAGTGATCTTCTCAGATACCTTTACCAATCTGCTTCATCAATTTATATATAAAATAAAATCACTCATGATTATCACTATATTTCTTCACAAACTCTCATAATTACTGAATATCTTAACCTACAGAGTGGTAGTTTTTAGGGACCTATAAATTCCTCCCACAAGTTATTTTCTCCATTGACAATTTCTCATCTATACCCAAACCTGATTTTAAATCACAATGCTTAGGACTGAGGTTGTCTTTCTATATCATAATAATATCATCGTTCAGGCACCAAGCAAAACTTCACCTATTGCTAGCTTCCTGTCTTTCTGGAATATTATGTACCATTAAGTATTCAGGTCCCATCCTTTCTCAATGAGTGTGGAGGTGAACGTGGCTCTGAGCTTTAATGTATTTGAATCTTTCTAGGCTGGGGCAGGAGATATCAAGAAGGGATTAGATATTATCATCTAAAATCATGATACTGCAGAGTATTATTGCTGACTGTGGAGATGTGTTTACATTTTTGCCCCCTTCCAGCTAGGTGTTCCAATTCCACTTGCACAATCAGCACTCAGGACAGCTATCAATAAGAAAGAATGGGGAAGAGGTCCAGTGGAGAAGATACACCTTGTGACAATTTTAGCTATTGTATTGCTTAAAGATCTCAAGCCTTTCAGTTGTGTTAGTGGGTGAGTAAGTACATCTTTAATTGGGTGGATGAATAACTGGACGAGATGTGGTGGAATGAGACTGTGTCGTCAATTTACAGGAAGAATAGAAGATGAGACTGTGAGATGGATAGTTGTTTTGGAGGGTGTGTAGTTGTGTAAGGGAAATTTCAAAATGCAGAGGATGGTCAGTTGATTTGAGAAGGCATGCGGTCAAGATAGTAGATTTGCAATTGGGGATTAGTTGGAGTATTGGGTTGATTCTCAATAACTGAGAGATTAAGCAAAGTTAGAAATATATGTTGAAGATCTTGGTAAGTAGTGGATTCTTTCCCTTGCCTCCAACCCTGTGATCACCTCAGGCTAGACCTCAGTGTTTCTTTGAACAGTTTTCACTGACGATAGATACACAATAACATTGCAGTAGACATATTTGCCTTCTTCTATTCTAATCCCAATCTCCTAGTCAAATCCCCCTCACAAAACTATTGAGTTCATACTTAGGTGACAGAGTACCTCAAAGACTCATCTGCATTTTAAAAAAAAAACCTTTCCTACATCTTCTCAAATTGCATTCTCAGTTTCCAACAGCACCAACTGCAAAAATATTCTTAACATTATAGACTGAAAGCATTTACCTATAATTATTTGTAACATCACCATTTCCTGCTAAATTCTGTTGTTCACAGAATCAACAGCTATGGTGACCTCACAGTTCTGCGTAACCTTATAATTTAAAATGGTATGGGAATAAAATGATCTGTTACCTAATCTCAAACCATGTTCTTAGTAGCTGAAATGAGAAGAGTAAGATTAATAACTTCATCCCAGACCCCATGGTATTGAAAGAACTGGTTGCCTTTGTGCAGTTGCATCAGGATCAAGACTGGTGGGTGTTCATTGAGCGCGTCCTTTATTTTTTTCTTGAATGCCCTCTGATTGGTCTCAGCTTGGAGCACTATTTCATTATGTCTTCTATTGAAAACAAAGAATCTGGAAATGAAACACAACTGAATGGTGAAGTTGCATTATTGAATAAGAGCTGATAGGTATGACCATTCCTTATTGAGCAGTATAATGATACTTGTGCTGCTTGCACTGCGTTCTCAAGTTTAAGATGAAGAAATGATTGAATCCTCTCAGAAGACTGCAGAGTATTGATTCACTTCTTCAAAAGACTCATGCAAAGACTGCAAGCTATTGATGAAAATCATTGTAGACATTGTTCCTTGCACTGGAAGATTTGCTATTAAGACTATTGGGACTACATTATGGTTGCTGCAAATCATTGTGGATGAAAAAACAATCTGAGCTGAACCTTATCTTCAAATATTATTGTTTCTGACAGTATCCTGAGACAGCAAGGCAAGGAAAAAAGTATCTTCTGGGCTTTCGTGGAAAAGTAGAACATCACTGTCAAGTTTCAGTATTGCTGCGACACTTTCCTGGATATTGTGATTTGATGTGCTCCATAATTCTATAAGACCTCATCAAGCTCATTCAAACTGTTAATGATTGGAAGAGCATTTCTGTTGCCTTGTACACTTAATGATATTGGTATTTCTATCTTCAATGACAGTGTGTAGTGATTCTTCATTAGCTTGTAACATAAACTGACATCACCGCATGAGTAATAGAAAATTCTTCTTATCCTGGTCTCCAGGAACATCTAAAGGGATCTCGGTGCACTAAAGTGTCATGTACTGTAGGATTCACTTTTTTAAATATAAAAACCAGGCCTGACAGTTGTATGTTCTTGGGTTTGCCCAAAGTGTGTGTCTCCTGGCTAGGAGCTTCTCAAGAGGAAGGTTCACCCTCTTCAAGCGTGACAATATGAGGCATATCACAAGGTTAACCAGACTCTTAGAAAAGCTAAAGTACTGCTTGACAACAGAGCATCCAGTTGTTTTGGTGTAAAGCTTCAGTTATTCGGAAGATAAAGATAAATCTTGATGAAATGTCATTCAAAATTCTTGGAATAAAGGGTTACATTCCTGATGAGACTGAGATAATTAAGATAATAATTCAAGGTACCACTGTAACTAATTTACATTATCAAAAAATGTATTTTTTATATCAGCCAACACAGCAGTCAATATCAAAGGACATGATTATTACTTTTTCTCTTTTTATTAAATTATCTTAATTGGCCTACTTAGAGTGGTAATAGTGGCATTATTATTACAGCTAAAAATAAGTTTATAACCAAAATGTGTAAGTATCTGAATAGAAAATAACTGAGACTGACTTGAAGCAATGAAGCAATTTCATAGTTTTATTGATGTAAACTTGCTTAATAAAGTTTTTTTGTTGATGCTGTAGGAATTTCCAACTTACTAGTCTTTAGATATCTAAAGGGCAAAAGAGGGGCAAAAGTGGACATTGAGCCACTGGAAAATGATGTAGGAGAGATAGTAGTGGAGAACAAAGAAATAGCTGAGAAACTGAATAATTACTTCACATCAGTCTTCACAGTGGAAGAATTGAGTAATATCTCAAAAATTCAAGATAGTGAGGGTGCAGAGCTGAGTATGGCTGCCATCACCAAGTAGAAGGTGCTAGAAAAACTGAATGGCCTGAAGACGGATAAATCACCTGGACTAGATGGACTGCATTCCAAGATTCTAAAGGAGATAGCTGAAGAAATAGTGGAGGCATTAGTGTATTCTTTTAGGAATCACTAGAATCAGGGAGGGACCCAGAGGACTGGTAATTCACTAATGTGACACCCCTGTTTAAAAAGGCAGTAAGGTAGGAGACGACAATTACAGACTAATTAGCCGAATCTCTGTCGTGGATAAGATCCTGTAATCCATCGTAAAGGATGAGATTTCTGAATACTTGGAAGTATTTGGTAAAATAGAGCAGAGTCAATGTGAGAGGTCAGTAAGGGGAGGTCACGTCTGACAAATCTGTTAGGAATTTGAGGAAGTAATGAGCAGATTAGACAAAGGAGAACCAATGGATGTTATCTACCTAGACTTCAAGAAAGCCTTTGACAAGGTGCCACACTGGAGGCTACTGAGTAAGATAAGGGCCCATGGTACTAGAGGGAAGATGCTAGCATGGATAGAAGCGTGGCTGTCTGCAGAGAGCAGAGAGTGGGGCTAAAAGGATCCTTCTCAGGGTGAGCAGGTGACAAGTCCACAGTGTTGTGACTACAACTTTTCACTTTATACAGTAACGATCTAGATGAAGGAATTGAGGGTAGTCTGGCTAGGTTTGCAGATGGTACAAAGATAGGTTGAGGGATAGGTAGCATTGAGGAGGCGGGGGGCTGTAGAAGGATCTGGACAGGTTAGGAGAGTGGGCAAAGAAGTAGCAGATGAAATGCAACGCGGGATAGTATGAGATCATGCACCTTGTTAGGAAGAATAGAGGCCTGGACTATTTTCTAAATGGGGAGAAAATTCAGATGTGCAAAGAGAATTGAGAGTTCAAGTCCAGGATTCTTTCAAGGTAAACCTGCAGGTTGAGTCAGTAGTTAGGAAGGCAAATGCAATGATGTCATTTATTTTGCGAGGACTTGAACATAAAAACAGGAACGTACTTCTGAGGCTGTATAAGGCTCTGATGAAATCACATTTGGAGTATTGTGCGCAGTTTTGGGCCCCATATCCCAGGAAGGATGCACTGGCCCTGGAGCATGTTCAGAAGAGGTTCATGCGAGTGGCTCCAGGAATGAAAAGCTTAACTAATGAAGAATGTTTGAGGACTCTAGGTCCATATTCAAATGAATTTAGAAGGATGAGGGGACTCTAACTGAAACTTACAGAATACTGAATGGCCTGAACAGAGTGAATGTTGGGAAGATGTTTCCATTGATAAGAGAGACTAGGAAATGAGGGCACAGCCTTAGAGTAAAGGGAAGACATTTTAGAACGAAGATAAGGAGAAACATGTTCAGCTAGAATGGTGAATCTATGGAATTCATTCCCACAGAAGTGTGTGGAGACCAGGTTGTTGAGTATATTTAAGATGCAGGCAGATAGGTTTGTGAGTATCAAGGGGATCAAAGCTAATGAGGAAAAAGTGGAAGGATGGGGTTGAGAAACTTGTTAGCAATGATTCAATGGCAGAGCAGATTCAATGGGCTGAATAGCCTAATTTCTACTCCTATGTTTTTTTGTCTTATGTTCTTAAGCTTATCTACCTAGCTCCATGACAATATGGTGCATTTCAAGAAATCCGACATGGTAAAGTAATATCTTTCCAGTCACACTATAGTGTTATTCAAATTTAAATCAAGATGCGAACCAAAGAATCTGATCATCAACTCTTTGTTTTCTATTATACTTACCATAAAAAGAAATTGTTGTGGCAAAATTTCCCACTTTTTGTTGGGCAATCTGTCATGTTGTATATCTTCTTTAAAGTTGCAAAACAATATGTGATGCTTGATTTCTTGATCTTTGCTACATTGAACAAGAGAGAAGCATTATTTTACAGGTCTATATTTTATTTCATATATTTTACAAACCATGTCTGCAATTATTGAGCTGGATTTTCCATTGCTTTATCTTCATACACACTATCATTAACTCGTCATGAGCAATATTATGATGGCTGTTAGTATCCTTAGCTACTTTTGAGTATCTTAATTGGGTTAAATCTGATTCTTAGCTGTGCTTTTTGGATCATAATTCTCTTTTTCTGTAATGGCCTAAAATACCTCTTAATCATCTGAGCATTTCATCTCCTCTACTTTATTTGGGCAATTAAAATCAATTATAGCCGTCTCCCTAGACATGATTGCAAGTGACCTACAGAGATGAAACCTTCTTTCATTATCCCTATGAGAAATGCGAGTCAAACCAAGATTCAATTCCTGTTTCAACAAACCTTCTAAGAGTCTCAATATCATTCTTCTTTAGAACATGATGTGGAGGAGCCGGTGTTGGAGTGGGGTAGACAAACTTAAAAATCACACAACACCAGGTTATAGTCCAACAGGTTTAATTGGAAGCACTGGCTTTCTGAGTGCTGCTCTCTTCGGAGACTTTGAAGTGCAGGTTAATATTTCCTTGAAAGTGGAGACACAGATTGTAAAGAAGTTGCTCAGTATGCTTGCCTTTATTGGTCAGTGTATTGAGTATAGGAGTTGGGTGGACATTGGTTAGGCCACTTTTGGAATACTGTGTGCAGTTCTGGTCTACCTGTGATAGGAAGAATGTTGTGAAACTTAAAATGGTTCAGAAAAGATTTTTTCTTTATTCATTCACAGGATGAGGGCATCACTGGCTAGGCAGCATTTCTTGCCCATTCCTAATTGCCCAGAGGGCAGCTAAGAGTCAACCACATTGCTGTTAGCCTGGATTCTTATGTCGGCCAGACCAGGTAAGAACAGCAGTTTCCTTCCCTAAAGGGCATTAGTGAACTAAAGATGTCACTAGTGTTGGAGTGTTTGAGCTATAACAAGAGGCTGAATACACTGGGGCTATTTTCCCTTGAGCATTGGAGGCTGAGGGGTGACCTTATGGAGGTTTATAAAATCATGGTTAGGGTAAATAGACAAGGTACTTTCCCAGGGTGGGAGAATCCAAAACGGCACAAGTTTAAGGTGAGAGGGATAGGTTTGAGAGGAACCTGCAGGGCAACTTTTTCATGCAGAGGGTGGTTCGTGTATGGGATAAGCTGCCAAATGAAATGAAAGAGGCTGGTAGAATTGTAACATTTATAATGCATCTGGATAGGTATATGAATAGCAAGGGTTTAGAGGGATATGGACCAGATGATGGCAAATAGGACTAGATTTGTTTAGAGTATCGTATAGATAGGGTAATTGACAAGGTCCTTTCCCTGGGATCGGGGAATCCAAAACTAGACGACATGGGTTTAAGGTGAGAGGGGAAAGGTTTAAGAGGATCCTAAAAGGCAATTTTTTTTTCGCAGAGGATGGTGTATGTATGGAATGAGCTGCCAGAGGATGTGGTGGAGTCTGGTACAAATACAACATTTAAAAGGCATCTGGATGGGTATATGAATTGGAAGGGTTTAGAGCAATATGGGCCAAATGCTGACAAATGGGACTAGATTAGCTTTGGATATCTAGTTGGCATGGATGAGTTGGAGTGCAGTTGGACTAGGAAGGGCTTAGAATGATATGGGCCAAATGCTGACAAATGGGATTAGATTAGCTTTGGATATCTGGTTGGACTGAAGGGTCTGTTTTCGTGCTGTACATCTCTATGACTCTACGATTTGTAAACTGTAGTTTTGCAGCAACATTATGAACTTAAGAATTAGAGAAAGAATAGGCCACTCGGCTTCTCGAACATGTTCCATTATTCAGTAAACTTGTAGCTAAGTTGACAACTCAATGCTCTTGTCTATTCCCAGCTGAATTTATAGCTAGTGTCAGTTTTACTGAGCTTCACAAAGGGTTTCTATCTCGGGGCCTGGTGAATGTCTTACACTGTCTTATCAAACTTGCCTCAATAACTATCTATCCTACCCTGTGGCTTGAGTCTTGCCCCACTCTACCACCTACAGTTCTTGGAAGAACTCACTACTAAAAGGATTTCAGGTAAAAGACCAGAATTCTTGGTGCCCATGCCATCTTTGAAAGTGTAGTGATTGGATCCAGGTGGACCTCACTCATATGAGATCCTTGATTGGAGTTGTTAACTTGGGCCAATCAGGAAAGACTGGCTGACCAATATAGACAGGAGATCACAACATGGGTGTTGGGGAAAATATAAGCACAACCGCAGTTAAGCAGTAGTGTGGGGAAAAAAATATTAATAGGAGATTTAGAATTTTCTAAAAAAGTATATATATAAACAGGAGATTTGTTCCTGGAGTCTCTGGAGAAGATGGCAAATGGGACTAGATTTGTTGTTCATTTACTGTGTCTTATGCCTGCACATAAAACATGGGTGCAGGGGAAGACTAAGCACTACCACTATTAGGTGGTAGTATGGGGCTTAGAAAAATATAAAGAAAAAGAAAAAATAAAAAAATTAAAAATATATAGACAGGAGATTATGTCTGGGCCCGGGTGTCCCTGGAGAAGGAGCACGCAGTGTCCACCAACACCCTTGAGATTTTCAGGGAGTGGTAGGCACCACAGGGAGTGGAGTGTTTTATTTTTCCCTCTGACTCTATTTTGATTTAATCCCTGCCCTCCCCTTCACTGTTTGATCATGCAGTATTGCCCTTTGATGTGAAGGGCACTGCTTGTCACTGGCCAGTCTGGTGTTTCTTTTCTTCCTGGTGGCGAGAAATGAATAAAGATTTACACCCTTGTTGTTCTTCACTGTGTCTTATACCTACACACACATGACATGGGTGCTGGGGTAAAATAACCACTACCGCAGTTAGGCAGTAGCTCGGGCCCGCATGTCCACCAACTCCCTCGAGGCTTTCAGGGAGAGATGGGCACCATGGAACGTGAAGTGTTTTACTTCTCCGTCTGACTCTATATTGATTTGATCTCTGAACTCCCCTTCACTTTTTTGATCACATAACAATACCCTTTGATGAGAAGGGCATTGCTTGTCTTCGGCCTCTTGGGTGTTTCTTTCCTTCCTGGTGGTGGAATATGAATAAAGATTTCTGCAGTCATTGTTCTCCACTGTCTCCTACACCTGTACACACAATACATGGATGCTGGGGTATAAATAAGCACTATTGCTGTTAGGCGGTAGTGTGGGGGAATAAAGAAATGAGGGAGAAAATTTTTTAAAATATAGAATCTAATTTAAAAGATATAATTAGGTGATCAGAATCTCCTCAGTTCAGGTGACTGACTCTGAGCTGACTGGCCACACAGTTAGTTTGTACAGCTGTGAAGAGGAAGACTGCTGCCTTTTGTTGTTTTTTGGATTTAAAAAAAACTTAACAGGAGTTTAGAATCTCCTCAGTTTAGGTGGGAAAAAAATAAACAGGAGATTTAGGATCTCCTTGATTCAGTGGATTACATCCAAGCTGGCTGTCTACAGCCAGTATACTAATAAATAAAGGTGACTTGGTGATGGCAAACCAGCATGTATGCAGTTATTTCAGTGGTGATGGAGAACACAGTACATGCCTGAGGAACATTTGCTTGCAACAGTCACTTTAGAGTTGGGATATGCATTTCTGGCATTGTGCCTATATTAGGAAAGTTTGACTTGTTTGAGCCTGCAGTCGGAGAGTAAGCCCAGTATGTGGAAAGAATGCAATATTTTTTCCTGGCAGATGAAAAGCAATGAGTAATCCTTCTGACTGTTTGTGGACCTGTAGCATTTTTTGGTTATAAAGGGCTTAATTTCTTCGAGGCACCAGATACTAAAACCTTCCAAAAGTTGACAAAGTTGGCTAAGGAACATTATGATCCCAAACCTCTCCTAATTCTGAGATGCTAATCAGTTTTATTTGGCTGCAGAGAACTGGGAAATCTATTTTGGGATTTTTGATGAGGTTGAGATGACTGGCAAACGCATATGATTTTGGGTTAACCCTGAATGAGTTGCTGATGGGGAGAAGACTCTGCACCAGTTTAACCTGATATTCCTAGACCTGGGGGTGGAGGTGGGGGCAGGGTGAAATGGCAACAAGAATGCCAATGCCTGCCACATGCCTCCTCTAAGTGAGAGACACCAATTAATTCAGGGGATGAAATTTGGTGCCAGAACCATGGAAATGGCTTTGTATGGGAAGGAGGTGCGGTTGACACAAGGTCAGGTCCTGTGACTTACGAAGTTTGGATAGGTGATACAGCCCTGAACAAACGTGTGGATCACCTGAAAGCTGTCACCTTCCAAATGAGGTAGGAGTAAAACATACTTGGCCTGTCATAGGTTTTCCATCTCTATCCAGTGTCAAAGAAACTTCAGAGTCTGAGATGGATGCAGCCTTGATACCGTTTCCACCAGAAGAAGAGGACAAAACTCTCCCAGGACTCTTTGGATGCAAGAAATGGCTACAGTCCAGTGCATGCTGCCCTGTCAGAATCTAAATCAGAGGAACTGGACATAGGGCAAAATCATTGCAGGAAAGGCTATAAGCAGAAGACCAGGCTTCCATCCCCGGACTTATTGAGAGGGATGTACTAATTGGAACCAGGTACACTTTGCTGATGACAAAGTCCTTGATTAGGGTTGTTAATTTGGGCCAATCAGGAAAGACCAATATCAACAGGAGATTTCGAATCTCCTCAGTTTACCTGAGTGACTCAGAGCTGGTTGGCCACCGCGAGTGTACTGTGCACAAGTAAATAAAGGGTGATGGAATATCGGCTTCTGTACAGTTATTTCAGAAGGGCTGCTGTGTACCCAGAGAACCACTTCTATTCCAAAGTTACACCTCTCATTGATAGAAAGACTTTCCAAAGATGTCACAGAAGGGGAAAATAATGCCTCAATTTTCTGACTGTGCTTTTTTGAAATCTCTGCGGAAACAAATTTCGACTGTGGGGTGTGTGACTCTGACAATTTGTCAGACATGTAGTTAAGGTATTTCTGAATTTGCATGCCAGTATCTTCCTTTATTTTAACAACACATCCAATCATCTCTATTAACTGATGCTGGCTTTATTTATAAATTTTGCACAAGGATACAAAATCTCTGACTTTTCAGTTTATGGTGGGAATTTAATATCCAAACTTCTGCTGTTCTCTTGTCTTTTCACTTTATATTTAACTATCTGCATTCTCTATATGTTTTCAAAGTTTTACTTGGTGTTCCTTTCTATTTTTTCTTTGGCTTGAACTTTACTTTTTCTGTTGATCTATACTTTTCCTGAATGCAGTTTGTTCTTGTGTGCTTGTTTGAATTTAAGCACACTTAGTTCAGCATGGGGCTCACTCCCAATATCCAATCAAATTTGAAGTAGTCATTAGATATGGCAGGTTTAATTCAGATGGCTGCCTGTATGAACTTGGCCAACCTGGAAATACCAGCAGTTTGGAAAGTAACCTTTTCTTCTGCAAATAAAAGAAAGGATGGCAGATTCTGGAATTCTGATACAAAAGCAGAAATTGCTGGAGACTCTGAGCACATCTGGTCCCATTCATGGAGAAAAAGCAGAGCTGGCATTTTGGGTTGAGCAATCCTTCAGAACACCATGGATGTTGCCAGACCTGCTGAGTTTCTCCAGTACTTTCTGTTTCTATTTTCTTCTGTTTTCTGTACTGGCGGGTCTTATGAATTGCAGCTTTATTTAATTTTCTGCTGTTCCCCTTCAAGCATTTACGAAATCCAGGCTGTTTTCTTCTTAAGCACATTTATCAAAGTAACTATTAATTTTGCCTGGATTATCAATTCTAAGTTTTACCAGCATTGAAATTAAGCTGATTTACCTGTGAGCCCGACTTGCGTTTCTCTTACTTCAAGACATTACTGAAGACTCTAATTAAATTCCAGTCTTTGTTACTCGATGGCAGGGACAAATTGAGTTTCTATTGCTGGCTGATTGCCACCCACTTAATATGTCATGAGAAACCTTGATTAATTTCATTCATTTCATTAATTGCCCAAGGCGACTATCTCCGTTGGTAACTGAAGTTTTCCAAAAACATTCTCTTAATAACCTCCTACTTGTTAGCTTTGTGAAAATCAGGTGAGCACCTCAACTAAGTTTAGTGGGCAGGAAGTTTTAAGTTTTAATTGAACCTTACAGTTTGCAGAAACAAAAAAAAATCTTTATTAAAAGATTTAATAGACATGTTGCTGACATGTTACCAACTTGCTCGCCTTCAGGACAAGCATAAGATTGACAAATAATAAAAAATAAAAATGATTTAATGTTGTGGACCAGGCCAGACTCCCTCAAAACATTCAAAAAGGTAGCCCAGACACTAACTTTTCTGATTGTTTTAAGCAGATGTAAAGTGGATATCCCAAGAGTGATTCAGCTGGTCAAGACCCCTTGGTTTCAAACAAAGCAGACAGAGTACTGAAAGTAACACAAACAAAAGATAACAGAATACAAAATAACCTATCTGAAAATCCTATCAACTCTATTGCAACTTAATAATGCTGTTCCAAATATTTATAACATCCCCATTAACATCCCTTTGGCAAAAAAAGGGCAAAATTAAGCTTAGGTTCTTACAGGAGAGATGTCAGAGAGAGAGAGGATCAGCATGAAGCTGTTTCCTTGATCAGCAGCCTCAAAAACTGACTGCTTGCTAAAACCAAACCAAACCAAAACCACAGAAAAGCTGAGCTTTCATTGGGCGGAAGTGGGTACTGCAGATGCTGGAGATTAGAGTCAAGATTAGAGTGGTGCTGGAAAAGCACAGCAGGTCTGGCAGCATCCAAGGAGCAAGAAAATCAATGATTCGGGCAACAGCCTTTCGTCCAAATGTTTTTTTTAACTTTAAAGCTTCAAGTAGATAAACCCAGACATTTCAGAATCTGAGTCTTTATGACACCACTGAGGAAAAAAACCAAGAATGCTTCTCAAAGGAGTAGCATCATCACATTCTATAAGAGAAAATTGTACTGATTATTACATGTATTATCATAGGTAAATCAACAGTGTGTCAAATAAACTCACTTGTTTGGATCAGTGGAGTGTGAACAATACTCAAGAACCTTAATACATCCAGGATGAAGCAGCCATGGATAGGCATCCCAACTTTAGATTAAATACTCACTCCCTCCAATACCAGTGCAGTTGGTTTGCAGCATCCACCCCATGCAATACATTGTGAAGCAACTTCATATTTCCTTCATTGTCACCAGGTCAAAGGTAACTACCTCGTGGTCAGCATTCTAGGTCCACCAATACATTTTGGACTTTTGTGGTTCAAGAAGGCAGTTCACTACCACCTTCTTAATGGCAATCTGGGATGCTCAAGAAAAGTTGGCCTAATCAGTGATATCCTCATCCTATATCTGAAAAAAAAACTTATGGAAACCTGCGCCACATCATCTCTGCATGATAAAGTTGTTTTCTCAGAGAAAACACAAGGAAAATACAATACTAAAGAATTAAGTCAGTTGTCATGCTAATGCATAATTTACCTCCTATTTTGTTAAAACTTCTGTCAAAACCCTCAAACTCATCAACACATTGTCATCCAAATCTTACCTGAACTTATTTTCATGGTCTTATGGCAGCAGGTTATACTGAGATATACAACATGGTTAACAGTGTAATTTATATCTTTCATGTGATTCTTAGTGTGAGAGGTTTATTCAAACTTTCCTCTCTTCATTTTGGAATTACTTTGTTCAGGCTCTATTCATCTCTTATCTTTACAATTAAAATTTTTAACTTTATTTGTAGGACCCCAAAACATCTCAACAAATTTAAAATGACCAAGAAACTGCAATAACTGTCTCAGTATAATTTTTATACTTTTATTGCTATTACTCTGATGGAGCAAACATAGGATGAGTTTGAGGTTTCATGACAGACTTTGTGCATTTTATGGTTCTTTCACCTGAATTAACTCTCAGATGCTCGCATCCAAACACCAAACAGCCTTTCTTTAAAAACTCATGGCCTTTGACAATAGCACTGCCTCTCACGGAGTCAGACATTCAGGGCACTGACATCCCTGACATTCACCCTTGTATATCAGCCACGGCTCCGTGTCTGGACCAGATTAACAGCCTCACGGTGGCACAGTGGTTAGCACTGCTGCCTCACAGCGCCAGAGACCCGGGTTCAATTCCCGCCTCAGGCGACTGACTGTGTGGAGTTTGCACGTTCTCCCCGTGTCTGCGTGGGTTTCCTCCGGGTGCTCCGGTTTCCTCCCACCATCCAAAGATGTGCAGGGTCAGGTGAATTGGCCATACTAAATTGCCTGTAGTGTTAAGTAAGGGGTAAATGTAGGGGTATGGGTGGGTTTCGCTTCGGCGGGTCGGTGTGGACTTGTTGGGCCGAAGGGCCTGTTCCCACACTGTAATCTAATCTAATCTAAAAAAAAACTCCTATTCTACAAGGTCCAGCTGGTTGAGCTTGTTACAATCACTACAAACAAATCGATCCTATCAATGGTCATGCTATCTCAGCAAATCTAGGCCAGAAACTTTGACTATCGTATTCAGTTTCCTTTGCTGAAATGTTAGTGTTTAAGTTCAAACGTGAAGAATAACTTTCTGGTTTCATCTTACCAGCCAATTCCGAGCCAATTAGCATATGCAAGAGCTTGTTATACATCTTAGCCATACTACAAAGAATGCTGCTTCAATTAATGTTAAAGACATTTGATCATAGGAGAATTATTTATTAACGTAGCTCAAACATACAAGGTATCAACAAAAATGGTGAAGCAGAAAATGCTGAATGCTGTGCCTGTTGATGCTGTCATATGGCATCAGTGAATGATCTTTTGTTGAATATATAAGTAGACAGTAACACACAGGGTGAATATCTTAACATTTTTAAGAGCTGGAAGATCGATGATTTAGGACTGGTGACCAATTATACAGCTTTCATGTGATCTATATGTTTGTTCAGAACTGCCTCACCTACTCAAACTTTGAATGTCCCAGGACTTGACCTCGCATAGATGTCATCTGGTAGCCATGCAAGGCCATTTCTATGGTTTTGACAGCAAACTTCATCCCCTGAAATAAACTGTCTGTCTTGCTTAGAGGAGGCATATGGTCAGCATTGGTATTCCTGCTGCTGTTTCATGCTCCCTCCTCCAAGGTCCAGATATCTCAATTTTAACCTAATGCACAGTCTTCTCCCCATTAGCAACTCTGCTGGAGCTATTCCTGTAGTTGTGAGGGGTAATCCTATAAGTAACAGGAACCAGGACGATTTGGTATCGACTGAAGCTCTAGGCTGTTTCTTTAAACCTGCCTTCAAAGTTTGGATTGCTCTTTCCACTAGACCTTTGGAAAATGGATGGTATGGAGCTGCCCAAACATAACAAATGCCATTTGACTTTAGGAAATCCTTGTAATCCCTGTAGGCAAATGACATCCCATTGTCCATGACCAATACTCCTGGGAGTCCATATATCAAAATGCTCATTATCCTTTTGTTTGATTAATGAACTCTATGCACATCCAACCAATTTGAATGGGCATCTACAATGACCAAGAACATTGTGCCCATGAAAGGACCAGAGTCGATGTGTAACTGAGTCCAGGGTTTACCTGACCATTCTCACGAATTTGGGGCTCTGTTCATGGTAATTGTCCTTGTTTATACGCTAGGTACTGCCCTTCAAAGGCAGCTATGTCAGCATCCCACCCCGACCACCAGACATAACTTCTCGCCAACATTTCCATTCAGGAATGAAGAAGGGCTTATGCCCGAAACATCGATTCTCCTGTTCCTTGGATGCTGCCTGACTTTTCCAGCAACACATTTTCAGCTCTGATCTCCAGCATCTGCAGACCTCACTTTCTCCATGGTAATATCCCATCCTCTCTGGTGATCTGGTCTCACCAGAACCAGAAAGGTTTCAATCCTGGTTATGATGGTCCTTTTTATCCCCCATCACCACAAGCTGATTTAGCTTTGCCAGGATGTGATGGTTTTGTTCCCACAGTCTGACATTGACAGTGGTGACAGAAGGGTATCCAGAAAGTTTAAAACCAGAATGGACTCTCTGAGGGGAGGCATCACTAGTGGTGTATCTGCCATTGGGAGGCAGCACAAGGCATCCACATTTGCCACTTGGCCTCCTGGATTGTGTTCCAATTTGTAATTGTTACATACCGAGAATAAGGGCCCATCACTGAAACTGAATAGAAACAATGGTGTCATGGCCTTGTCTTCTTTAAGTAGCCCTTGCAGGGGCTTGTGGTACATTATTATTACAAAGTTATTAGCACATCATTCAGATAAATAGCAACCTGGGGTAGATCTTGTAAAATGTTCTCCATCATCTGCTGGAAAAGGGTACAGGCTGATGAAACCCCAATGGCAGTCTTGTATATTGGTACAAACCTTTATGGCTATTATTTGTGGCATACTCCTGAGACCCCTAATCTAGTCACAATTGTAGGTAGGCATGACTCATGTCCAGCTTCATAAAGGATAGACTCCTGTCAGTTATGCGTATAAGTCCTCTATGAGGGTGACTGGAAATTTATCCAGCTGTGAGAAGTGGTAACTGTTTGTTTAAAATCCATACAAGTGTGAACTGAGTCATCAAGGTTCCTACTCGATATGTACTGCCTTGATAATCCTTTAAACTTCCAGCCTCCTGATTTTGCCCCTACTACTGCCTGCAAATGGCACCGAGCGGGCCTTGCAGAATTGTGGAATTACTTCTGGGTCAACATGTAAACTGGCCTTAGCTCCTTTGATAGTTCCTAGACATTCCTTAAAGATTTCTTGGTATTCAACTAGGACTTCACTGAGGCAGCTATTTTCTAATTGAAACATGTTGAACCAATCAATGTGAACCTTTCTCATTCAATTCCACCCCAATAGGCTTGGGCCTGAGCCTCTCACTACAATCAGTGGTAACTGTAATAACTGCTTCTCATAGGAAACCAGAACCAAAGTCATACCCTTAATCTGTGGTTTTTCCCCAGTTCTCAGTATGGCTGAGGTCTTGTGCAAACTGAAGGGCTGGAATCCAGAACGAATCTTGTTAAAGATTGGTTCTGCAACCACATATACAGTTGTGCCATTATTGAGCTCCATGCGAACCAGGTGACCATTTAACCGGATATCTAAATTGGTTCTGATTTGGATGTTGCTAAGCAATTTAACTGTTCCAAACCAAATGTGGCTCTCCTGGATGTGGCTTACAAGCCTCACAGCACCAGGGACCCAGGTTCAATTCCAGCCTCGGGCGACTGTCTGTGTGGAGTTTGCACGTTCTCCCTGTGTCTGGGTGGATTTCCTACGTGTCCTCCGGATTCCTCCCACAATCCAAAGACGTGTACGTCAGGTGGATTGCCCATAGTCAGAGGGAAAAAGGTCTGAGTGGGTTGCTCTTCAAAGGGTCAGTGTGGACTTGTTGGGCTGAATGGCCTGTTATCATACTGTAGAGAATCTAATCCAGTCTTACATAATGCAGGCCTCAGGGGACTCCTTTGCCATCTCAAGTCCACATAGTGTCAGCAAGTATCATGGCTTGTCAGCCTGGATCCTGAAGAACATTTTAGTCATTTAGCCGAGGCTCAGCTTTGCTTTGTTGTGGGCTGGCCTAGGGTTCCTCTGCTCAGGATATGCTCTGTATAAGGCTCTATGATTGCCTACACTGAAGTGGTGTATACCAAGTTCAGTTGGATAGGTGACTGTATCCACTTCCATTGGGAGCCCCTGTAACTCACATGCTCCAGTTGCTGTTTTGCTAGTGACAAAACCAGTTGCAGTGCCTGTTTAAAGTCCAGTTGAGTTTCATCCAATAGGTGCTTTTGCAGGTGAATGTCATTAAACCAATTTACCACACGGTCTCTCAGGAACTCATTAAGGTTAACGTCATGCTTCTGCCAGTCGTCTTCACCTCATCAAAAATCCTTATATAGGTTTCATTAGTTCTCAAACAGCCAAATAACACCAATTGTGTCTCAAAATTGGAGGGGACTTGGGGTTATAATATTCCTTGACTAAATCTGTCAACTCTTGAAAGGTTTAAGTTTCTGGTCTCTGAGGGAAAGTTAGGCTCCTAATAACTAAAAGTGCTGTGGGTTCACAAGCAGTGAGAAGGATTGCTCATTGCTTTTCATTGAGCCCAATGGAATATGCACGAATAAAATAAAACATTCTTTCAGCATACTTAGCCCAGTCTTTGAAGGAAGAATCAAATGAATCAAGCTTCATAAATAAGAGAATAATACGAAAAATGCTTACTGCAACTCAAGAGACGACTGTTCTGAGCACGTTTTCTTCAGGAGCATCCTGTTTCCACTGAACTATCTGCACAGAGGCTGGTAACTCATCACCAAGTCACCCTATACTTATGTGTGCATGGAATCTGACCAGACAGCTCAGAGCCCGTACTTCGAATGAGGAGACTCTCTCAATCTCCTGGCTATTTTATTTTTCTGGTTATATATTTTATTAATCAGTACGAATTACAAAAAAAAACAGTTAACATGAAAGCTGTATACAAGAAACAGCAATTTACAGGGGAAAGGGGCAGCAAAGCCAGACTCCAAATCCCACCATACAACCAGTTCACAGGGAAATGAGTTAACCTCGAATCCACTTTACATTATCAAAGAAGGAAAAAATGGATGCAATACATGCAGACAGTTTGATAAACCGAACAATAGAACTGTGCACATAACACAGACACCCTTGGCAACCCAGCAAACTACCCTACCCTCCCACCTATCTCCTGTTTTTTTTTTATTTTATTAAATGGTTAAAGTTACAAGCAAACAGTTAACATTAACAGAGTTGAGAGTGTGGTGCTGGAAAAGCACAGCAGGTCAGGCAGCATCTGAGGAGCAGGAGATTTGACGTTTCAGGCATAAGCTCTTCATCAGGAATGATGCTTGTGGGTCAGGGAGCTGAGAGATAAATTGGAGTGGGTGGGGACTTGGGGAAAGGTAGCTGAAAATGCAATAGGTAGATGAAGGTGGGGGAGAGGTGATAGGTCGGAGAGGAGGTTGGAGCAGGTAGATGGGAAAGACAAAGGACAGGTTAAGAGGAGAGTGCTGAGTTGGAGACTTGGGACTGGTATAAGATGGGGGAGGGGAAATAAGGAAATATTTCGCTTCCCACCACTATCAAGGTTCCTGAAAGACCATTCCCTCCATGACTCCCCTGTCAGATCCACAGCCCCCACCAACCCACACCCCACTCCCAGCATCTTTCCCTGCCACTGCAGGAAGTGCAAAACCTGCACCCACAACTCCCCCTCCCCTTCACCAAGGCCCCAAAGGATTCTTCCACATCCAATAGAAATTTACCTGTACATTCACAAATGCCAACTATTATATCCGTGGTCTCTATATTGGGGATACAGGATGCCAACTTGCAGATCCTTTCAGAGAACATCTCTAGGACACCCACACCAACCCCACTGCCCCATGACCAAACACTAACTCCCCCTCCCACTCTGCCAAGGACATGCAGGTCCTGGGTCTCCTCATCGTCAAACCCTAACCACCCAGTGCCTGGAGGAATAACACCTCATCTTCCACCTTGGGACCCTACAATAACACAGGATTAATGTGGATTTTACCAGTTTCCTCA
>NC_057715.1:37477520-37514537 GCF_004010195.1 Chiloscyllium plagiosum | reverse complement strand
TTTATCTCTCAGCCCCCTGGCCCACAAGCCTCATTCCTGATGAAGGGCTTATACCTGAAACATTGATTCTCCTGCTCCTTGGATGCTGCCTGATCTGCTGTGCTTTTCCAGCACTACTCTTGACTCTGATCTCCAGCATTTGTAGTCCTCACTTTCTCCTGTTTAACATTAACAGCCGTATACAAGAAACAGCAAGAAAGGGGCAGCAAAGCCAGACCGCAAACCCCATCGTGCAACCAGTTCACAGGGAAATGAGGATAGATCTCGAATCTCACCTTAATGTTATCAAGAAGTAAATGCAATCACATACAGACAGTTTGATAAACCGAACAATAAACTGTGTATATAAACCAGACATCCCTAGCAACCCAGCAAACCACCCAACCCTCCCACCTCTCTCCTGGTTATATCTGTCAGTCAGTGCTCCCTAACTGGCCCACTTTAACAACCCAATCAAGGATCTCAGTCAATTAAATTTACCTGGCTCTCATTTTAGTCACTATACTCACCAAAGCTCAATGCTGTGATAAACTACTATAATTTGGAATGAGGTTTGAAAGAAGCACTTGATTCATGAAATAAGAATGTAAACACTGTGTGTGTAAAAAAAAAAACCATGGTTTTATCACTAGACTATTAATCCTGAGACCCAGCTAATGTTCTGGGGATCTGGGTTCAAATTCCACCATGGCAGATGGTGTAGTTCGAATTTAATTTATAAATAGTCTAATTGCCAATTGTAGGAAAAAATAATCCATCTGGCTTACTAATGTGCTTTTGAGAAGGAAACTGCTATGTTACCTGGTCTGACCTATGTGACTCCAGACCCAGAGCAATATGGTATACTCTTAACAACCCTCTGGCCTATTAGGGATGGTCAATAAATGCTGATCAGCCAGCGATGCCAAGAATCCATGAACAATTTTTAAAAAAATCTGAATTTGTAAATGGAAAATTATGATTAGACATGATATAAAATAAGATTTCATTCTTGATTCATCTGGAAATATTGGTGAAAATCTCAATTGAAATTACTGTATGTCCTTTCTTAGATGATATGCTCAAGTTTACATGCAAATTTACTTGCATTATCACAAATGTGAAATCTTCCATGAGCCAGTGCAACCAGACAACATAATGGGATGCTTATGTTTATTTACTTGTTTGGCATTTTAAAAAAAGATACATTTAATTGTAGTAATTGATGCAATTTTACTGATATCAGAGAAAATGGACTCATGACAATAAAAACAAGCACTTTCCATAAGATTGACTAGTTTGCCACATGTAAACAAATGCTCTTAAAACATTAAATATGATTTTAAAACAATACTAAACCATTTACGGACTCAATGGCTGCACACTAGGCTTTCCCTGTATAAATGAAATAGTCTTCATGACTAAAAACTTTCAATCATGCCAACTACTTCTGGAGCTCCTAAGTAAATGAATGTGATTTGAAGAGACTTCTTAAATAGTTGTAAATGGGCACAAGCAGAACCCACCATGTGTGTTATTTTGAGTGAGGTTGCGGCCAGGTTTCTGCATAAGGTGAGTTTCTACTGAAACATTTTTGAAATCAATGTTGAGGTTTTTAGAAACTTAGAAGCTAACTTTCACTTATGATTCATTCATCTTTTAAATTGGATTAGCTGATTTCTAAAACCAGTGCGAACTGGTGGAAGCTCTAAGTCATTTTCATTAACAAACAGGAGCACAGACATAAAATATTCACCTCATTAACTCCAATGATAACAGAATGCTAGACAAGTGGAATACCTAATGGTTACACACTTCGCAGACCACATGTAATGGGTAATTTAGATATTTTATATTATTATTCATAGCTTTCAGTTACAATTTATAAAATATTTTGGCCAGAGAGACATACTTCAGACACTGGATTACAGAAAGACAAAATACTTGACAAGAAAATAATATTTAAACTTCAAACTCAGTTGTGCCATTTAGAACAGCACAGTGGCTCTGTGGTTAGCACTGCTGCCTCACAATGCCAGGGACCTGGGTTTAATTCCACTCTCAGACAACTGAATGTGTGGAGTTTCCACATTCCCTCAGTGTCTGTGTGGGTTTCCTCTGGATGCTCCAGTTTCCTCCTACAGTCCAAAGATATGCAAGTTAGGTGGATTGGTCATGCTAAATTGCCCAGTGTCCAAGGAGGTACAGACTAGATGAATGGGAAATGCAGGGTTACAGGGATAGGGTGAGGGAGTGGGTCTGGTTGGGATGCTTTTCTGAAGGTCAGAGTAGACTTGATGGACTGAATGGCCTGCTTCCACTCTGTAGGGATTCTACATTTCTATTTTATGCTTATGCCATCTGTCTACCTAAATCATAAATTGGAAATTTCGAGAGGTAAAATTTAATTAAATTCTTGCATTTACTTTTGTTTTATTTTACAAAATGTTTTACAAAAATTCTCATAAAGGTGGCAATAAATCTATGTAACAAAAATGGCTTGGTTCCAGGGGTAATTAGACTTGCTTTCACACTTCCCACATGTTGGCCGTACATTCATTCTTTTGCTTTCACATAACTTGCCAACTGTTCCTTTAGAAACAATTAGAAAATCATTGTGGAGAAAGCAATGAAGTCACTCTTTACAGACACTTAATCTGAACATCTCACAACCTTTAGTCTTTAAAAAAAAATAAATTTCATACAGTTTTAAAAGACACATCCCATCTGGAGTATCTCTGTTGTATTCTGAATAATAAAACATGCATCATTTACTTGTACTATCTAATGAGGTCGTTATATACGAAGGATTATGAGATTATAATCATATATGTAAATTCTGAGCAAATATATATACAGACAGTGTTTTTTTTGAAACAACAATTAACAGCATTAGTCTAGAATTTTGTATTGCTGTCTAATTTGTTACATTTCACTTGTTATGATTTCAAGCACCCTGCCACTATATTCTCCTTAGAACTGCCAATTCACCATGCTGAAACACTTACAGCAGATTCCCTCTACATAGATACAACAAATACTTTCTGACTGTTTGACAGAAAATGTCTCTCTCCAGGGCTTATGCCGATTTTGCTTCAAAGCTGCCACAGATCACAGGAAAAGAGGAACAGGAGGTGGCCATTCAACAGCTTGAACCTGTTCTGCAATTCAATTAGATCATGGCTAATGTGCACTCTAATTCCATTTTAGGACTTTAACTCTGAATGTGTTGCCTGATAGAAGTCTACAAACTCAGTTTTGGCATGATCAGTTGATCCCTAGTCTTAACAATTTATGAGATGGTCTTTGATATTTTCGGTATTCTTTATATGTAAGTGTTCTCTGAAATCTTCTTAGTGTCTAAGCTCAAATCTTAATGTTATGTCCCTTGTTTTGATTGCTTGGCTAGACAAATTAGTTCCCCTCTATCTACCCTATCATATTCTGTTTAAATGTTGTCAAACTAAATTTATTTTTCTTTCCTTGCATTGTGTCTGAGCATTTCCAGCATTTTCTGTCTTTCTAGAAAATCCTTTAATCACCTTAAACAGCTCAATTTTCTTAAACAACCAGGAATTAGGAAGGATCTACAGACATTTACCTCAATGTATTGAAAATAATCTATGCTGCCCTTCTTGCAAAAGATTCTATTTGTTGCAAGAAAATGTCTAATCACTGCTACAAATTTCTGGGAGAAGCATTGTTGTAAAATTGTGGGCGGCACGGTGTCACAGTGGTTAGCACTGCTGCCTCACAGCGCCAGAGACCCGGGTTCAATTCCCGCCTCAGGAGACTGACTGTGTGGAGTTTGCACGTTCTCCCCGTGTCTGCGTGGGTTTCCCCCGGGTGCTCCGGTTTCCTCCTGGATGTGCAGGGTCAGGTGAATTGGCCATGCTAAATTGCTCTTAGTGTTAGGTAAGGGGTAAATGTAGGGGTATGGGTATGGGTGGGTTGCACTTCGGCGGGGCGGTGTGGACTTGTTGGGCTGAAGGGCCTGTTTCCACACTGTAAGTAATCTAATCTAATCTAATCTAATCTAATCAAAAATCTGTATGGGGCCAGCCTCTGAATCAATTTCACATCACCCTCAGTGACAAAGATTTCCTCAACACAGAGTCATAATCATATCTACTTCATTGGCCAAGAGGATGATAGGTTGTTGACTGCCATCATGTAATAGGTAGACTGAGCACAAAAGCAATCTCCTCTGTTAACAATGTCAAGCCAACATATGATAATTGATGGAATATCATTATATACTATATAAAACCCTATTTTTTACAATGTCATAAACAGTTCTAGTGCTCTGAGACTTAACAAAACTCCCACCATCTAAAGGTATTATTGACACTGAGGTTAAGAGACAATTTTAAATCATATGCCTTATGTTCCAGGCACAACTGAGAAAAAAGAAGATATTTATGAAACCAGTTTATGAACAATTTGAGAAATGATGTGCTTTTTTTCCCACCTTTCTCTTTAACAATTCAAATTGTGCTATCTGGATTTTAGTAAACATTGCGCTGCAGCACTCATCTCTTCCTGTTCTTTTTCTTTGTGATGAAAACAACAAAGGACTTAACTGTATTTGAATCTTCTGCAATTAACATGTTATGTATTAGCATTGGGTGCACATGGTCCAAAACCTCAATGAGGCCATGATACATGTGACATCTCCTTAAGTTTATCATCCTGTTTCTCACAATAGTCAATGGAGTCCAGTTTTTAAAAATAAAATTCTTGCATTGACTCTAATCCAATTTTTTAAAAATCTTAGAGTCATAGAGATGTACAGCATGGAAACACACCCTTCGGTCCAACCCGTCCACGCTGACCAGATATCCCAACCCAATCTAGTCCCACCAGCCAGCACCCGGCCCATATCCCTCCAACCCTTTCTATTCATATACCCATCCAGATGCCTCTTAAATGTTGCAATTGTACAGCCTCCACCACTTCCTCTGGCAGTTCATTCCATACCCGTACCACCCTCTGTTTGAAAGAGTTGCCCCTTAGGTCTCTTTTATATCTTTCCCCTCTCGTATTACATTGCAAATTGAATGGAATCAAATGTCCCAAGATTCTTCAGTGGAACTGAACAGAGGCAGAACAAATTTTCCAGAAGCCTGTCTTCATGTTCAAAACGTTTATTGATTATGATTGAGTCACTATAGAGTGATATATTTTAGTGCAAATAAATTGTGTGCTCATTTAAAGTGGAATTGATGAGTAATAATTTTTAATCAGCCTGTTATAATTTTAAACTAACAGTTACGATCCTAGGCAGCTGAAAACCCAAATGCTTGAGCAGTGCTACCACTACAAGTGGCCATTGCTGTCTGTGTTGCAGTGTACCCATAGGTCCAGATGGGTTGGGTTTGGGAGCACAAGGGTCAGTCAGGCAGGTCTATAAAAGGTGGTATAGGTTAGTCTTTGGTGAGGGCAACATTGTTGCTGCTGGTAAAGCTCCTGACTCCATTCTGATTGCCAAAGCAAACAGGACCTCCATATTTGCTGAAACCTGTTGGGTTGGCACCAGCATTTACCTAGTGTGTTCTCACGTGATGGAAAGTTTTTGCCTTCACTCCACACCCCCAACCACTGCTAAGAACTGGTATGGGATTGGGAGCATGCATTTAATTTGTCACTTAACTGGCTCAGTTGGAATCTAAGTGAGCAGCCATCTGAAAGTTTTCCCATCATTGGTATATCAACCAATTTCTTTGTGGACTATTTTAGTCTGGGAATTTAAAATAGACAAGCAGAAAGCTGGAAGAACACAGCAAGCCAAGCAGCATCAGGAAATGGAGAAATCAGCTTCTTGGTTTTAACCCTTCTTCTGACTGAGGTTGGGAGTGAGGGGGGCTGCAAAAAAAGGAGGTGGGGTGGGGGATGCTGGAGGGGGTTGGGGAGGTTTTGGGTGGGGAGGAGAGTGAGGTAGTAAGGTGGTGATAGGTGAATACAGGTAGAGGGTACGGCCTGATTTGTTGATGAGAGAAATGAATCTGGTTGGTGGCTGGAAGGAATGGTTGGAAAGTGGAATGGAAGGGAGGAGAGAGAGCTGGAAATGGAGCCAGGGGATGGGAAGGGAGGTTATTTATAATTGGAGAACTCAGTGTTGATAGCAACTGACCAGAAGCTGAGGCTTGTACACTGAATGGAGGTATTCAGTCAAGTAACTATCCAGTTTCCAATGGTGTCTCCCATTTACAGAAAATCTGGTGAGTAACAAAGTACAATGTGTTACATTTAAATAGTGCTGTTTCCGTGAGAAGAAGTGTTTGGGGCTCTGGTGGTTGGGAAGAGATGAGCCAAAAGGGCAAATGAGAACCTGAAATGGGAAATGTCAATGGGGCAATGAAGATACAGACGAGAGTGTTGTGGATAGATTTGTCCCTATCGAGTACAGAAAGAGGAAGAGAGGGAAAGATGTCCTTAGTGGTGCTATCAGATGGCAGAACGATGGATGATCCATTGAATATGAAGGCTAGTGGAGGTGCATGCCATGGACAACACAATCTTCTTGTGACTTTTGAAAAGGAGAGAATGTGGGAGGTACAAATTTGTAAGAAAAGGGCTGGACATGTTCTTGGGTTTTGAAAATCATGTGGGAGTATATGTTGACAAAAAGAGAACCATTTGAGAAACATTGACCAGATGGTGACATTGTCAGTATAGATGTGATGAAGGCAGAAAAAAATAAACTTGTTAAAAGAGTCCACAAGCACCACTGGTGTTTAGTGACAGTAGTGTATGCCATCTTCGAGATGTGCTATAGTGACTCAATTCAGGCTTAGTTACAAGCCAAACCCATGACTTTTTTCTCCAAGAAAGAAAAGGGCAGCAGATGCATGGGAACACTATCATCTTTAAGTTACCAACAAGTAAAGCATTGTCCGGTTTGGAACTATATTTCAGTTTCTTCTCTGTTTCTTGGGCAAATGCCTGGTAATCTGTGGAGGTCCCTCCACTACATGGAATACAGCTGTTAAGAAGACAGCTCATCACCAAATTCTCAAAGGGATATTTTATTTTATGTCACTATCTAACAGTCCAAATAATTTGATGCACAGACATCATACCGTATGGTGCATGTTTAGTAGTGAGTTTGCCCTTGGTCATTCTGCAATTGCAAGCATAGTAAGTGCCATAATACTTCTCATGTAAAGTGATATTTAGTCACTTTCTTTTAGAAGCATGTGCCCTTTTGAGAGTGGTAATGTTCAATGGAAATTTTATTACCATGTTACAATGTATTGGCACAGCACAGACAGACTCCTCTCCCCCAGTGATGCAAAGGGGAGTCAGGGATAGGTGTGATTTAAATAAATATGTCAATGAATTTTGGTTTTTAAGAGTTTGGATCTTGAACTAATGGCATGTGAGTTTTGGTTTAGGTATATGAAGAAACTTGACATTAGCTGTGTCAGTTTTTCTGATTTTAAACGAGTACATGTCAAAAGACCTGGCTGGAACACTGTTGGGGTAATAATGGAGTTTGTTTGAATTATGAGAGGTTTTTTTGATCAGACAGAGTGAACATTGAAATGTGTTAGCTTGCTTTTAGTTGGAAGAATTGAGAATTGATTATTTTGCTGAAGAAAGACCCATAGATTAGAAAGCTTTAGGATTTACTTGTGGAAGGCTTTGCTGGTATAAAGCAGCAGAATAGTTTCTCCTGGACAAAGCAGTTAGGCCAGAACAGTTAAGTCAGAGCTTCCCTCAATGTATAAATTTTAGTCTGAAAATTCCAGACTAGAAACCTGAAGGGAGATGTCAATGGGGCATCTGAAGGGGTTAGTTGAGGTTGAGAAAATTTTAAACTTCCTTACATTGCTTAGGCCATTTTTGGAATATTGTATGCAATTCTGGTCTCCTTCCTATTGGAAGGATGTCATGAAACTTGAAAGGGTTCAGAAAAGATTTACAACAATGTTGCCAGGGTTGGAGGATTTGAGCTATGGGGAGAGGCTGAACAGGCTGGGGCTGTTTTCCCTGGCAGATCGGAGGCTGAGGAGTGACCTTATAGAGGTTTATAAAATCATGAGGAGCATGGATAGGGTAAATAGACAAGGTCTTTTCCCTGGGTGGGGAGTCCAGAACTAGAGGACATAGGTTTAGGGTGAGAGGGGAAAGATATAAAAAGAGACCTACGGGGCAACTTTTTCAAGCAGAGGGTGGTACATGTTTGGAATGAGCTGCCAGAGGAAGTGGTGGAGGCTGGTACAATTGCAACATTTAAAAGGCATCTGGATGGGTATATGAATAGGAAAGGTTTGGAGAGATATGGGCCAGGTGCTGGCAGCTGGGATTAGTTTGGATTGGGATATCTAGTCAGCATAGATGATTTGGACTGAAGGGTCTGCTTCTGCTCTGTACATCTGTATGACTATAAATTATTAGGAATGCATATCTTTTTCCTCAAGCATTTATTACATTTTCATAATTTTGACATATATACTATCAAAATAATAATGATTATAATCTTTTCAAATATTTGGGGCAATCCTGAAACAGTTCTTCTCAGATTCTCAATCTGTGAAACAGGATTTATCTTGAATGTTTGCTTATGTTTTAGAAAGTCTGGTTATTAATGTTTATTTTGTGTGTCATTTTTTGAATAGATACATGATGAAAGGGAACAATATCAGACAACAGCAGTATTAAATCTTATGTAAAAGATAAAGTCATCATACTTCCAGACAAAAAGACTGCTCTCTCATTAGAGAAACATTAGACAGATGGTGATTTAACCTGAGGGTCACCACACCTCAGGCAAGAGGAATGGCCGAGAAGGAGAGTTCTTCATGTTAATCTTAGCCAATGTGGAAATTGAACCCACACTTCTCACTTCTGCATCACAAACCAGCCATCAAACCAACTGAACCTCTTCCTATTTTTATAGTTGTTTTAACACACAAAAACATCTCAAGGCATTTCACAGAGACATCATTTCAAACATAGATGATGGTGCTCAACCAGTGCCTTTTGCTATTTGTCATAGTTATGACCACTGGAACTATCGTGGAAGCCTTGGGAAGATTCAATACCATCTATTCTTTCTCTTGTGTTAATCTAGGTAACTGATACAAAGCAGGGAAGGAGCAATGCCAAAGCCTTCTGAAGAAGTCAGGTTTAGCCTTGATAAACATAATAAGTTTATTATATTGTCCTCAGTATCTATTTACATTATAGTTAGATATGTTATAGTCCCTGCTAAAATCTTAAGCTAGATACTCTCCACCCACCCCTTGCAAGAATTGCTATTTTGAAACTACAACAGGACAAAGAAATCCTTCCCTTGAACAGAAGTTTCCTCCAGAGGGGAGGGGCGGACATCGGCCTGAGGCTTATTTGATAGGCCACACCCCATGGGGCCAGTGTGAATTGTGTCTATTTGTTATGCTGAGGTTTGATTTCCTCTGGAACCCCCTGGAATTTTAAGGGTCTCTGGTTAACTGAGTCCTGACGGATTGTGGCTCTGTCATTTTAAAGCAAGTTTGAAGCCTGGGGTTAAAGTTATGGGCGGCACGGTGGCACAGTGGTTAGCACTGCTGCCTCACAGCGCCAGAGACCCGGGTTCTAATCTAATCTAATCTAATCTAATCTAATCTAATCTAATCTAATCTAATCTAATCTAATCTAATCTAATCTAATCTAATCTAATCTAATCTAATCTAATCTAATCTAATCTAATCTAATCTAATCTAATCTAATCTAATCTAATCTAATCTAATCTAACCAGAACCTTGGGATTTGACACAAACATTTTAAGTGTCTGACACACAGGATTCCCCACAGAGGAAATTAAAAACCAAAATGTGAAACTCTCCTTAAAGATTTGCTATAATGTCAGAATAATGTGTGATGTGTGGGGCAGGATGGAAGAGACATGGATAAAGACAGAGAGGGAGAGATGATTCGGAGATGCCGGAGAGGGAGAGAGAGAGAGAGTTATAGCTGGGAGTCACACTGACAGCAGGAAAATAGACAGAGTGATGTGTGTGTGTGTGTGTGTAGAGAGAGAGAGGGATAGGCAGAGAGAGATGTTTGAGATTAGTTGGTTTCTAGAGCAACAGTTAACACTGAAACAGGATCACAGAGGAGAAGGGAATCAGATTCCCGGCCGGCTGCTGCTGTAGCACTGGGCTGGGATCGATGTCAGCTGGGTTGTGTCTTTGAGTGAAGTGCACATTATCGCTAATCTTATGAGGGAAGGATATGCTTCCAGTGGAGAGATCAATATAAAAGTATTTCTTCAGATGAAGTGCTCGTTTCTGACAGTAACATTGCACATAAAACCCTAATCCCTCATTTAAAAAGAGTAGAGTTTATTTAATTAAACACACACACACACTGCATTGTTGGATGCTGAATAAATGTCTCACCTCGAGGAGAGTCTGGAACCAGCCACGAGAATGTGGTCATCAAATGGGTCCGAAGCAAAGAGGCATTTGGATGGGTATATGAATAGGAAAAGTTTGGAGGGATATGGGCCGGGTACTGGCAGGTGGGACTAGATTGGGTTGAGATATCTGGTCGGCATAGACGGGTTGGACCGAAGGATCTGTTTCCATGCTGTACATTTCTATGACTCTATGACTCTATTAGAGTATGTACACAATACTGGTGCAGAAACTTTCTGATATACAACTTGGAGACAGCTAAACAAATGGTTAGCTACTTCAAGAACCATTCCTTAATAGGTATTTTCTAAACAAATTGTTCAGAGATGTTATTACATACTTCTGGAAGAGATGGGGCTAGAACATGGGCCTCCTGGATCATAAATAGGAACACAAATACTGCACCACAATTGTTCTTTATGTATTAATAGGCAGAGCCAAGCTGGTTATGTCAGTTGAACATTTACAGTATTTCATAAAATGAATGTTTTACATCTTCCCAAAAGTGTATTAGTGAAATTAAACCAAGGAACATCAGGCCAGATATATAATGGGCACCAACACATTGACCTTTACACATCATTGTCTGAAATTAAAATTATCCTTTGGGACAATGGAATAGCCTCACTAGCACTGGTGTAGCTGAGTCTGCTGTGATATTTACATGGTTATGAGTTTTGACTGTAGCTGGACTGAGGTAGGGCTGAAGCCAGAAATATGTCACTAAAGTAAAAGCATGTTTTATTTGTGCTAGAGAGCATAAGGGAGTTGGAAGTTCATCTCAGCATTTATTTGAATGCCAGTGCTATAAACAGTCTTACCCAACCTGAGACAGAACCAAAGGTGAAGGAATGCAAATTATTGATAAAGATATGGAAATGTTGAGAGGGTTTATACAAAAGACAGTTTTTTCTCTTCTTTATTTTTAACTAGGGGGCAGAGTGAGGATGTACAGGAAATAAGGACAAACCTTCAGGCAAAATTGTGAAATATCTCCTTCAGAGATCAAGCAAACATTATAATTAGGCAAGAGACTTTCATGGTGTTGACTGTCTATGACTATGCTGTACAGCTTCATTTCAAGCAGCGAGGTTTCCACTAAACAACCACCAATTGATAGCCAAGTTGATAAAAAATGACACTGTTGCTAACTACACTCCAATCTGATTGAAGACACTTTCCACATTGTGCAGATTGCTCAGGGTAACAGTTGGGCTAATATTTCATTGGAGATGTAATTGACAGAATAAGGCTGTTGGTGAGACCTTACCCCAGACCTTTTATAGAGTCTCTCTAAAACTTGTGGTTTTCAGTTGAACCCAAGATCCTTGGTAATTATATTGATCTTAAATGAAACTTGGTAACAAAGAAACCAATACTCTGCAAAACCAGAAACTGTTTATTTTGCCAGAATGAAAGTCTGCCTTTAGTCCATGTGTGTAACTGTCAAAAAGCAGTTTGAAGCAGTGATAAATTTCAAACAATAAGTCAATTGTAAATTACCCTTCCATGAAATCCAATTGCTCATTTGATAGTATTTCTTTAAGTGACTGAAGTTGAGCAAGTCAAACATATGAAAGAAATTTTTCAACACAAACAGGAGAGTTATTAGTTACTGTCATACTTAGTACTTGGGCTTTTTTCTTCATGGAAAGAGATATTGATCAAAGAAAACTCCTTGTTTAAGTTTTGCGTTCTGGGAAATAGCCAACACAATTGAAAGGAAGTGAAAGTTATCTTACAGTGCGGTAATGCTCTGGGTATTGTTGATTAGTGTTACCAAGTGGAAAAAATCTCAATGAATCAGTCAACTGAAGTGAGATATTGCTTGAGGATGGTCTGGTGACCAGCTCACTTTCTGTCATTGGTTAGGAGGAAAATGAGGCAAAAAATGGAGTTGCAGCTAACATTATTTATCTGAGAATATCTTTTATTAGTAAGTATTATCACTGTGCTAGTACCGGTAGATCAAAAGGTGACAACAATAGCTGAGTAGTCTGTGAGTCAATCGTCAATCAAGTTCATGATAATAAAGAGGAGAAAGTGAGGTCTGCAGATGCTGGAGATCAGAGCTGAAAATGTGTTGCTGGAAAAGCGCAGCAGGTCAGGCAGTATCCAGGGAACAGGAGAATCGACGTTTCGGGCATAAGCCCTTCTTCAGGAAAGGGCTTATGCCCGAAACGTCGATTCTCCTGTTCCCTGGATGCTGCCTGACCTGCTGCGCTTTTCCAGCAACACATTTTCAGTTCATGATAATAAAATTGTCCAGAATGAAGTCTTGATTATGACTGAATGGACATTCTGGGGAGTAGTGCAAAGGAAGATGGATGTTGCTATCTGTTAGATGAATTTGAGGGGGCACTTATGGACGGAGTGTAAGAAGGCCTCCAAAAAAGGAGAATGGGGATTTTGGGATTAGTTATTATCGAGATAGTGCAACAATTGCTGTGATGGTCCATTCTGAGAATGCTGCAAAAGATGTGGAATGTAACTATGCACTAATCCAAGAGGATTTCAAACCTTGGCATTAGAGGTAGGACAGTAGCAATTTTTATGAAGTTGGAGTGGAAATTGGAGGGACAGATACCTGAACTGAATCAATAAATTGCATCAACTGGCTGACAAAAATGGAGAAAACAATGAGAAAGCGGAGTTGGGAGAGATCAAGAAAGCAGAAGGAAGATAAGTAACAGGCTATGATACAGGGTAGTAGCCAAAATGCATTGTAATCCGAATCCTGGTTGTCCAAAGGTGTAATAAGGATGTGTGCCTTTCATGAACAGAAGACAAGGAGATAAAAAATGCACAAAAGACCAAAGTTAAATCTGTAGTAGAATGATGATACCTTCTTGAGAATGTGGAATCATTTCAGTGGAGCAACAACATCATTTCCAAATATGGACAAGGTTAAAGCAAGAATTGAACCATTAAACTATTTGCAGTGTGGAATTTCAGTGAACATTTTATTAAGGCTATTCGGTGAATTGATTGCTGACTGGGAGACATTATTCAATTATAATTCATCTGAGATTGATCCAGGGATCCAATGGAAACTACTAGTAGTCTCTGGTCTTATCAGCTAAACAAAAGTACAACCAGAGGCAATGTGACAGTAGTCAACATGACATGACATTAGATCTTCTCTTTTGGCATTAAGATTAACAACACCACTACCAATTGAACTGACGAAAAAGTATTTCTCTGCAAATAAATTAGACCAACCATATCATGATTAAACCAACCAGGGAATGTTTTGCAGGAGAGTATTTTCCTGCAAACAAATGAAGTATTTATTGGTAAAAAGATTAATTATATTTTATCATTTGTTGTTTTAGAGGTTTTCTGGTTTCTAGCTCATTTAGTCAATAATAACTGTTCGGAAAGTATTGCAAGGCTTCCAGCTCTTTGAAACCATAGGTGATGGAGAGTCTTGATCTTTAGGAAAAAAAAGATGAAACATATTGATATTGTGATGCATACGTTGTATTTTATACTTCTACTAAAAGTTTCCCCATGGAGAAACACGATTGCATGCTTTATGAAGGACACATGAAGTGTTCACTGGAAAACTACATTGATTAGATTCCCTACAGTATGGAAACAGGCCCTTTGGCCCAACAAGTCCACACTGACCCTCCTAAGATAACCCACTCAGACCAATTCCCCTACCTTATATTTACCCCTGACTAATGCACCTAACACTACGGGCAAGTTAGCATGGCCAATTCACTTAACCTGCACATCTTTGGATTGTAGGAGGAAACCTGAGCACCCGGAGGAAACCTACACAGACACGAGGAGAATGTGCAAACTCCACACAGACAGTCGTCCGAGGCAGGAATTAAACCCGGGTCCCTGGCGCTGTGAGGCTGCAGTGCTAACCATTGAGACACTGTGTCACCCTCAGACTAGACCTTTCAGTGCAGTGAGATCATCTAGCACCTATATCTTGGATGTAACATACCAAACAAGCCATTGGCATGCTGAACATGTACTGCATGCCCTTGGAGACTGATCTGGACGTACACTTCTCGTGGGTGACCAGAATGGTCATTAAGTTCTGCGCTATGGCTGACATTGTCCAGCAGAGGGAGATTGATTGCACGAAGTGTAAGGTGCAACGCAATATTCTAGGGAGAAGGAAGAATACAAAGGCAATGAGGAGGAAACTGATGAGCTGAATCATGTTAATAACCTCTTCATTCTGGGTTAGTCAGTGAATTTGGTTAATTTAATTTTTGATTAATCTATAATGATTTAACACAGACATAGTCTTTGAGAATCCCACGTACATACTGAGTATTCTTTCAACGTTGCTTCCAATTCCAAGACACTCGACCCTTTAAATTGTCACATTTAGATCATGCTCTGTCTGCATTCATTGAAAATGCTGCAATGCAATTGACACCAAACCCACCAAGTAATATGTTTAAAAGCCACTGACAGTTGTATTGTACTTATTTTTGAATGTTCACATAACGTTGGAACCATGCTCTCAATGTGTCACTCAATATCAGAACCACAGAGTCAAAATCAGGAGACATATGTGAGAATATCGAATTGAATGGAACTTTTTTTTCATAATGTGAAAAAAATATTCAGTTCCATTTTAAAATCTCTAACAATATTTAAAATATAATGGTTTCAGGGCGAAAACTTGCAAAATTAAAATTCAAGTAACAGAAATATTGTTTAGTAAAAATTATAACTTACCATGTTGTTAAAAAAAATCATTCACATATGAATCTCAAATTCTAACCAATTCTTCATGTTTAGTTGGGATCTATTGGGTACACACTGTGACGTGGCACCTTCCATTTGGTTTGATGTTAAGTCCCCAGGTGAGGTATTGGGTACACACTGTGATGTGGCACCTTCCATTTGATTTGATGTTAAGTCCCCAGGTATTGGGTACATACTGTGACGTGACACCTTTCATTTGGTTTGATGCTCAGTCCCAGGTGAAATTTTGGGACACCTTTCATTTGGTTTGATGCTGAGTCCCTAAGTGAGGTATTGGGTACACAGTGTGATGTGGCACCTTTCATTTGGTTTGATGCTGATTTCCCCAGGTGAGGTATAGGTGTTGCAAAGCTTTTAGAGGAGCAGAGAAAATCAGACAAAAACTTCCAGATTTCTGCCTTTAACTGCACAAATAGAAACTTGATGTCTTGTTTATTGTTTAATAATTGCAGGTGTTGATTACCTCTTTATTGTTCTTATCAGTAGTCAGGGCCATCAATGCATAACAGTTATTGACTTGCTAAAAGGTTCCCTCCATTTATTTATGCAGGAAAGGGAAAATAAAGGTCAGTCAATGATATTCTACACATTATGGACGTTATATCAATTCTGAACAGCAAAAGTTGACATGAACTTGACTTTCATTGTGCCTAAAATAAAGATGAAAGCTAGCTTGCTTCTGTCATTCCATTTTATAAATGTTCTCACCAGAAATTCATTTACTGTATTAATTTAAAACCAAAAGAGAAAATGCTAGAAAATCTCAGCAGGTCTGGCAGCATCTGTAAGGAGAGAAAAGAGCTGACGTTTCGAGTCTAACTGACCCTTTTATACTGTATTAATTTGATTAATATAAAACAACCAATTTAATAAATACTGTAGACCATACACGTGCATTTCATAGAATTGAATTGTAACAATATTTTTGTATCAAATATCATTGAGATCAATCTCAGCCATTGTTATGGGGTTGTGTAACTCTGTGGTGGGATGAAAACGTCAGTTGCTTTATAATCAGGCCCAACTATTTCTTGTTCATTAGTGCACTTTTGCTATTTACCCTTCAGCATTTGAGCATCCAAATTTTGTTGATTGCTTGATGAACTCTCATTGCAAATATTTATTCCATGTTATTGACCTACAGGCACAATTGAGAGCACACTGCCTTACTTCCTCCTACCAATGCCTTTCAGTGTTTAATTTAATTTATTTGCCGTCATTAAATCCATAAAAGATCCTATTTGCTATTATTTTAAATAAGTGTGACATGACAACTTCAATAACTGTTAACAATGTGACTTCCAATGTGTAATTTAAAATGTGTCTGCTTTACAATAATTACCGAAAGTATTCAGAAGAACTGTTTTAAAGTTTTTAATGGAGCTGTCATATTTTGTAATTTATTTCACAAATACAATTTGACAGTTGACCTTTAGAAAGGTCATTAAGTCAGAAACTATGAATTGATTTCACCTTTGCAATTTTACTTTAGCTTACAAATATGTCAGTCCACTGATGATTACACATTTCCAGTATAAGTTGGTTCAAGTTCAAAGGTGATACACCATGTTTCCACAGAGGAATATATAATTCTTGATATTTTTTAATAATGCACTCTAATTTACTTCATCTGTTAGATGTGAATTATCTCTTAATTTTGCTTTTAATTGTTATGAAATAGCCCTATTAATTTTTTTTGTTTGCCCTTCCCTCACACAACACCCCCAGTAACATGAGTGTGGGAAGATGATTTAACAGCTGATGCTGATATTCCATTACATTTCTTGTTTGACAAATAGAGCATGTTTGGTAGGAAAAAGAACACAAAGCTTTTTTTCAGCTTTAAAACATATCAAGGCTTAAAGCAGATTATTGAATACTGATGCACTCAGCTCTTCAAATTTAAATTTTGTTACATACATCGGAAATTACAATTTATAAATTAACCAAAACTAATGATAGTTTTATTTTAGCAAAGATTTGATTGCTGAAATCACAAAATATGAAATCTACTGTTAAGACTTCACCTTTCTTTGTTGGATTCAGTAGCTGAATCACGTTCATTCTTCCATCACCATGGGGCTTGACTTCTGCAATTCCTCCTCACCTATACTTTTGGCACAGAGCCTAGTTGTCTTTAAGCCATATCTGATGGTTTATTAATTGATGTATTCCAATTCCCCTAACTCTTCTGGATCTCTGTGTTCCAAAATGGTTAATTTCCAAATTTTCACCCTAACATTTCCCTCAATTTACCTTGGTTATCTTCTCTTGCCTTCTGCATACCAAAGATTACACTAACACACTTCAGAAGAGCATTATCAGACAAAATTTAATACCAAGCTACATAACTCCATGTGTCACTCCACAGTTACTATTTAGAAACTAACGTCTACCTATAATTTTGGATACCTGCATAAATATTTCTTCAGTATTGATAAAATCATGTTGACAAGGGCCTTGTGCATAACATTGCTGTGTAAAAACCCTGGAACTCCTTCCCTTACTGCATTGTGGGTTTACCCATATCAAATGGGTAGTAGCTGTTCAAGAAGGGAGCGCACTGCTACTTTCTCAGTGGCAACTGAGGATGGGCAATAAATGCTGGTCCAGTCAACAACTCCCACATTTCATGAATGAGTAAAACCTGCTCAAACTAGCCAGCACCACTCAACAGCTGATATTCCCAACTTTCTAGCCTTTGATCACTAAGGTGCTTCAAGTACATAAGGTACTTTGAATTGTGAGGGTTACAAAAAACTTTAATGGAATCAACCTCATGATTTGTATATTGTTACATACCTGGAAGGCATGCATGTACCATGGCTTTTTGCTAGGATCATATTTCCATCCAATAGAGCCATAGAATTCAGAGTAAGAAGTCATTAAATCCCTCCTGTCTATGTTAATGCTGGTTTTTCAATTATGAAATAATTAGTCACATTTCTGTTATAATTTTTACAAGTGTTTTTTTCTTTCCAAAAATTCCTTTTCAAAGACCTATCTAATTCCCTTTCCAATTATTATAGATTTACTGCTTGTTTGGCCAGCTGTAAACAATCAGTTATGACTCCATTTTTAAAAATATTCTAATTAGACTCAAGTCTACATTGCTTGCTACAACTTTGCCAAATGTTTGAAACCATAAGATGTAAGAGTAGAAGTAGGTCATTTAGCCCAGTCTGTTCCATCATTCGGTGAGTTCATGATTGATCTCATAATCCACAACTCTGCTTTTCTACCTTTTCCTCATTACTTGATTCTCTTATTGATTAAAAATCTGTATGTGTCAGTCTTGAATATACCTCTGATTTGAAGATGCCAGTGTTGTACTGGGAGTGTACAAAGTTAAAATTCACACAACACCAGGTTATAGTCCAACAGGTTTCATGGAAGCACTAGGTTTCGGAGCACCGCTCCTTTTATCAGGTGGTTGGTGCGGTGCTCCGAAAACCAGTGCTTGCAGTTAAACCTGTTGGACTATAACCTGGTATTGTCTGATTTTTAACTTTGAATATACTTAGCAACCTCACATTTACACCCTTCTGCATTAAAGAATTCCAGAAATTTACTACCTTCAAAGAGTAGAAATTCTTCCTTGACTGTACCAAAATGTGCAACCTTTTGCTCTGGGATTATGCTCTCTGGCCCTAAACTCTCCAACAAACATAAGAACTAGGAGCAGGAGTAGGCTGTTTGGCCATTTGAGCCTGCTCCTCCTTTCAATAAGATCATGGCTGATCTTTTCATGGCCTTAGCTCCACCTCCCCATCTTCTCACCATAACCCTTAATTCCTTTACTGTTCAAAAACTTCTCTTTGCTTTAAAAACATTTACTGAAGAAGTCTCAACCACTTCATTGGGCAGGAAATTCCATAGATTCACAACCCTCTGGGTGAAGAAGTTCCTTCTCAATTCAGTCCTAAATCTTCTCCTTCTAATTTTGAGACTATGCCCTTTTGTCTGAGCTTCACCCACCAGTGGAAACATCCTCTCTACATCAATCTTATCTATTCCCTTCATAATTTTATATGTTTCTATAAGATGACCCCTCATTCCTCTAAATTCCAATGAACATAATCCCAGTTGATTCAGTTTCTCCTATACCGTCAACTCTGAAATCAGCCTAGTGAACCTCCTCTGCACCCCATCTAGTGCCAATATGCCCTTTCTCAAATAAGGAGACCAAAACTGTATGCACTACTCCACGTGTGGCCTCACCAGCACCCAATACAGCTGCAACATAACCACCCTGCTTTTAAACTCAATCCCTTTAGCAATGAAGGACAAACTTTCATTTGCTTTCTTAATTACTGTTGCACCTACAGACCAATCTTCTGTGATTCATGCACAAGGACACCCAGGTCCCTCTGCATAGCAGCATGCTGCAATTTTTAACCATTCAAATAATCATCCTTTTTACTGTTATTACTGCCAAAATGGATGACTTCACATTTATTAACATTGTAACCATCTGCCCATCCACTGAAACTATGTCCCTTTGCAAAGTTTCACAGTCCTTTGCACACTTTGCTCTCCCACCCTTCTTAGTGTCATCAGCAAACTTTGACGCACTACACATGGTCCCCAATTCCAAATCATCTATATAAATTGGAAATAGTTGTAAACTGATCCCTGAGGCACACCACTAGTCACTGACTGCCAATCAGAAAGCATTCATTTATCCCCACCCTTTGTTTCCTGCTATTCACAAGGTGAAGAAACCTTTTAGTTTCTATCCTGTTTAGCCCCCTAAAAATTGTATCTGTCTCAATAAGATTGCCTCTCATTCTTCAACTTACTTAATCTCTCCTGATAGGAAAATGTCTCCATACCCAGGATCAACCTAATGTATCTTCTTTGGACTGTCTCCAATGTCAATATATCTGCCTTAAATAAGGAGACAATAACTGTTCTCAATATTCTAGGCATGATCAAAATAATGGCTCATATCATTTTAGCAAGATTTCCTTATTTTTATTCTCCATTTCCTTTGAACTGAAAGCTAATATTAATTTGTCTTGCTTATTGCCTGCTGAATATGTATGCTTTATTATATGATTCATGCATGAGCACCACTAAATTTCTCTGTGCTGCAGTGATCTGCAGTTTTTTTCTACTTACATAATATATACCTCCTCTATTCCTGCATTATATTCCATATGCCAAGATTTTGACCACTCATTTAACCTGTCCATATTCCTCTCCTGATTCTTGGTGTCATGGTCACTATTTGCCTTTACACAAAGTTATGAATCATCTGCAAATTTCTTTATAGTATATTCACTTGTGTCATCCAAGTCATTGTTATACATAATAGATAATTATGGCCCCAGTACTGATCTCTGTGGTGCACTTCTAGTTACAGGTTGCCATTCTTAAAATGCTCTGCCATCCTTAAAATGCTACCATTATTGCAATTCGCTGTCTTCTACTAGTTAGCCAATTATCTTTCCATGCTGAAGTAATTTCTGTCACGTTGGAGTTTATCAAGTTTTTTTTTATTCCTTCAAGGCATTTTAAGTTCCCAGGATGTAACTACATGCAGGAACTCAAAAAACATACACGGAAAGTTGCTAGAACACACCATCTTTTATATTTAACCAGACTGCATTTCTGAGCTTTAGGGAAATCTCTGTGGAATGGCCATGACTGTCATTAACATTTTACTCCCACATGTATCTGCCAACCATATGTCTTTACCAGGCTCAATTGGTTTTCTGACTCCATCTCCACTTCATTGCTGGAGGAACTTTGGAGATCTTCAAAGGTGCTTGGCAGCTTAGGTGACACTTTTGAAGTCTGCCTGTTTCATGTTAAATTTTCTTCGCCTGCATGGGGAATAAGCAGAGAGCTCTACATGCCATAATGGCCTGAGCCCAGGGAAGAAAAGGATGTAGCATTAGGGATTGACAGGATTGCTATATGGAACTATGTAGAAAGCACCTTTTATAAGGTTGATTTAAGACTGACATACTTGGAGGGGGGAATATCATGGCTTCAGCACTCAGAGACCTAAAATCTATGTATAGTTCCTTTGTAAATAATAAACCAGTTATTGTTCAAACAAAACAGCAGCTCAGTTATTTTCCCAAGGTAAGAATAACTGACAAAGTGGCTGCTGTGACAGAAGAAAAAGTACTGGAAATTCAACCTGAAAGAAGCTTAACTGGCAGACCTGAAACATGTCAACTAAACTGAAAAATGCAAGAGATGTTTGAAAAACTCTAACTTTATTCCAGAGTGAAGTGAAGGCATAGAGAATTCGAAAAACAATTTTCACAGTGATTTAAGGCTTCATCCAAACACTGTGAAGCTCTGTGAAGAAATTCCCAATCCAAACATCGCAGGCTTCTAATTAGACAATCAAGCGGAGATTGTGGATCTGGTGAACAATTCTTAAAAAGATTAAACATTGACTTTAATGATCCATGAGGTAGGGAGAACAAACAAAACCTGATCCCTCTCAAGGGATCTGTTTAAATTACTCTCCCTGAACTCCTCGTTCAAGGTTGTAACTATTACATGTGCTGATTATGAGGTAGCACAAAAACAAAGGTACAAGACGTGGCATGAATACTCCATACTCTGGGGAAAGAAAGTGAATAGATTATTAAACCAACTTACAGCAAAGTTGTTTTCAGTCATTTCACTCCATTCCAGAAGTAAATACAAAGTCTAGATGAGAGACTCCCCATTGACTCTGACCACACTTGGAGTCAGTGAGAAGCTGATCAGCCTGGGAAAATTTCAATTATTGGATGGAAACTGTAAACACAGCAATTTTGGGGGAGAAAATCTTGTTGTACTGAATTGTTTCAGGATTAGACAATAAGTATGAAGCTGAACAAATCATTACTCCATAGGAAAAGTAGTCTTTGATGTTAATATAAGCTAGAACATTAATGAAACAGCACATAAATTTGAAGAAGTCTTATAAGCCTTCGACGCCACTTTGAAACACTGCAACAATGAGTTTCTGGAAAGGGCCAAATTCAACAAAATGATCCAGAAGAAAGGAAAACCTCCAACACTTTTCTTAATGACTTTCACAGGCCAGTTGAAGAATGCGAGTATAGAGATCTAAAAACAGAATTAATACAAAATTACACTGTCGTCAGTCTTCCCAATGAATCAATTTCAGATTAATCACAGTCCAAAGAAGACCCCACTTTAGGAAAAATAATAAAACTGATGAGACCAGATCGAACAACACTGGAGAGGTAAAGCAACATCTTGGATCAGGAAATCTCCAGTGATTATACAGCACCTTAACAATAGGAATGTAAAAGAAGCAACAGGCAAGCAGGGAGAGAAAATGCGAGATGCCATAAAGTTGTGCCAACAGCGTGATGTTAAAAAGACCCACAGATGAGAGAAGTGTCCTGCAAACATTACAGAATGCATTCTCGAAAGAAAAGAAATGCTGATCTTGAAAGGATGTTCCATAATAAAACCTTTACATTAACAGGTTTGAAAGAAAATGACATCAGATATCATAACAAAATTGAATAGTTCCTCCCAAAGGAGGGACAAAGAATTTCTCTTGATGAGGTCACTGACCTCAATTATGTATTTTTAAATGTAGATATAAATGTCAGCAAACGTATCACCAACTGTAAATTTGATACTTGAGTGAATCAAATAATATTTTTTGAAAATGAACTGTGAAAGCCAACAGTCAACGCAAGATAACCTGAGCCATTAGCAAATTCCCAAAATGATTTTTGTCCCAAGTCCTCAATAATCCCTTGTAAATGAAAAGTGAGACCTGAATTTTCAAAGCACTGTTTCAGAAGAACAAGTATTTTTCAATTAACTTCCTAAATTACAAGTCTACTTCAATGTAATGTCAGCACCTTTAGACCTCTTTATGGGAAGCAAGCTCTGAACACAGCTTGCCATCTTACTCCAAAAAAAAATTGAAGGATGAAAAGTCCAGGCTCATAAAAGAAATTTAGGAATGATGGCTGACAATTATAATGGAAGGGACCTTACCAGGAAATTATCCAGGCTAACATAACAAGAAAAGTGATGGGTAAAAGAAAAAAGGTGAGGGATTATAATAAACAGAGATCTTATTTAGTACATACTTAAGCAAGTACTATAAGTAGAAACTGGAGGAATCTTAGCTTATGTCAGTCATATGTTTGAAGGAACCTGACATTGGGTCAGAAATTAATAGAGAAACAAATACAACCAATCTCAGTAAGTGCCATTGAGGTTGAGAAAAAAAAAGATTTTAGGGAGAGACAGCTAATCTTCCAAGCTATACAAGAACATGATCAGGAAGAGTTGCAAATCCTTCTGACATATTGAATCTGTGGTATCAGAAACTTAGAGAGAGATATTTTACAAGGATTAATATGTGGGACTGCATAAATGTAGGACAGTATTTCCAATAATGTGATGGTGGCGCAGGGCTTCTGAGCCCAGGTCTCATCTGCTACAGCATTTCTTTTCATTTCTTTTCTTTTTATTTGACTTACCTCTTAGTGAAGAGCTCATTAACAGCAATGGCATCAGCAGTGATAAATGTGACCAGCAGCACTGACACATGGCAACAGCAATAGAGGAGAGTTTGGGTACCCAGCGGTCTCTGCACTGTGAAGGCCTGTCAATGCCAACTCAGCCCTACTGCTGAACAAGATGTGGCGACTTTCCAGCAGTAGCGGCATGGTAAGGGGGACTCATGCCTGGCCACCAGGACTATGGCCTATGGAGGAGAACTTAACAGGAAGAACTGTGAAGTGGATATTTTCTTTATTTTGTTGTTTTTCTTCCTTTTATATTCTGTTTTGCTTCATTTTTCTGTGTTTTAAGATGGCACCAGAGAGTGGCAAAACTATACAACCCTGTGTTTTGTAACAGGATACACATGACAATATATAAATTAAGTCAAAAAGCACATCTTATAATGAAGATATAAGAAAACATAGAACTGAGGGAATTGAAGTGAGAATGTTCATGGCTTCAACATTGTAAGACCTAGTCATCTTTTTTTAGTCATCTGGTATATAACATATCCGTTGTTTTTTGAACGTCAACAACTCATTGATTTTTTTGTAAGTTTGATTAACCAGTATCAACAAAGGACACAATTTGTAGATGTGACCATGAGGGAATGGTTGTAAGAGCCAGCAAGCTGAATATGGCTCTGGTTGCTGGCTGTTCAGATGGGATTGTGAAGTGGGAGTGCAATGAGCATTGGAGGAAGAGTGTCCTGCATCTTGCTGTACAGGAGAATGCTGAACCTTTCAGAGAATGGGGTTTGGAACCTGAAGATGCTATGCTAATTACCTGTCATGCTGTCCTAGATTATCTTGATACATGGTGTCCAAATTGATGGGGACTCTGTTGCTTCAAACCGTCTCGGCCAATTCCACCTTTGCCTGCTTGATCGGAAAGGCAGTCTTCTTCTTCCAATATTTGGGAGAAATTACCTCCCTGTAAGTACCTCTACTCTCTTAAATATGACTTGCAAGACAGAGTGGGAAATCTGCGGAACAGAATTCCCAAATCTCCTCTTCGTTCCTATGGGTGCTTCAACATAAATAAAGCAGCTGCTGCTGAACTTCAAGTAAGAATAAGTTCTTTCGTAAAATGGCAACTTTATTCCTCCCAAATTGATTGGAATCCTAGAGGTGGGTTCTTAAGTGGTTGCCTTCAGGAAAGAACATCAAGAAGTGTTGTTACTCACTTGCTTTGGGTTTCTGATCCAAAATTAGTTCCCACAATTAAGAAGACAAGTTTCTGCATCTAGTTTCTCATTTTTGGTATCATTCCAATGAACCTTCATTTCACTCTTTCCATCTGTCTAATTTTACTCACATAATGAATTTTCAGAACTGTGCAGCACTACAACTTATCCTTACTAATGCTTTATATAAATTCAATAACATTGTTGTAATTTTATGATTAATTCTCCTTGTGAGAAAGGTCCCTTTTTTAGTTATGAATTTTTCTGCTTGCACTGCCACCTGAAACTTCAAGTCTCTAAACTTCTAACTTCCTTTGTTTAGAATCCTCTTTTTTTGGAGTATTCTATTGCTCTCTTTTCTCCCCACAATATTGTGCTTGTTAGTTCTCTGTATGCAAAATTGATCTGCCATCTGTCCAATCAAATAACCAATCCTGTCTTTTTTCTCACAATTTCTCAAGCCACTGATCTGATGTCTATAGTTAACTATGACATCACTCATTTTGTGATGATTTTCAAGTAATTTATGTCAATGGAAAACGGATTGGAAAGAAGATCTTGAGCAAAATTAAGGCAACAGCAAAAATCTATAATGAGGAGGATGATGAAATTATGGAGATATAACTGGAGGGTATGTTATAGTTGCACTTTGAAACTGAATCAATTAGTAACAATTCTATGTAACACAAGTTAATCGACAAAACAAATGACTTGTATTTACATACCACTTTTAAATGAATAAAACATTCAAGGCATTTCACAACAATATTGTTAATAAATTTCACACTGAGCTATGAATGAAGATAATTGGGTAGATGACCAAAATCTTGGATAAAGATGTATTCAAATTGTGATAATGCGTATTTATAAGAAAGAATTGATTTACTAGACTGAAAATAAGCTACTTGTTAAGTCTGCAGTGAATCTACCAATTTAAAACTGGCTCAGTTTAGTGTAATGAAGTTAATTATTTGATTTGAACAGAAAGGTTCAACTGACTAAAAGTTAATTAAATATTCATTACTGAATTATTTCTGAAGTGATGATGTATCTAGAAGGTAAGGAGCTAAAAAAAATTCAGGAAAATGTTGAAAAAAAAGAGAATACCTATCAGTTGTTAATTTGATGAAGGATGCGTTTTTAAACAAGATGAAAATTATCTTGCCTGAAAGATATTGTTGTCTAACCCTTATTCATTTATATCAGGTCCTGTAGGATTTCCTGCAGAGTCACTACACATAAATTGTGGTTGACAGGGATAATGCTTTGTGATATAACATTTTGTGGCTTGAAAGTATCTCACATCATTAGGCAATAAATGTAGTGATTGGTTTGAAATGAGGACTTGGCTATTAAATTACAAGTCAAATGTTTGATTCGGCACAACCATGAATAAGTCGAAAAGTCTTTTAATTCTATCAGGAAGTATCTATCAAGAATAAGTAAGTTTATCAAATTTTCTACCTAATTTCTTCTGCAGCTTTGCTTCTTTACTTAGTTCAGTGTACATAGCGAAAACTTACATTTGGAGTTATAGAGTCACAGAGTTCATAAGAAATTATATCCACCATGAAATTTTATTGCATTTCTCCCACTCTGACATCACTACATTATTAAGAACGAAGTAAACATCCCACTTAAATGTGACCTCTGCTGCACTTCTGGTAAAATAAGGGCAGCAGAGCAGAAGCAGGGCTGAGAGCTGTCCTACCTTGGCCCTGAAAAGAAAATGATTAACTTTCTTTTAAAAGAACTTATTAATTTTAGGGATGGCCGTAAGAAGTTTCCCCTATAAAGTCCGGTGTTTCAAATGCAAATCATCATGAGTAAGTCTGAAACTTGTTTTGGATATGTCACCCATTTGGAATGTTCAGTTGCTGTTGACTAATTTTAAAAGTGTGCTTGTATCAGCTCTGGTGATATCACAAATTGAATGGTAGGTTATGGACAAGCTGCCACTAACTCATGAGATACCTCTTATCCATTTTCCACTATGGATAGTCTGATCTAATAGGCAACAACAGATGACTGATGGTTTACAATACAGACCGAAAACACTTTTTGTAACATAGGTGTACAAGATGGGCTAAAATTGATGATGATAGTCGACAGCTGGAGGACTTTGAATGAGTCCCATTAAACGTTCCTGTATGTGCCAAAGATGGCACAATTAAACTTACTTTTTGTACTTGTGGCTCATTAAACTGTATAAAAGAGAGAGTTTTGTTCTAAATTGTGGAGCTTCACCTTGGACCAGGATCATGAATGGTGCCAGGAATGAATCTAAGCCTCTAGACCAGCCACCAATTAACGGATCCCCGACCAACAGAAGGGAATGTAGCTTTTTTTTCCCTTTCTTTTCCATTTTATTATTATTATTACTTAATAAACATTCATATTTTAGTAAGTTGCTGTTGCCAAGTCTTCTTTTAATACATTTAACTGAATATGAAGAACTCATTGAATATGCTCTGTAATCCAAGACATGTTTGGCGTTGAGAATGTAAGTCAGGAAAATGATTGAGAGAAGGGAAAGGCAATCTGATGCTCCAAAGACCGTCAGTATTCCAGGATGGAATGCAGCAGACTCTACCATCTGGTCCATAGCTGATTTGTTAGAATAATTAGGACCCTTGCAAGAATGGTGGATGGTTATAGCCAGAAAAAGAGAGAAAGGAGGGTTATTCATACAGGCTGCTGTACATGAGTGCTTGCTGGAAGGGTGCTTTCCCTGAAGCAAGGGCAGTGTAACGCAAATGGCATGGTTAGTGTTAACAACTTTGTGATCTACATGTAGAGAATTAGAAGGGTGCCCGGCCAAAAACAAGCAGCTTGAGGCTGCATTGACGGTGGAACAGCATAACGTCACCCTAACAGAAGCCGTAAAGACAGTGCAAGACAGAGCTGAGAAGGCAGAGGAGGAACAGAACCAGGTAGTAATGCCATCTGGCAACGGTACAACAGAAAAACAGAGCAACACGGCAAGTTTTGGAAAGTTGACCCAGTCAAAATGTGCACATTATTGACATCACATGAGACCCCATTCATTAGGATGGAGACATTTGGTATTCATCTGATTCAAAGAATGAATAGATGGACAGGGAAGAGGATGCCCCACTTTTGGAACCATCTCCAGAAAAGGGACTAATAGGGACCCTTAATAACAAATAAGGCAAAACAAATAGGACAACAAAACCCACAAAATTCAGGAGTGGTGACAGATTACTCTACATCCCAATTGCAGGATTTAGGGTTGAACTTTAAGCAGAAGTTGGATGAGCCCTTGTCTTCTTTGCTGACACAGTCATTGGACCAGGGTGCTGCCCTTATCATAATGAGTGCCACAGAGCGAAAGAATCTAGGAGCATTAAGTGTTGATCCACATGTAAATATGTTTTAGAAACATCAGGCAAACAGGATCATTGTGGAATGCACTGACGCTAACAGTAGGAAACAAGTACTCTTCCCCGATAGATTGGGAATGTGATGTTGATAGATAGGAGGGCATACCAGAATGTATAAAATGAGAGATTTGGTTACACAAGCAGTTATGTACTCTCAGCAGTTTCAGGGTTCAGACCAGGAAGCTTTCACAGCCGGAATGAGGAGCCAGCTAATGCACAGTGGTCTGGGCTGGATGAGAGGTGCCCTAATAGGTCCAGCCCAGGGACAGGCAGTGGGACAAAAGTGTGTTTGTTGTTGAGACAGTTAGAGGATGGGAGGCCCGCCTGAGCAAGTGACAAACAGGAATGAGAAGGTGGAGATTAGGTGGGTTCACAGGTAAAAAATAACCAGAAGAGAAATGTTTGTGGCATTATAAAAAGCAGAAATAGAGAAGAGTAAGATAGATGGAATACCTACACATACCATGTACAATATGTGGAGGATGTAAGGAAGTAAGAGAGACTAAATCAGATGTGGAAAGCGGAAAGAAAACAACATTGACTGTGTCACCCACAACATCACCATGCCCCAGCCTGGAGGAGATCCGGCAGTTGTGGTGAGCCAGTCAGCCAATGGATCAGGGGTGGGGCCAAGACTCTGGGGTCTTTATAACGGTGTTTGGTGGGACAACCAGAGACCTGAGGCCTCATGTCCCCATCATCATTTTTTGTAGGGAAATGCAATATACAATGAGATATACATTACTAGACACTGGGGCAGAAATTTCTGTTATACATGGCAATCCGTATAGATATGTAGAGCTTAAAATGACTATTAAGGGACTTGGTGGGATGATAACATGGGAATTTGAACAAATATTAGAATGGCCTTGGGGAATGGATCCCCAAGAGTAGTCCCAGTATTGATATCTAAAATACCAGAAAATATTATCAGCCTTATTAAGAGATTCCCCTTGCAAAGCCCATTGGACACATTCTCTTTTGGTGTACAAGCTATGATGGTTACTGTTAGATTAGATTAGATTCCCTACAGTATGGAAACAGGCCCTTCGGCCCAATAAGTCCACACCAACCCTCTGATGAGTAACCCACCCAGAACCATTCCTCTACCCTATATTTACCCCTGACTAATACACCTAACTCTATGGGCAATTTATCACAGGCAACTCACCTGACCTGCACATCCTTGGAATGCAGGAGGAAACCTCACAGACACAGGGAGAATGTGCAAACTCCACACAGACAGTCGCCCAAAGCAGGAATTGAACTCAGGTCCCTGGTGCTGTGAGGCAGCAGTGCTAACCACTGAGCCACTGTGTCCCACTGTTGCCAAGGCAAAGTGGGAACTCTATTATTTCTCTGCCCACACAGATCGTTTTGATGAAATAATACTGTATTCCTGGAGCCATGATGTGGAGGTGCCGTGTTGGACTGGGATGGACAAAGTCAGAAGTCACTCAACAACAGGTTATAGTCCAACAGGTTTATTTGAAATCACAAGCTTTTGGAGCACAGCCCCTTTGTCAGGCTCACCACAACTGCCTGACCTCCTCCAGGCTGGGATATGGTGATGTTGTGAGAGACATGTCAGTATTATTTCTTTTCCTGCCTCCACATCTGATTTAGTCTCTCTTACTTCCTTACCCTTTGGGTAGCAATGTGTCCTTCATATATTGTACATGGCATCCATAGGTATTCTGTCTAATTTACTCCTCTCTATTCCTGCTTTGAATAATACTGATAACATTTCTCTTCGGGTTATCTTTAGCTTCACCTTTTATTGGATTCACTTCCCAAACTTTGTCTCGCATTGTTGCATCAGTGTGGCTAGAGCTACTGCCATCATGGTTTCCTTTGGTCCACAGATCAAAGGAAACCCAGCCCATCTCCACCTTGTTGCCTCTGTTTCTTGCTTGCTCAATCTTCACTTACTAGCCTCCCATCCTCTACCTGTCCCAACAATAAACATACCTGTCCCACTGCCTGTCCCTGGGTTGGCCCTGATAAGGCACCTATCTCCAGCCCTGCCCTGTATGGTCTATAAAGATGCCTGATGGAAGTTGGTGAATGGCAGTTGATTACCATCAACTCAATAAATATGTTCCCCCACTGTCGCTGGCCACGTCTGATGTGGCCAATGTAACAGAAAGTTTGTCACAGTGGTCAGATGCCTAGTATGCCATTATTGATCTAGCAAATGCCTTTTTCTCAATACTGATAGCCCCAAATCACAAGCTCAGTTTGCTTTTATGTGGGAAGGTCAATGGACCTTTTGTCGGCTACCACAAGGTTACCGATACAGCCCAACCTTATGCCACTAGCTAGTAGTAAGGGACCTTGATGTGTGTCCACTGCCACTAAATATTCATGTAGCACATTATGTTGATGACATCTTGATCTGTGGACCAAAGGAAACCATGATGGCAGTCGCTCTAACCACACTGATGCAACAATGCGAGACAAAGTTTGGGAAGTGAATCCAAAAAAGATAGAGGGACCAATACAATTGGTGCAGTTTTTGGGCATTCAGTGGACAAATGGAGATAGAGTCATCCCTGATAAAGTTACAAATAAAATACAAAAAAATGGCTGTTCCAACTAACAAGACTGAGGCACAGAAATTTATATGTCTGTGCTAATATCTGAGGAGACCTATAACTCACTTGACCACGTTACTAAGACTTCTATATGCCATTATTCAAAATAAATTATTCATTTGGTGCAGCATGGTGGCTCAGTGGTTAGCACTGCTGCCTCACAGCGGCAGGGTCCCAGGTTCAATTCCAGCCTCAGGCGACTGTGTGGAGTTTGCACATTTTCCCCGTGTCCGCGTGGGTTTCTTCCGGGTGCTCTGGTTTCCTCCCACAATCCAAAGATGTGCAAGTCAGGTGAATTGGCCATGCTAAATTGCCCATAGTGTCAGGTGCATTAGTGAGAGGGAATTGGGTCTGGGTGGGTTTCTCTTTGGAGTGTCGGTGTGGACTGGTTGGGGTGAAGGCCTGCTTCCACACTGTAGGGAATCTAATCTAAAGCTCAGTTTGAATGGGACAATGAACAGCAGAAAACATTTATGTCTGCTATAGAGGCTATAGCACTAGTACTGCCCCTCGCTCCTCGGATACCTGGTTTACACTTTGAATTACAAGTATCTGTAGTACATGATGTCGTCCCATGGGGCTTATGGTCGAGACAAAGGGGGAAAGCAATGCCTTTGGACTTCTAGTTCAGAAAACTGACCGAGGCAGCTATGCGTTACACACCATTTGAAAAGCAACTTCTGGCCTGCTACTGGGCCCTCGTAGAAACTGAAGGGCACACAAGCAGAACCAAGTGCTCCTTAGACCTGAATTACCAATTTCAACGTGGGTGTTATCTGACATTGCAACCCACAATATCAGTAGAGCCCAACAAAGCTCTATTGTAAAATGGAAATGGTACAAATCGACCAGATTTGAGCAGGCTGGTCTCCTTGTTTGATTTGTGCCACTTGCCTTCTTGGCAGTGATACATGTTTTACCTTTAGACATATTTCACACCTGCCAATGACTTCTTTCACCAGATCAGTGGATAGGTGTAAACCTCAATCTCTTGCCCATTGCACAGTGCCGTGATATCCTAAATGTCCTGACTTTTCATGATCCTATTTCCCAGTGTGATAATCTTTGGATGCATCTTCCAATGTTTTTGCAAGGTTTGTGAAGGTTTGTAACTCAGGTTGAGGTTTAGGGTGTAGGTTTGCTCGCTGAGCTGTAAGTTTGATATCCATGGATATCCATGGATATCAAACCTACAGCTCAGGAGCAAACCTACAGCCTAATCTTTCAATGTTCTGGCTTTTACTTTTCTGTCTATAGTATTGTTATGATCAGTAGATTCCAAACCATTCTTTGTCTGGGCATCAACACGGTACGCAGTGATTTTATGTGCTGTGCCTATGCCCATATTTGTTTCCAACAGGGGCTTCCCAGCAATCTTCCAGTTACATGACTACCAGGTCAGCATCCATACAGCCATTCCATTGATCACTGCTCACAGTCAGTATGAAGGTGCAAACACTGACTCTCCACATCCAGTGCTGGGACCATTACTGCGAATTCGGCATACTAGTTCAATCTCCCATCCCCTTTACAATGGATAATCATCTGTATGGAGGGATTCGAGTTAAGAAGGGAAAAGAAGGCGTTACCAAACTCCATGAACAAATAGCCGAATACCCACCAGGTGAACAAACTCCGAGTTCTAACTAAACCATACTTGCATCTCCCGTTCAATGGAGTGTTCTGTTTGAAAAGTTGCCTGAAGATACTCATCACTGTGTTTGGTTCACTGATGGATCACTCACCTGGAAAAATGGCTGAATGTGGGGACGAGTGGCTGCATTTAGTCCCTCCACACTAAATGGAGGGATTATCCCTAGTGAAGGAGACGATTATCCCTAGTGAAGGAGATGGGAGATTGAATCAGTATTAGATTCCCTATGGGGGGGGGGGCACAGTGGCTCAGTGGTTAGCACCACAGCCTCATAGCACTAGAGACCCAGGTTCGATTCCAGCCTCAGCCAACTGTCTGTGTGGAGTCTGCACATTCTCCGCGTGTCTGCATGGGTTTCCTCCCACAATCCAAAGATGTGCAGGTCAGGTGGATTGGCCATGCTAAATCGCCCACAGTGAAAGGTGCATGAGGCAGAGGGAAATGGGTCTAAGTAGATTACTAAGTAGGTTACAGTCCAAAGATGTGCAGGTCAGGTGAATTGGCCATGCTAAATTGCCCATAGTGTTAGGTGAAGAGGTAAATGTAGGGGAATGGGACTGGGTGGGTTGCGCTTCGGCGGGTCGGTGTGGACTTGTTGGGCCGAAGGGCCTGTTTCCACACTGTAATCTAATCTAATCTAATCTACTCTTCGCAGGGTCGGTGTGGACTTGTTGGGCCGAAGGGCTTGTTTCCCCACTGTAGGGAATCTAATCTAATCTAATCAATGCCAAATTAACAGCTATGTTCCTGGCACTGGAAGAAGAGAGCCAGTGCCTGCACATTTGTATTGACTGTGAGTAGTGATCAATGGAATGGCATGTATGGATGCTGACCTGGTAGTCACGTAACTGGAAGATTGCTGGGAAGCCTCTGTTGGAAACAAAGCCCATAAAGATTACTGTGTACCTTGTTTATGCCCATACGAAGAATGGTTTGGAATCTACTGATCACAACAATACTGTAGACAGAATAGTAAAAGCCAGAACACTTGAAAATGCATCCAAAGAATATTGCACTGGAAAAAGGGCTCATGAAAAGTCAGGACATTTAGGATATCACAGCACTGTGCAATTGTCAAGAGATTGAGGTTTACACTTATCCACTGATCTGGTGAAAAAAGTCATTGGCAAGTGTGAAATATATATTACTGCCGAGTAAGCAAGTGACACAAATCAAACAAGGAGACCAGCCTGCTCAAATCTGGCAGATTGACTACGCTGGCCCATTTCTGTTACAACATTGATATCAGTATCTGTTAACCATGGTGGATACTTACTCTGGGCTAGTGCTAGCTTTCCTGACAACCAAAGCAAATCACGGCAATGTTGTTAAGGGCTTAGAACAGTTGATATCCTACTATGATGAACTGTCAGAAATACAATCAATACTTTTGTAGGTCAACAGGTGTAGCAATGGGCTGCAGACAATGGGATACAATGGATATTCCACATTCCTTATTACCCTCAAGCAGCTGGCCTTGTAGAATGAATGAATGGGTTATTAAAACTACACATTAAATTATTGTCTCCTAATCATACATTACAGGGGCTCAAAGTGTTACCGTGGGCAATGAACAATCTAAATAATCTGAACACCTGAATGGAATGTTTAAAGTAGATGACCAGTCACATCCTCCCAATAAATCTACAAAATCAAATGATCTTTTTACAGGGGGGAAAGTGTGCGTACATCACCCACACAACCCACCTATACCTGATGAGATACTTGGCCATGGACAAGGTGATACTTATTGGGTATTGATAATGGGGCAGGATGTACCAGGGTGTACAGAGAAAGGAAAATTAATTCTCGTCCAGCTAACGCAGATTTTGGTCTGCATTTGCACTTGTAACATCTGCTGTCAAATGTCATCTGGGTGGATTGTGCAGGACGGGTAAAATTGATTATGATATTCGATACCTGTATGACCTTGAATGAGTCCTGTGAACATTCGTATAAGTACCAAAGACAGCACAATCAAACTTCTTGTTATTTGAGTGGGTGTGTTCTAGACCCTAGGTCCTACAAAGTAGGGCCTCCCTCCCACACTCCTCCTTTAACCTAACTTTAAAGTCCACAGACTTGCCCCAAAACGAGAGTCCAGGGAAGTTCCTGTTGAGAGAAGAGAGAGTCTTTAGCTCAGGAGTCTTTGACAAGGAGGTTGAGTGAAATGATTACGCTACAGTTGAAGAGGGTGAAGACATGACTGCCCAGCTGGTTCAGTGTGCTACATGCATGATGTGGCAGGTCAACGACTCTGGTGTATCTGGCTCGTATATCTGTGGAAAGTGTGTGCATGTTCAGCTACAGACAGAACAAATCGCAGCACTGAAGAAAGAACTCGAGGACCTTAGGCTCATCCGAGAGAACGAGATCTTTCTGGACAGGACCTTCAGTGAGGTTATTACACCAACCATACCAGAAGAGAGCAGAAGAGAGAAGACGATGAGGAAGGCAGAGAGGAGACAGGTGCAAGATACCGCAGGGGAAGAACCTGTCAGGAACAAGTTGAATCTTTTGGAAACAGTAGAGACAGATGACACTGCCAGTCTGTGAGGCGGTCAGGTCTGTCAATCAAAGGTTGGTGTGGAGGCAGAGCCGAGGAGTCAGACATCGCACAGAGCCGTGGTAATACGGACTCCATAGTGAGAGGAACTGAACAAGGTTTCTGTGGCAACAGGCGGGATTTAAGGATGGTGTGTTGCCTTCCTGGTGCCAGGCTTAAGGACATCACTGACAGAGTGCAGGAAATCTCAAGGGCGAAGGTGAAGAGCCAGAGGTGGTGGTACATGTCGGCACAAATGATGTCGGGAAGAAGAGGAGGAACATACTACAGCGGGACTTCGGAGAACTAGGAAGAAGGCTGAAAAGCAAGACGTCCAGAGTGGTTATCTCTGGTTTGCTTCCAGTTCCTCGGGCTGGAGAGGCCAGGAACAGGGAGAGAATGGACTTGAATGTGTGGCTGGGGAGCTGGTGCAGGAAGCAAGGATTTAAATTCTTGGATCACTGGGATATGTTTTGTGGTAAGCATAAATTATACAAAAGAGACGGTTTGCACCTTAATAGGTTGGGGACCAGCATTCTAGCAGGCAGGTTTGCTACTGCAACACAGCTGCATTTAAGCTAAATAGTGAGGGGGAGGGGACAAACTGGAAGTTTAAGAAGGAAATTGAAGGAAAAGTTAGAACAAGGGAAGTCAAGAAAGACAACTGTATCAATGAAGCAGAAAACACAAAAAGGGATCCTGCCGTAAGGTTGAGTGAAATAGGGGTTGATAGGAAGGGTGAGGGCAGTAACAAATTAAAAATACTATATATGAATGCACGAAGTATTAGAAATAAGATGGATGAGCTTGAGGCTCTTTTGGAAATTTGCAGCTACGATATTGTGGGGATAACTGAGACTTGGCTTCGAGTGGACAGGGCCTGGGAAATGAATATTCAAGGCTATACATGCTATCATAAGGACAGACTGACGGGCAGAGGGGGTGGTGTGAGCTTGTTGGTAAGGGATGATATTCAGTCCCTTGCGTGGGGGGACCTAGAATCAGGGGATGTAGAGTCAGTATGGATAGAGCTGAGAAATTCTAAGGGTAGAAAGACCCTCTTGGGAGTTAGCGACAGGCCCCCAAACCTGTAGTGTGGATGTAGGGTGTAAGTTGAATAAGGAGCTGAAATTAGCCTGTCACAAAGATGTTACTACAGTTGTTATGGGGGATTTCAACATGCAGGTAGACTGGGAGAATCAGGATGGTATTGGACCTCAAGAAAGAGACTTTGTGGAGTGCCTCCGAGATGGATTCTTAGAATAGCTGGTGTTGGAGCCTACCAGGGAGAAGGCAATTCTGGATCTGGTATTATGTAACGAACCAGAATTGATCAGGGACCTCGAAGTGAAGGAACCATTAGGAGGTAGTGACCATAATACAATAAGCTTCAATCTGCAATGTGAAAGGGAGAGGGTACAATCAGTAGTGACAATATTTCAGTTGAATAAAGGGAACTATGGAGCTATGAGGGAGGAGCTGGCCAAAGTTCAATGGTGCAATACCTTAGCAGGGATGACAGTGGAGGAACAATGGCAAATATTTCTGGGTATAATGCAGAAGATGCAGGATCAGTTCATTCCAAAAAGGAATAAAGATCCTATGAGGAGGCAGGGGTGGCCATGGCTGACGAGGGAAGTTAAGAAACATATAAAGTCAAAAGAGAAAAAGTATAACATACAAAAGATGAGTGGGAAAATGGAGGACTGGGAAGCTTTTAAAGAACAACAGAGGATTACTAAGAAGGAAATACGCAGAGAAAAAATGAGGTACGAAGGTAAACTGGCCAAAAATATAAAGGAGGATAGTAAAAGCTTTTTTAGGTATGTAAAAGGGAAAAAAATGGTAAAAACTAAAATTGGGCTCTTGAAGACAGAAACAGGGGAATATATTACACGGAACAAAGAAATGGCAGAAGAATTGAATTGATACTTCAGATCTGTGTTCACTGGGGAAGACACAAGCAATCCCCCTGAGGTAACAGTGGCT
>NC_057715.1:37462248-37476924 GCF_004010195.1 Chiloscyllium plagiosum | reverse complement strand
GCAGGGATCAGTGCTGGGACCGCAGCTTTTTACAATATATATTAATGATATAGAAGATGGTATTAGTAATAACATTAGCAAATTTGCTGATGATACTAAGCTGGGTGGCAGGGTGAAATGTGAGGAGGATGTTAGGAGATTACAGGGTGACCTGGACAGGTTAGGTGAGTGGACAGATGCATGGCAGATGCAGTTTAATGTGGATAAATGTATGGTTATCCACTTTGGTGGCAAGAACTGGAAGGCACATTACTACCTAAATGGAGTCAAGTTAGGTAAAGGGACAGTACAAAGAGATCTGGATGTTCTTGTACACCAGTCAATGAAGGCAAGCATGTAGGTACAGCAGGTAGTGAAGAAAGCTAATAGCATGCTGGCCTTCATAACAAGAGGGATTGAGTATAGAAGCAAAAAGGTTCTTCTGCAGCTGTACAGGGCCCTGGTGAGACCGCACCTGGAATATTGTGTGCAGTTCTGGTCTCCAAATTTGAGGAAAGACATTCTGGCTATTGAGGGAGTGCAGCATAGGTTCACGAGGTCAATTCCTGGAATGGTGGGACTATCTTATGTTGAAAGATTGGAGCGGCTGGCCTTGTATACCCTTGAGTTTAGAAGTCTGAGACGTATAAGATTATGAAAGGATTGGACACTCTGGCGGCAGGAAACATGTTTCTGCTGATGGGTGAGTCCCGAACCAGAGGACATAGCTTAAAAATAAGGGGTAGGCCATTTAGGACAGAGATGAGGAGAAACTTCTTCACTCAGAGAGTGGTGGGTATGTGGAATGCTCTGCCCCAGAAGGCAGTGGAGGCCCAGTCTCTGGATTCGTTTAAGAAAGAGTTGGATAGAGCTCTCAAGGATAATGGAATCAAGGGTTATGGAGATAAGGCAGGAACAGGATACTGATTGAGGATGATCAGCCATGATCATAATGAATGGTGATGCAGGCTCGAAGGGCAGAATGGCCTACTCCTGCACCTATTGTCTATTGTCTACTTGTGGCTCATCAAGAAAGAGTGTTTTGTTCGGAATCATGGGGCTTCAGCTTGGACGGGGATCATGAGCAGTGCTAGGAATGAACTAAAGCCTCCAGAGCAACTATCGATTGAGGGGTGACTGATGGATAGAAGAGCGTGAGAATTATTGTTTTTCTTTCCCCTTGCTTTCTCATTTTATTATTATTATTACTTAATAACTGATCATATTTAAGCAATTTGGTGTTGTGGAGTCTTTTAACCAAATCCAAAGAACCTTTTGGAAACACTGTGATCCAAGACAATAGGATAACATCATATCATAAGAGATTCCCAATAGTGATATTGGTCAAGAGGAAAATGCCATCTGAGACAATTTTCTGCACTTACTTTTGAATTGTAATAAGGATGATTAGTATCTATTAGAGTCGGGAGATAAAAAAAACTTATCCTAATATTTCTAATGTCACATTGAACAATAAGGGAATACCTCCAAATTAGATAAACTGTCAATTTAGCAAGCTTACATCTTGGGTGGGAGTCTGAACACAATCTACAGATGCAAGTTCAGATATATCCACTCAGCTGTGCTGACTTGTTTTTAAATAATGATGTATATTTACTTTGTTAAGCAATAGGTCATATGAACTCTTATTAATCAACAATTTTCAATTTGTGAATTCCTTCCTCACCAACTATGAAAGTCACAACACAATTGACCTGAATGTGACCAACAGATTTGATTTTTAGGCTTAGGGAAATATGGGCCAAATGCAGGGAAATGTTTGGTCAGCATCTGTGGATTGGACCAAAAGGTCTATTTCTGTGTAGAATGACTCTCTGACTCGATAACTTGCAATAACAGATGATAAATTAAAATGTAAACAAGCTTTGTGACACTATGAAGCAACAACATGAATCCTTATGACACTGATATATGGATATATTTATTTTTTTAAATTGCTCTATTTCCCGATGACTACCAGTGAATAATTGTGCTACAAGAACAAAATAAGCCATGGACTTGCTTCCCACTTTCTAACTCATCTCATTTCAATGGAACAATAGAATAAAAACTTATGGAGCAGTAGGATCAACTAAGGAAGAACAGGGGTAATTAGTAAGGGATCCATTGGGAAAGATTGATCATAATATGGAAGAATTTTGCATTGATTTACAAAGTGTCACAATTATTAAACTTCAGTAATGAACTTAAAGCCAATTACTTGGGTGTGAGGACAGAATTGATTTAGGTTAATTGGGAAATCATCTTACGATATGTCTACAAATGAACTAAGGTAAATATTTAAATAAATAATTATGAACCCTTAAATCCATATTCAATTGATAAATATGAGCTTCGCAAGAAAATTTGTAAAGAATACTACCAAGGAAATTGGTTTATAATATTATCAAGCAGAGTAGCAAGCCTAAGGATTGGGAATGTTCAGAAACTAGCAAAAGATAACTGAAATAAAAGCAGGACAATATAGAATATAAGTTTGAACAAGCAAGAAATATAAACACAGGTTATATGAGCCTCTGATGCTAGTCTATGGGATTGGTTCTATTCAGGCATCTGGTCAGGATGTTCTCCGTCATGGTTTCTTTGATTCAGCAGACTAGGGAGTTGGTTACAATCAATCCCATGGCTCCATAGTATTAATCCAAGATGGAGGGCTGACAGCTGGGGAATTGAACAGCCAAATCAGTCAGGGAACTGGGCATTCCTCATCCAGGCTGTCTGGTTAGATCAGTCAAGGGGGTAGGCCACAGTCAATCCATTGGGCCACCAAATAAACAGTAGGAAATGATGGGCTGTTGCTATGGGAACAACTCCTATGGACAGACATGTCGGCATGAACAGACTCATGTACTGTACAGAATACAAATCCATGGACTCCCTAATCACTGATAATGCAGTTGTATTGCCTCCCTACATACTGCGCATTTTCTTGACCCACAATTTTGACTGTTCTATTCACACCAAGTTAAAAATCACACAACACCAGGTTATAGTCCAACAAGTTTAATTGAAAGCACACTAGCTTTCGGAGCACCGCTCCTTCATCAGAGACTCAAATAAGCAGGTATGTGTCAAAGTTGATAACATTAATGCAAATGTATACTTTTTTAATACAGTGCAGTCATGCCATAATGAACTCTCAACATATCTACTCTTTCATTTCATCCCATTATGTCTCAGTGTTGTCCAAGGTTTTGGAGCTGGTCTGAAGGCATCCCAATGGTCTTGAAGGTTTGGTCTAGCAATCCCAGGTACATTTGTATCTGGATCTCAGACATGCTGAGGGTCTCCTTGCCAAAGGCAAGTGGATCTTTCTGGGCTTGAATGTTCAAGGATTGGAAGGGTCAGGCAAGGCAGAGATATATGGTCTGGCCACCTCTAGGTGAAATGGCTGCTACTGGGGAGTGGTCCAACCTTCCAGGCCCTAACGGGAATGAGAGAAAGAGAGAGATAGAGAGAGACGAAAGTGGGTGGCATGGCTGTTGGTTCTTGTGCATGTGGGGGAGAGAGGGGAGATGCCTCTGGCGAGTGAACAGATAGTTTAGCAGCCATGTAGAGTTTACGGCTTGTGAGGTGTAAAACCGGGGGGAAATGATGGGGGAATATCTGGTTGTGGAGGTTAGATCACTGCAAGTGTTTAAGAATGAAGTATAGATTTTTGAAATATCGGAGTTGAGGTCTTTTGAGGAGCTGGCATGAAGGAGAAGTTGAGGCCTTGGCTGATCAGCCATAATCTTGTAGAATGAATGGCCTACTTCTGTGCAGATTTCTTAAGTTAGAATCATAGAATCACTATAGTGTGGAAGCAAGCCATTTGGCCTATCAAATCATACCAACCAGCTAGACCATCCCACCCAGACTCATTTCCATCTCTGTAATGTGACATTTACCATGACTAATCCATCCAGCCTGCACATCCCATACACAATGGCCAAATTAGCGTGACAAATCCACCTAACCTATACATCTTTGGGCTGTGGGAGGAAACAAGACCATCTGGAGGAAATCCACGCAGACACTGGGAGAATATGTAATCTCCAAACAGACAGTTGTCCAACAGTGGAATCAAACCTGGATCCCTGGTACTGTGGAGCAGCAGTACTAACCACTGAGCCACCATACTGCCCAAGTTCTGATGTAAATACAAGTTACACTGATCTGAGAGATATTGTAACAGAAACTGAGAGGCAGAACTCGATGGAAGGTCTTAATCCTTCCAGGTCCATGTGTTCTCCCGCCATAAGACATCACCATAGTGGGTGGCGCTTAAAGCACTCCTGAGCATTAACTATTGCATAACGATATGATCGGGTTTTTGTCAAATTTAACAAAGCACCAGAGAATGATAACTGTGAGCTAAAACTGAAGGAAAATATTTGAAATGCAAAAACAGCAAATTTCTTCTGAATGTCCTGTGAACCTAATATTGCCACTCTCCTTGCGGTCAAATGATTGTTTTGTGCTTTGAAGTGTAGCTTAATTTCCTCTGACAACATGTAAATAAAAAAGATACAGGTCGATCTTTAATTAGTGGTAAAAACTGTAGGTGTATTTTTTTTGTCTTACATAGACAACTGAATTAAGTTAAAATGTTCATGTTCATATTTTTGCTTATATTGTGGGTTTTTTTCTATCATTCTAAGCTTCTGTGCTACTAAAATTACCTCAATAGTAATATTGGCATTTCTTTTGTGCAATAATAAATTTGAGGTGAAATACATTTAGGCAGTACTTAATAGGTGATAATTTGTTCATAGATTATTTCCCAGAAAACCTGACTTCCATTTCCATTAATGGAAATGGATATCATTCACAATCTAAAATGAACTGTAGATTAGCTGTTGTCCATTTTGTGTTGTTTTGCAGGAACATTTTCCCCAGCATTTATTTTTGCTAAGATAGAGTTTGTTTATAACAAAAAAAAGGGTTAATCTTAATGCCAATTGTACCAATAATGTTAGGCAAGTTAAAATCATTTGTTTTCACTCATCAGTGCAGTAAACTCCTGTCTGAATTATTCATATAATGTATTCTACAGTCTTGTTGCCGTAACAATGACTTTTATCAAGTGAGATAACAGATGGTAGGTGAGGACATCTCAGCAACTCTACACACTTGTGTTCCAATTCCATGTAAACTGACATCAAAACAATACGGTTCCTTACTCACATGATTAGTAACAATGTCACAAAGTTGGTCCTTTTTTCTAAAAGCTGTTCCTTTTCTCAAGGATACTGTGTCCTTGGTTTCTTTCAGCAGGGTCGTAAACAGGTCAGGCTCCGAAACAGCTGGGTTTGGCCCAGAGATGAAAGGCATTTTTGTTTATACATAAACAAATGAGTCCTTAATCCAAAGCTTTTATGTTTTTAGAAGCAACCTGTATAAGTCAAGGGGACATGGCCAGCTCTCTAGCTGAGCAGTTCAGACCAGTCCAGAACTAGTTAGGGAGTTCAGCTGTCGAGCTGTGTGGAAACAGTCTGCTAGACTCTCTCTCCTTCTGAAGAAGGGCTTATGCCCGAAACATCGATTCTCCTGTTCCCTGGATGCTGCCTGACCTGCTGCTCTTTTCCAGCAACACATTTTCAGCTCTCTCTCCTTCTGCCCTTCTAACATTGATCTGTAAGCCTTTGTTTCATTTTTGCTGTATTTAAGGGTTTTGTTTATTGGGACTGCTGTGTATATTTGGAACAGCATAAGTAAGTGTAGTTTGGACAGATTGAGTTCTGTAGGGGTTCTTTATTCTGTTCTTTGTGTTTCATTGTGTAATTTTGTGAATAATTTTTTGTCTGTTTTAAACCCAGTAGCCAACCTAGCTAACTTTTTCTTAGTAATTTTCACTGAACACTTACCGAAACAAATTTCAAATTTATGGTCTGGAGCTGCCTTCTTAAGAATATTTTGACTTGTCTGACCTAGTCCATAACAACCATTATTATAATGAGGGGTGGGTTAACCCTTTGATTCAGAATTAATTCAAGCCTGTTGCACTCTGGAAGTATTTTATTTTTGCCAACTTTGAAGTGTCCCTCTCCCGTGGGCAGCAAGGTGGCACAGTGGTTAGCACTGCTGCCTCACAGTACCAGAGACCTGGGTTCAATTCCCGCCTCAGGCAACTGTCTGTGTGGAGTTTGCACATTCTCCCCGTGTCTGCGTGGGTTTCCTCCGGGTGCTACGGTTTCCTCCCACAGTCCAAAGATGTGCAGGCCAGGTGAATTGGCCATGCTAAATTGTCCGTAATGTTAGGTAAGGGGTAAATGTAGGGGTGTGGGTGGTTTGCGAGTCAGTGTAGACTTGTTGGGCTGAAGGGCCTGTTCCCACACTGTAAAGTAATTTAATCTAATCCACTCATTTGCTCTAATATCATTTTGTTGGTTTTGGGCATAAGACCAAGCATTTAAATCAGTTTGGGCCTTTCAGATTGGTAGCACGTTTTGTTCTTCTTTGTCAGATCACTGAATTCCCTTAGTTTTAATTCATGGGAAGTTGGCACCATTGGCTACAGTCCTACCTTCACAACCTCAGCCCTGACCTCAAGTGACCTTCAGGTTAAACCATTACTGGTCATCTCTCTCTAATGAGGGGACAGTTCTATGGTCGTCTGGGAGTATGGCAATTTTGCTATCACTAGTTTATGGATGGAACCTTGAAAGTACAATCTTAAGTTGTTTTCCACTTGAATCAGGTTTTTAATAACTCAAGATCTGCCATCGAACTAACGAGTGCGAAAGAAAGGTATCATGAACTTTAGTTTGAAATTTAGTGATTGTCAACTTTTACATGAAGTCTTAATGTAATCATGCCTGGATGATAGATCACTTTATCTAGTTTGGAAGGTGGAAGGATAGTTTTCAAGCCCCACTGTTCCATTTTGTCTGTGGATAGTTTTTTTCTAAGTTTCATAGAGATAGGCAAATCACACATTAAAAAAAAGTTATGGCCCCTTCCGCAAACATCTTTGTAAAGAAATATCAGGTGATTGCAATATGCAGGTCACTAAGAGCAGATTCTTCCCAGATCCTGAACTGTCTTGAATTATGAGGTATGGCGAGGACTTTGAGAAAATCAGTTGAGATGTCAGATGAGATTGTTCTTGACATTGAGATGGAAAAGTCGCATTTTCCAACTAATACCTTGGCATTGAGGTGGGATTATCACTATTGAGAAGTGAGAGGCCTATTAACAAACATTATCAATCATTATAACCTTCACTTTTCCATAATCTTGCTTCATAAATATGTAGGCTCTATTCCCCAACAGCCAGGTCAAAATTAGACACCAGAGGTTCCTGACTCCTGCTCACCATTTGCTCTTCACCTTGGAAATCTGAAACTGTTCCAGGATACACTCCATGGACAGCATCTGCACATAACCCCAGGTCCATGAGCTTTGGCATCCGACATATATCAACCTCATCACATCATCATGACACATGCTGATACGGGGGGGTGTTTTTGCTTCCTCATTTCAATGTTTGGCTCTGGAGCACACCAGCACCTTTCATTGCAATGTTGCTGCAAAGATTTCACTCACTGGAACAGGGTCCCATCACACAGACAGAACCAGGATGCTTCTCAGGGCTGCTCATTCACTCTCTTAGCACCCACACATTTTGCGTTTACCTGGATACTTGCAACACATCTGCCTTGCCTTCCTCTTTAGTTTAGACAGAAAGCCAGGCAGCTTGTCTGGTTGTCAGCAGTCTTTAATCAAGAGACAGATAATTTGCTGGATGGCACCACCCTATTTCAATGTCACACACACAACAATATGCTTGCAGCTTACACAGAAAAAACACTGCATGTGCTTCACCAAATAGCTGTGTCTCAGAGTTGATGGCGAATACTCCTGCGTCATGTCCAGGGAAGCTATTGTCATTCTGAAGATTCTGATATCAGTCCAGTGCATGGTCAATGATCCACTCAGAGCAGTCCAGGTCAAGATCCTCTCTCATAGTTTGTGAGGAATGAACATCACCCCATCACCAGTTTTGGATTTCTGTTCTTCTATGGGCTTTTTTCTATTGGAATGAGGCAGGGGAATTTTTGGATGATATGAAAGTGGGTGGTAAAGCTGTTAGAGCTGATGCAATTTGGGGAAAGTGGTGACACCTCAGGAATGAATGAGCCGGAAGCACGTGTAGGGAGGGTTAGCTTGGATGAAAACAAGTGAAGATACATGTTACATGTGACAGTGAGAGTGGTAAAGCACAAGTTGTGGTGGAATGCACTAGCAGAGATAGAGTGAGTGTGAGTTAACAGAACAAGAATGGCATTTACTCTGGTGGAATGGAGGAGATCATTGACTTTGTTTCTACACCTCAAGACATTTTGCAAAATGGTTGAGGCTGCACTGATCTTGTGGTAACCTCGAACCAGGCTGACAGTGTCTGGTGCTGTGTTTGCCACAGGAGGTCCTGGAGGAAGAGGAAGTCTTTCCCCTCCACACCCAGCATCCACCAGAACCTCCAAGCACCTGTCTGAAATGTCAGGTTCCGATTTCCCTGTACGTCCAATGTTTGGGGCAAATGTAATGAAGCTTGCAGGCCAACCCTGGAATGACAGTGCTTGACCTGGTGCACAACAGCCTTGTAATCATGATCCAGAGATACTCTGGCAATGGCAAATATTTCTGGCTATGGCTAGTGAGCAAATAAGCTACCAAACAAAACAATTATTGGAGTTGCTGGGATGAGTGGAGGCGGTAAGTCATTAATGAGGAGAGTTTAGGATCATCACACGAGAATACTAATTCGCCTCACAGAGAAAACCCTCCATGAAATTACACTTAATGATTTCTATTAAGATTCATTCCTAAGGTTTTCATTCACAACAGGCTCTCCAAGTGTTGATTGCTTCCTATATGTGTTAGAAAGGTGCAGCCAGAGATTTGATCAGGGTCACGAATACTTTCCAACTCTGATCAGATTAAACATTATCAGCTTACCTTCACATGTCTTTGAGCTGATAATTTTTGAACAGGGCATTCTGCTATGAACCTGTCCAGGAATCCACAAATCCAGAATGAAGATGATCATCATAGGGGCAGTCATCATGGGGTCAGCTGTTTTCTTTGCTCTAAATGTCCCAGTAACACAGCCAGCCACCTAAATTTCCCTGTTTAAGGCTAAGTCTGGTGGGGGGAATCATGAGGCCACAAGGAGGAGGGGAGGTTTAACGAGGGGGAATTAAGCTGGTATAAGAAAGGGTGGCTTGAGTACTGAGAGTTTATCCCTACTGTGGTGATTGCAGGGTGTACTGCTTCAGTTCAGAGGGTTATTGGAACTGATGGGGTGGGGAGAATGTCTATGACATGATCCAACAGATGCAAAGGTTGTTGGGTCTCAGGTAGAGGGAGGGGGGTATTAGAGTGATGACAGGGATGAGTGTTCAGGTTCATGGGTGACCAGTCTGCCCATTTAAGACAAAGCTGAGGAGGAATTTTTTCTCTTTGTGGGCAGAAAATTTACGAAATTCTTTACCATAGAAGGCTGTTGAGGCTGGGTTGTTAATTATATTCCAGGCTGAGGTAGACAGATTTATAACCAATAAAGGAATCAAATTTTGAGGGGGGAAAGACAGGAACGTCGTGTTGAGGATTATCATATGACCCACAATCTCATGATGGAGCAGACTCAATGGATTGAGTGTTCTACTTCAGCTCCTACATCTATGGCCTTACAGGGTTGAATAATAGGTAGGGGAAGGGGGGAGCTGTAATCAGTGGAGTCTACAATTTCAGGTTGGGATGAAAGATGTCAAGGATTCAGGTAGTTTCAGGGGTCAGGGAAGGTATAGATGTGGGAATGGTCTATGGTGAGTTGGAGGGAGTTAGTTATTCAGGATTGTTCAGACATAATTCAAAAATAATTGTCATACCTCCCCTAACAATTAAGCTAACAATTTAAGCTAACAATTGTTGGAACCCTCTGAAGTTTCCAAACTTTAAGGAGTTTTATTGGTGGGTTCCAGATATCGAGGAATTGCCCATCAGGAATTTCAATTTCCCAGGTAATTCAGAGTCTTCTGCATCAGGGATTCTGCATGATCTCAATTTGTATCTCCAGTCTGAGCTACTGCAATGAGTGTCACTAATGCATTGAATAAACCAGCTCTTTCTGTTATTAGAGTTATAGACTATAGAGTCATACAGTGCATGGAGTCTGTTTTGACTACTTACACAAATCTCACTTTCCAGAACTTGGCTCAGAACCTTGAATTTTATGACATTACAAGTACTCATCTATGTATCTTTTGGAAGTTGTGAGGTTTCATGCATCAGTTCCCTCCCAGGCTGGGCATTTCAGAATCCAACCACCCTCTACGTGAAAGAATGTTTCCTCAATTGCCCTGTAAGTCACTTGCCCTTCAATGTAAAACTTTGCCTGTTTGTATTAACTCTTCAAGGCGAAGAGTTGTTTCTTATCCATCCTGTCCATGTCCCACATATCATCTGCATGTATTCCATATGCAGATATCAGTATGAGATAAAGCCTGGCAATTATTCTGTGTGATGTTAATGCATGAACATTAATCCATGTCAATCATGTCTTTAAGATCACGGTGACTCAATGATTAGCACTGCTACCTCACATCACTAGGGTCCCAGGTTCGATTCCAGCCCATGGTGACTGTCTGTGGGGAGTTTGCATATTCTCCCCGTGTCTACATGGGTTTGCTTCGGTTTCCTCCCACAGTCCTAAGATGTGCAGGTCAGGTGAATTGGATGCTATATTGCCCATAGTGTTAAGTGCATTAGTCGGAGGGAAATGGGACTGGGTGGGTTATGCTTCAGAAGGTCGGTTTGGGCTGAAGGGCCTGTTTCCACACTGTAGGGGATCTAATCTATCGAATTCCTCCTAGAGCACAGAGACATACCTTTTAGCTCAAACTGGTCCACGTCAGCCAAAATGTTCATCCACAGTAACCCAATTTCCCTGCACTTGACCCTGTCCTTCTAATTCTTTCCTATCCATGTATTTGTCCAAATGCCTTTTAAATGTTGTTAATGTACCCGCCTCAATCGCTCCGCTGGCAGGTCATTCCATATGCGTACCATCTTCTATGTAAAAATGTTGCCTCTCATATTGCCTCCCCTTATATTCTTTCCCCTCTAACCTTGAAGTGATGCCCTCTCATTCTCGATTCCCCAACACTAGGAAAAAGACTGAGTGCACTCACCCTATCCATGCCTCTCATGAACTTATATACCACTATGAGGTTTCTCGTCAGTCTCCATGCTGTAAAGAAAAAGATCCGAGCTTGTCCAGCGTCTCCCTATAACTCAGACCATTGGGACCTGGCAATATTCTTGTAAATTTCTTATGCACTCTTTCCAGTTTAATAACATCCTTCCTATAGCAAGGTGAACAAAACTAAACACATTACTCCAAGTGCGGCTTCGCCAACGTCCTGTATAATTGCAAAATATCTTCCAAACTTCTACATTCAATGCCCTGAATGATGAGGTCAGTATGTCAAAAGCCTTCTTCGCTGGCCTATCTACCTATGATCCTTCTGTTCCATTACACCCCTTAAGGCCTTACCATTCACCATAAAACCTTGATCGGACTTTCCAAAATGCAAGACCTCACACATATCTATATTGGACTCCATTTGCCATTTCTCGGCCTGCTTCCCCATGATTGGGAACATTCCTCACTGTCCATGATACCGCCTATTTTAGTGTCATCAGCAAACTTACTAATCATGCTTAATACATTCTCATCAAAATCATTGAAGTAGATAGCAAACAGTAATGGGCTCAGCACCAACCCCTGAGGCACTTCACTCGTCAAAGGTCTCCAGTCCAACAAGCATCCTTCCATGATTACTGTCTGTTTCCTACAATCAAGTCAAATTGCCAGCTTGCCCTGAATTCCATGTGATCTAACCTTCCAGAGCAGCCTTCCATGTGGATCCTTATCAAAGGCCTCACTGAAGTCCACATAGATTATGTTTACTGCCCTGCCCTCATCAATCTTCCTGGTCACTTCAAAGAACTCTAACCAATTTGTGAGGCATGATCTCCCACTCACAAAGCCATGCTGACTACTTGTAATCCAACCCTGTCTTTCCAAATGCATGTATATATGATCTCTCAGACTCTTCTCAAGTATCTTACCTATCAGAGATGTTAAGCTTACTTATAATTGCCAAGCTTTTCTTTGCAACCCTTCTTGAGTAATAATACAACATTTGCTACCCTCCAGTCTTCCAGGACTTCACCTATGGCTAACGATGATGCAAACATTTCGGCCAGGGCCCCTGCAATTTCTTCTCTAGCCTCTTGTATCGTTCTTGGATATGTCAGGTCAGGACCAGGATATTTAACCACCTTCACATTGTAATACATCCAACGCCTCCTCTACTGTGATATGGACTGTCCCCAAGATATCACCAAGATATCCTTTAGTTCCCAAGTCTTCATGTCTTTCACCACAATAAACACAAAGAAGAAATATTCACTGAGAAACTTGTTAGCCGTGACCTTTAATTTTAATAGAGGCATTAGTTAATTTAAAATAAATGACTTGTATTAGACTAGTGGAGAGAAATTTAACACAAATGTATGGAAAGTTCACGTGAAAATATAAATCAGTAATAATATTCAGATTCTATGTGCATTTCACATGGTATCATCTACTGTATCGTGTGATTCAATGAAAACTAAATACTGTGGATATAGGCTGTTGGCCTAAAGAGGTAAGATTAGTTCATGTTTTAGATGGGACTCTTGATTTGTAAAAGAATGGTCAGTTGCAATCTTTAATGGTGGAAAGCACCATAATTACATTATTGTAGAATGGTTAACCCATCAGTCAGTCATCCATATCCTGTTGATATGTCAATGCTTGACTGTTGAAATTAATTGACTAACCCAAAAGACCTCAACCAGACTAAGTGCCAGAATAATTACTAGGTGCATTAGAATTACTTGAGTTGCAATGGTAAAAAGTTACAGGATGAGATTCCCACAACCATTTCAGCTTAACTGTAGAAGTAGCTATTAACATTTGCTGCCTGAAGAGATAATTATTTGTCAAACTATGAATGACGAAATCCATTTATCATGTCACTTAAACGCAGGTAAATCCAGCTCAGCAACCTAAGACAAGGGGAACATGCGTCCTGATTATGCATTACCTTGAAGGGGACATGCCTTACTCTGCTCAGCTTTCCTATGTGTGTGAACACATTGGCTATATCAACTAGAAAAGACTGATTAATTATTTTATTTGATTCATATGTTGCTGTTAAGTTAAAAACAATGCAAGTGACACTTAAGAAATGCTTAGAAGTTTCAGATGGTTTTCTGAGAAGAGAATAGTGAATTGGTGTGAAAGGATTAAGAAATCAAATGCACATTGAATGATTCAAGAGCGAATGTTCAGAGAAACCCAATGTGATCGGGTTCCTGTGCTTACCTCCACAAGTACACATAATAGTGTTGACCTTGCAGCTGCTCCTGAGATTGCAAACTTATTTTATAAGGAGTGGCTGGATAGGCTGGGACTATTTTTTGCTGGAGCATAGGAGGTTGAGGAGTGACTTTATAGAAGTTTATAAAATAACGAGAGATATTGATAAGGTGAATGGCAGATGTCTTTTCCCTGGGGTGGGGAATGTTAAGACTAGGGGGCATATTTTTAAGGTGAGAGGAGAAACATTTAAAAAAGACATGAGGGACAACTCTTTTTTTGATACAGAGTGATTCATGTGTGGAATAAATGTCCAGGGAAAGTGATGGATAAGAGTACAATTACAGGTAGTTCTTGGATAACACATGTTTTGGCAGCGTGATTTTCATATAACATCACTGAAGGAATTAAGGAATAGGAGTTTCAATAATATTTATCTCTGTTTGCAATAGCATGATTCCAGTGTTGATCGTTTCACGCGCTTCATTCTGCAGGTGTACTGACGTCCATGCCAAAGTCTCCACACCTTTATGCACGTGCACCGATGTCAGCTGCTGACACAGCAGCTTTCTGTGAGAAGTACTCGACTCCAAGATTAACCATTTTCTTGAAAAAAATGGAGGAGCATGATGACAAGAATGTTAGCAAGAAGCATCTTTGTTTTAAAATTGCAGATGGTGAACGCAAAAGAAAGGCTATAACACTGGAAGAGAAGTTAAATATTAAGAAGCATTTTGAATGCAAGGAGAGAATATGTGATATCGGTCACTTAACAGGAATGAGGAAGTCTGCCTTACACCGCATGATGAACATCTGTCCGTGCATTAACAATTTTTTTAATGTACTGTTTTAAATTTACTTTTGTTTCATTGATAAATATGATTTATAGATGGAAATGTGTTGCTGGAAAAGCGCAGCAGGTCAGGCAGCATGAAGGGAACAGGAGAATCGACGTTTCGGGCATTAGCCCTTCTTCAGGAATGAGGACAGTTTGTCCAGCAGGCTAAGATAAAAGATAGGGAGGAGGGACTTGGGGGAGGGGCGTCGGAAATGTGATAGGTGGAAAGAGGTCAAGGTGAGGGTGATAGGTCAGACTGGGGTAGGGGCGGAGAGGTCGGGAAGAAGATTGCAGGTTAGGAAGGCGGTGCTGAATTCGATGGATTTGACTGAGACAAGGTGGGGGGAGGGGAAATGAGGAAACTGGTGAAACCCGAGTTCATCCCTTGTGGTTGGAGGATTCCTAGGCGGAAGATGAGGCG
>NC_057715.1:37421930-37462187 GCF_004010195.1 Chiloscyllium plagiosum | reverse complement strand
GCATGGCTGCAAGCGTGGAGCGGAGGATCCGGAGGGAGGTCTGCAGGGGAAGGTGCCGGGAGTGTTGTAGGTACTGGTTGTCCTGGTTGGGTCCAAGTTTTGTTGGTCGGAACGTAGTCCGGAGTCCGTGCGGGATAAGTCGGTTCCGTAGGCAGGTGCTGAGGAAGGAGATGTGGCTGTGGTAGCGAGTCTGTTTGAGAATGTGGCTGAAGAGCTTCTGTGCAGAGGAGATGACCTGGGGGGTGCCTGAAGGTATAAATATGATTTATACCTTCATTCAGGCTGTGTTAAATTTTGTGTTGGATGTTTGGGTGATTTTTAAGTGGTTGTGGGTGATTTTCTTTTACTAGTCTGCCCCAACCCACTTTTCCCGTAGGCCCCATTGTTTCTATGAAGCGGTTTTCTATTAAACGAAGTTTCGCTGGAATGCAACTACAGCATTATAGGAGAACCATCTGTACAATGTTGAAAAGACATTGAAATAAGTACATCAATAAGGAATGGTTGAAGGGATATGGGCCAAGCAGGTGGGACAGGTTTAGTTGGGATTATGGTTGGCATGGATTGGTTGGACCGAAGAGTCTGTTTCTGTGCTGTATAACTCTATGGACCCATAACCCTACATTTTAAAGAGAGATATAATCATTCATAAGTTTCTAGGCACCACAATGCATACTTGTTCAGAGTGTTTTTCAATTACTTTTCTTGTTTTTTTAACTCTTTGGCTCCCTGCAAAGCCATTGCAATTACACAACTTATTTAACCTCCTCTAGTTAATTATCTGACTCCAGTCAAGATCATCAGGCTGCAAAAGCACTAAAATCAGTTCTTATTGAGTCTAAATTCAAAAGCCCCTTCAAAAGCAGAAAGGGAGGAATCTTCTGGCATAATGTGTCCTCAGCATGCCTTCTTAACATGTAGAAATGGGCATCTGATTTACTCAAAGTAGGTGGCAGTGGCTGTAACTGGCTTTAAATGGAACTGCAACTTAATTAATTATCTCATTACAGTCTTCTGCTGTAAGCCCTGTAATGTCTTTAAACATGATAATTTCTAAATCATTGCTGAGTTATGCAGGATAGCAATTTAAGATCATGGTGGCTCAGTGGTTAGCACTGCTGCCTCACAGTACTAGGGTCCCAGGTTCGATTCCAGCCCAGGGTGACTGTCTGTGTGGAGTTTGCACATTCTCCCCGTGTCTACGTGGGTTTCCTCCGGGTGCTCCGGCTTCCTCCCACAGTCCAAAGATGTGCAGGTCAGGTGAATTGACCATGCTAAATTGCCCGTAGTGTTAAGTGCATTAGTCGGAGGGAAATGGGTCTGGGTGGGTTACGCTTCGGAGGGTTGGTGTGGACTGATTGGGCTGAAAGGTGTTTCCACACTGTAGGGAATGTAATCTAATATAATCACCAATCAGGCTTACAGTGTAAGTGGTAAGAGTCATGTTCTTTGCAGGCAAAAGGAAAATGTCTACGTTGTACCTTTTTACCGAAGCAAGTGTTACAGAGGTAGCAAATCCTTGCTGCTTCTATATGGCAAAACTCTGACTAATCAGAGTCGACTTGAATTTAATCAGTTAATGAACACTGTTAACACTTTCTGCTGCATGTCCACATTAATTATAGTCCAAATGATTGGTACCATCTTCTCATGTTTTAGAAGTTGCTATTCATTTTCTGAAGTTGGTTTCCTTTTGTTTTAGTATTTATAATTGCAAGACAAAAAGCTTTGCCTTCAAGCATCTTTCCTGTAATGATTTCTAAGCATTAAGAATGTTAAGGAAAAGTTTTTTTCCTTAAAAAAGAATAGTGGCAGAATAGCAGGGTCGCTGAGCCCAGGGCTTGTCTGTTCCTGTCTGCTTTCTTTTTTCTCTTTTCCTTTTGTTCTTTCTTTCTCTCTTTGTTTTTTTTTTTCGCTTTTCTTTACTTTATAGCTTTTTGTGGCAGATTAATTGGTGGCTTTGGCACAGCAGCCAGTTTGCCTTTATTGGTTAGTGCATTGAGCATAAATATTGGAGCATCATGTTGCAGCTGTGTGGAACATTGGTTCGGTCACTTTTGCAATACCGCATGAAATTCTGGTCTCCCTGCTATAGGAAAGGCTGTTGTGAAGCTTGAAAGGGTTCGGAAAAGATTTACAAGGCGGTTGCTAGGGTTGGAGGGCTTGAGCTATAGGCAGAGGCTGAATAGACTGGGGTTGTTTTCCTGGAGCATTGCAGGCTGAGGGGTGACCTTATAGAAGTTTATAAAATCATGAGGGACCTGGATAGGATAACTTGCCAAGGTCTTTTCCCCAGGGTGGGTGAGTCTAAAACTAGAGGGCATAGGTTCAAGGTGAGAAGGGAACGATTTAACAGTGACCTAAGGGCAACATTTTCACAAAGGAGGGTGATGTATATGGAATAAGCTGCTAGAGGAAGTGGTGGAGGCTGGTACAATTACAGCATTTAAAAGGTATCTTAATGGGTATGTGAATAGGAAGGGTTTAGAGGGATATGGGCCAATTGCTGGCAAATGGGACTAGATTTATTTAGGATATCTGATCGAAATGGCTGAGTTGCACCGAAGAGTCTGTTTCCAAGCTGTACATCTCTGACTCTAAACTGTTTACAGAATGGCGGCAACCTCCTGGGGGTCAGAGGCGGTGGCAAGAATATGGCTCCTCCTGACGATCGATTCAAGATTCTCAGGCAGACCAAGACTGCTGGCTGTGGCCATAACTAGGTGCCTGAATCAGTGGTTCCAAACACCTTTATGGAGATAAAACTTAGGCTTTAAAATCTGGATATTTTTCTTACCTTTTGGCTTTCTTTCACTTCTGTTGCTTATTTTTTTAAATTCTGGCTTCATAACCAAGGTGGCACCTGAGAATGTGACTTTGTACGTGTTTCACTGTACTCATGTATTCCTGTATTGAAGTACACATAACAAGAAAATTTAATTCTAAATTTTGCAATGAAAAACATTTGACCAATTCCAGTGGCACAAACACCAAGTATAACAACACAGTCATGATAACGAGGAACATGCTACAAATCTTTCAAAATGGAGCCAGCCTGTCCATCGAGTTGCATCATGCTTTGAATAAAAATGCCTTAATAATGAGGCAGAGCAGTGATTAAGAAGGAAAGCAAAGGAAGCAAACACTGCTCTGTAGATCTCACTCCTACACATTTACGTCCAAAGAATTAGTCTGTTCAGTTACAAGATAATCTGTGAAGACATCACCATGAATGGAGGAACTGTCGTTGATTGTAATAATAATGACCTTGTGGTTAGCACTTGGTAGATATAAATTCATTTCGGTGTTCCAGGTCACCTTGAACTTTACGACAATATCGGTCAGGGATTTCCACTCTCCCAAGGCAAAATTCTCACAAGTCCAGTGGAATCCCCACTTATGGCTGTGAATAGACTTTTTTCCCCAAGCAAATGAAGGAAATACACGACCACATTTACTTGTTCCTTAAGATGTCTTGCCCATTCAACATAACACAGAACCATACCTGAATCTTAATTAATCTGTCCATATTTCATATAACTCTTATCCTTGTTTAGAAGAAATTGTGTTATGCCTTTGCACTGTTCTTGTCAAGATCTTGTCATGCCACTTAACTTTTTCTGAGATTGTGAATGCAAATGCATTTGACCATTTGGGTACATTTATTTTAATTTAAGCAATTTCTGGAATCTGACAGCACATTCATAGAAATTTGTGGTCTTAAAATATCATTACATTACACTATAGAGTACAGATGATGAAGGATGAAGTACACTTTTGCATTTGGCTATGTACTTCTAATATAAAAATGTCTAATGAAACAGAATAGTTATTTAATCAATGAATTTCATTACTTCTGTATCTGTGGAAATAATGGAAACTTGTTAGATTGTGAAGAATTTTGATTCCCTTATACTTCTGCTGGATTAAATGAGGCTGAGGCCATTTTCTGCTGGAACGCCCTATATATCTTTCTGTGCATACTTTGTCTGTAATATTTCAATTATTAAACATAATTCTGCTGTGCATTGGACAGGTACTGAATTAATCCAGTAATATCGCCTCTCAACTCTATTTTAAGGCCACTAAAAAAAAAATCAGTGGTCCTTTTGTGAGTGGAGACTGAATATACAATGTCCCAATGCATCAGCTTGAAAGGTCACAGTGGCACTATATGATCCGCTGTTTGTCTTAATTGCTATTTTATAAAATCTCCTGTCCTTGCAGAAGCCATCTGTATTCAACAAAAGATGTCACAAGCAAGTCAAAACAACACATGAATAGCTTGCTATTCCGATAACTTGCTATTTTGTATACGCTTATCAGCAAACTTTGCAAGGAAATGAAGAATGAAACAAATATCCTTTGTGCACCATGCAACATTAACCCCTAGGCCTGACTCCAGTCTTAATCAGGATCTCACAAAACAGTTCCAGGCATCCAGAGAAATGTTTCCATTAACAGGAGTAAGCGTAAATGATTATTCATCATCAGCAAAATGTCATTTTGTACTATGTTGGACAGTGTAGTCATTAATATATCAAAAGGAGTCAGTGTCCCCATTACAATGCTGGACAGCTTTTTGCTTGCAAACAGGCTGAAAATAGAAAAGGATGAAAGGAAGTTGCTGGAGGCTTGCATTTCGAAGCTTATTGCATTGATCATTACTGAATGTTGCATGACAATGCTGCCTAATACTGTTGTGTAGGCTGGGTACATTGACTGACGCTGTTCAGCAGAATGACTCCGAGCAATTTTAGATTTACAATGATAGTTTATTGATGCTAATAAATGATGTCTTGAAAAAAGTATCCAAAGTTGTGGCATCTGCTGATGAAAAAGGAAAAAACAATAATACACACAGCATGAATCATAGTGCCTGACTAATGCCTTTCCATAAAAAAACACACAAACAGCTTTCTTGGTGTCTTGCACCACTCTTCAGTCTCCTTTGGCCACGATTGTGAAATGGTCTAAATTTTAAGTTACTGTTTGTTCAACCTTTGACCCACCTTAACAGTAGTAGATAGAAGACAAACTGTGTGAGGAGTTGTATGTTGTAACTGCCACACAATGCTTCATTGGCATAATTGAGAACTGGTGAATTTTAGCTGTGAAAATTGTTAAATTCAAATATAAAAAAAATATTTTCCACTTGGGGACATTGCAGTCTTCAGGACACAATTTTGAGCTCAACAGTTTTAGCGCTGAACACCTTCTCCTATGTTCTTACCCTAACCCTCACACACCAGACCTTGTCATCACAAAGGCTGCTTCTACAAATAACCCATTGTCAGCCACCTGATGAAGGAGCGTTGCTCCAAAAGCTAGTGCTTCCAATTAAACCTGTTGGACTATAACCTGGTGTTGTGTGATTTTTAACTTTGTACACCCCAGTCCAACACCGGCATCTCCATATCATTGTCAGCCACTAATGGTTCTCTTTAACAGTTATTGATTTTCTCAGGCTGATGTTTACCCATTCCTTTGTCTGTTCAATTGTTTCTCTCTCTCTTTGGGCTCCATCTCCACCTTTCATTGTGTCATGCAGCATGGAATGAGACCCTTTGGTACAACTCGTCCTGCCAACCAAGTTTCCAAAACAAAAATTAGTCTCATTTTTCCCATATGGCATTTGGTCCATATCCCTCTAAATCTCTCCCATTCATGTACCTGTCCAAATGTTTTTCAAATGTTGTAATTACACCTGCATCTGATACTTAGTCTGGAAGTTCTTTCCACCTAGAAACCACCCTCTTTTTGAAAATGTTGTCCCTCAGCTATTGTTTACTCCTCTCCCTCCTGCCTTCCCTCATCCAATTTTTAGCATATATACCAAACTTTTCCTTGATAAAATCAATTTGAAAGAAGGGTCACTGGATCTAAAACATTAACTCTGCTTTCTCTGAACAGATACTGCCAAACTTGCTGAGTTTTTCCATCAATTTCTTCTTTTTTCTAAATTCAAATACCCACTAGAGATTCTTCTATCTGACTCATGCATTTGCAGGTTACAAATCATGCCAGTTGCAATGCTTGGACTCTCTGTGCCTCAACAAAAGAGCCATTTCTGATATTTAAGCTTGTGATGATAATTATGGACAAATGCAGAATTTCACTGTTGGAACTCAAATTTAAACTTTTCTACCTCCACAATTGTGAGGTGAATAATCCAGTGAGCAACTAAGTCAGACAGGTTTTTGAATCATGAGTCTTAACCAGTCTCAGTCAGGTCAGCAGTTAAGATGTTCACATATGCTTCCACTGAACCTGCATTTAAGAAATGGGAAAAACTTAACTGAAGCATTTGTTTTTAACCATTTGGTATTCGTTCACAATACTTAGGATATACAGCATGGTAAAAGGCCTTTGGTATCAATATAATAAAATTGGAAAGGATGCAGAAAAGTGAAATAACTCCATGAAAGCTGGTATCCCATCACCAAGTCACCCTTTATTTACATGTGCATATTAACCCAGCTAGCACAGAGCTGGTTCCTCGAGTGAGCAGAACACCGGAACTCCTATTTTTTTTTAGTGCTTATTTTTTTCCCAGCACTCAAATCTCCTTTTTTTGTTTCTTTTTAAACCCCCACACTACCGCCTAACTGCGGTAATGCTTATTTTTTCCACAGCACCCATGTGTGTGTGTGAGAATCTTTATTCAAATTTCCACCACCAGGAAGAAAGGAAACACCCGACTGGCCAGTGACAAGTAGTGCCCTTTACATTAAAGGGCAATGCTGTGTGATCAAACAGTGAAGGAGAGGGCAGGGATTAAATCAAAATAGAATTGGAGGGGGAAATAATGTACTCCACTCCCTGCGGTGCCCACCTCTCCCTGAACAACTCCAGGGTGTTGGTGGACACTGCGTGCTCCTTCTCCAAGGACACCCGGGCTCTGGAACTCCTGTTTATATCTGGCATCCAGGGCTCCCTAATTGGAGCAGGTTAACAGCCCCAATCAGGGAACACATAATCTATGAGATCCACCTGACTGACCTTGCCACTCCAAAAATATTTACAATGCTGTTATTGGGAATGGAGGTTTCATGCTAAAATTAGAGGCTGGATAGGCTGGGACTTTTTCACTGTAGCGTAGAAGTTTGAGGGTTGACACTATTGAGGTTTATAAAATCATGAGAGGGATAGATAAGGTGAATAGCAAAGATCTTTTCCCCAGCGTTGGTGCATTCAAGACTAGAGGGATATTGGAATTTGAGAGGAGAAACTTTACAAGGGACCTGAGAGGCAACTTTTTCAAACAGAGGGTGGTTCATGTGTGGAATGAACTGCCAGAGGAAGTGGTGGATGCAAGTATAGTTACAACATTTAAAATACATTTGGACAGGTATATGAATAGGAAAGCTTTAGAGAGATATGGGACATATGCAGGCAAATGGGACAAGTATAGTTTGGGATACTTGTTCAGCATGGACAAATTTGACTGCAGGGTCTGCTTCAGTGATCTGTGCCTCTATGAGTCTATAACTACTCCAAACAAATGTTTGTATTCCCCTCAAGCTTCTAATCATTTTTTTTCTTTTTGCAATGTCCCCTTCTCTCTTAAATTAAGATTAGCTTCTCTTTTAACAATGCTGCATGGTTTGATTAAACTATTCCCTGTAATAGCGAATTATACGTTCAAAACAGTGATGGGCAAAATGTTTTTTTTCCTGAATTTCCTGTTAAAATTCTTCTTGACTACCTTATACTGAGGATCTCTAGTAAGGAAGGAAACATACTTTCACATATTCATTCTATCAAAACATTTCATAATTTTAAATACCTATATCAGATTACCCTTAATCTATGTAAACATCTGCATTGACTCTACATACTTTTTATAATATGGATTTCTGTGCTATATATATTTGAAAAACATTAATAGTAAGAAGTGCCATAGGCATGATGCACTATGGTGGACTGGTCGGCAAATTTAGCTAGGATTACAGAGGAGTGAGACTGATTGCCTGGTCCTCCTCAAAGTCTCTGGTGCCTATTAAATCAATGTAACCTGTAATTTGTTGTTAAGATGCAATAAACTATACCTTGTAAACTACATGATCATGTTTTTCCTGGATAGCCCTAAACCAAGGAAGTCCTATAGTTTAAGTGGATGGTGATAATAAGCCACATCATGAACAGCAACACATGAAGTACACAGTGAGTTGACATGCCTATGCAACATGGTAAGCAGTGGTGTGAATTTGGTTTGACTGATCAAATAACTCATTATGAGTAGTGGTGTGAGATCTTCAGTTCAGCTTGTATGTACTCATATAGCACAACCAGCAGCTGGGAACAGCTGGAAATTTCAAAACTCTGCAGAATAAACCCTCACAGCAATCTTCACCAAGGAAGAATATTCTAGTGAATAGCAAAAACATTTCACACTTAAGAGATGCACCACAACAGGAGAGTTAGCAATTCGCTGAAGAAAACAAATATTTCAAAGCACATACAGGTTGCATTGCAAAGTAGTAGCCTGTGGACAAAGTCTTGAGTCTGAATTCATCTGTGACATTGGAGACACAGATTGGAGGCTTCACGAGTAGATCCTAAATCTGCTGGAGGGCTGGGGAAAGCTTTAGAATAGCACAGGCTAGAAGAATGAAGAGTTAAAAACTTACTTACAACTCAAATTGAGCATCACTGTCATAGCAAATGGACAGCACAAGGTACAACTACAGAAAGGGAAGTTGATCTAAGATCTAAGGGTGGCACGGTGGCACAGTGGTTAGCACTGCTGCCTCGCAGCGCCAGGGACCCGGGTTCAATTGCCGCCTCAAGCGACTGACTGTGTGGAGTTTGCACGTTCTCCCCGTGTCTGCATGAGTTTCCTCCGGGTGCTCCGGTTTCCTCCCACAATCCAAAGATGTGCAGGTCAGGTGAATTGGCCATGCTAAATTGCCCGTAGTGTTAGGTAAGGGGCAAATGTAGGGGTGTGGGTGGGTTGCGCTTCGGCGGGGCGGTGTGGACTTGTTGGGCTGAAGGGCCTGTTTCCACACTGTAATGTAATGTAATCTAATCTAATCATAAACCTGGAAGACGTTGTGAACCTGTAATTAAAGACATAATGTTGGGCAGATTACAAACCTCAGCATACTTTGTCTAACCAGGATAGAAAGTTTGGAAGATATCATTTATGTTAGGCCTCAAAAATGCAGGAGATCCATTGAGAATTAATATAAAGCTGGGAATCATTGATTTATGTCATAAGGACCATAAATCATTCAGTAAGATCATGATCAAGCAGGAATTATGTATTGAAGCTGCAACCAGCAAGATTCATTCAGTGAGGTATTCCTTAATTTTACCTGTTTATCATTAATATTGTCCATTTTAACCTGGAGCTGACAGAAATATCCATTTAAGCTGGATAACATGAGAAAATCTCTCTAATATGGCAGGAAAAAAACAGCAAAATTGCTATTATTGCAAGATAAAAATATTTTTAACAGGTAAAATAGATAATCACATTAAGATGTCATTGTAGCAGCAACAAGGTTGCCAGGAATACATAATTTTAGAGATGAAAAGGAATTGGACATCTTGATGGAAACAATTTCTGAAATACATTAATACTTTAAAAGTAGATTCTAACTCAGAAGCTGATAAAGTAAATACAATGCTATGCACAATTGGGAACATTGCAGATTATATTATAGCTCACCAAGAGGTAAAAGAAGCAATTGATATTCCTGAAGAGATATTGAAAACCTATGACAATTCCCTCAACCCTGGGACTAATAAAAATCTTGAAAAGGCAAGATTTAATAGTAGAGTTCAGAATCCAGGAGAATCCACACAACATTTTGGTGAATCTTTGACTATGTTGTTTTGCACACTGTTTTCCACTGCCTTCAACATTAGGGAGCACTCAGACTGCAAGAGCCAGCAGCACTTAAAAGTTAAAACAAGCAGTGAAATAGCTAATGGAGTGATTATCTCTCTTGAGTCATTGATTATCTCTCTTGAGTCATTGACAAATTTGCTGTAATTCAAAGTGCATCATGACTTGGTGAATAAATAGCTGGGATATCTAGATTCAGGTCTGATGTTAAATATTGAGGGGATTCAGAAGAAATAATTTAAGCAGAATATTAGACTTCTTTATATTCCTAGGAAGAACCCTCAATAACAGTCACAGAGATCATAATGAGCCAGAACCAATCTTCAACCAGCAGCACTGATACAGTGAATGCATTAGTTTCCCTGACAAAACAATTGCTGAGGGGGAAATTGGCAGGTTTAAATAAAACATTTTCATAACTCAGCACAAATATACAGTGAGATCGAGAATAAAATTCTGTTGATACATTGAAGATGTGATGCCTGTAACTCCATGAAAGCCACCACTGAAAAGACAAATGTTTTATGTTTCAAGATAATGCAAGGAAGAAAATAATTCTTGAACAGAGGTTTCAGAAATTGGTCTAAACGGTTTAATACTGTGGAGTGACCTGAGCATCACTTTCTATGATGATTTCATTTGGAGCTGTGGGCAACAGATTAGGTTCAAGAGAGAATGAACTGAATAATTGTTCATCCTCAAAGTTTGTATAGCAATATAGATCACTTCTAACTAGCTGCTAATATTCAATGGACTATGTTTTAGACCTTCCAATGAGGATGAAATGATTTGCTTACTTGTTCATGGAAATTCTATCTTTGTCTACTTTAAAATGTTCAAATACTCTGCTTCCATCACCATTCAAGGATTCATACAATCGTTGAATCATAACACAGATTGGTGTAGATAGATTCATATCTAGTCAAGAGGCAGGGAAGTGAACTGTTATTGAAAGAGAAAAAAAACCACAACCAACACAAATTACAACAGACATCACTGAGTCAATACTTTTGTTGTCTCTCTCTGAGATGCAAGTTACCTTTCAGTATTAAGAAGTCTTACTAGTTTAAATGCTTTTGATACCAGAATTGAAATTCAAACAGTAAGAGGTAAAGAATAAAGATATGTCATAGGTAGAGATGAAATTGTGACTTAAATATTCATTGTCATTCCTTAAATGAGTTGTGTAAATAAAGTGTAAATTAGAACTGATTAGTTTGCATTACTGAAGCTTAATAAATTAAAAATCTATACAGACATCCACAATTCTCATTTAGAAATAGATAATGTAACCAACCAACACATATCCAGTGATTCATTTTCAGTCAAATCACTGCAAGAGATTGTTAAAACTATTACATTCTAATGGACAACATGTGAAAACACATTTATCTAGGTGCTGCTGCAGTTCACAAGACACTATAAGTTTGCTTTGGTAACATGCAATTTTATTTGCATGCTATAGTTTGGAGTTCTGAACTGTGATGTTAGAGGTTCTTATTTCCTATCTGTCACATGAATGACTAAGAATCTTTCCCATTATTAATGCCTGCTATTGACTTGTACTGGAAGGATTTGCAGGTTAATATTCAAATTATTTGATTACATTATGATTGTGCTTTCCTTGGTTATCAAGTCCAGAGGTGGGACTCAAATCCACAGTTTCTGACTCAGAGACAAGTAAACTATGCACTTTAAGAGTTGCACCATATATTTATATAGAATGCATTCTCCAAAAAAAGAATTACTCAGTGTATAAATGAATAGAGATCATAAAGGAATTATTAAGACTGTGATTTGGAGTGTAGATCAAGTAAATTTGCAAGTTGTCTATTGTGGTTCTGAAAAGGGGTTGATCAGCTGGAGAGCATACTATAGTAATGAACAATTTCTTAGGTTGATAAAAGAAAAATGATTATTGAAGAACATCAAGGAAAGAAACAAGGCTAGATTAACCACATTTTAAGGCATGACAACTTACTGAAGGAGATGATTAAAGGAAGACCAGACAGAGAGAGGAAGCAAGAGAATAATGATTTTGGACAATTTGAAATTTAAAATATTAGGCTCCTACAAGCAACAAGACTGAGAGGTATGGAGAACTGAGCAGAGCATCTACCCTTAGACAGATCACATTACTATATATAATAAATACTACCACTTCTACCACACAGACGAAAAAGGTAATGAGGCAATACCTTATGAACACCGTATTACCAAGTTCCCACTAAATTGAATACCATCAAACCTGGCATAAATCACCATTTTTTCTTGATCACTAATTCAAAATCCTGGAAATCTCTCCTAGACAGTATTAAGGAGTATCTTCATCAAATAGTCTGCAGCAGTTCAAGAAGGCGTAACATCATTTTCTCAAAAACAACTTGGAATGAACAATACATGTGGCCTCAGCCAGTGATGCCCCACATTCTGAGAATTCATTGAAAAAAAAATACTCACAAATGTTCTAATAAATCAATCTTCAAATATGCAAGATTGTTACAGACTTATTGAAGTCTGTTGTCTAACAGATAATTCTTACTTGCTTTGATAAGATTGCCAAACATATCCATGTTGTTATTGGCAACTATTTAATAAAAACCTGTACAAAAATGCTGCCATTTACTGAAAATATAGGTTCAACATTTCTGAATATTAACATTGTAGGTTAAAAGCTGGAGAAATATAAGAAAATAAAACTGGAGAAAGAATATTTTTGCTTGCAAACAAGTAGAAAATTACAGGCAGAACGTGGTGTATATAACCAATAATTATGTCAATAAGACATCTAATAGAATGCAATCTAGTTACAGCACATTGATCTATTTGACAAATCACATAATATTTTGGGTTCTACCTTTAGAGGGTGATTACTATGCACAATAACTTGTGCAGCTTTCATTGATCTTTCAGATTGACGACAAATCCCTTAAGTACTGTTAATAGCACAGAGAAATTATGTCGAGAACCCAGCACTGACTGACATTCTGCATGAAGTAGTGTCATAGGCTAAGCTTTCTCAGGTTTTTGCTGGCACAGAATGCTCCACAGGGAAAACAACCATCTGATGGATCTATAAAGAATCTAACAGTATTTGTTGAGAATGCTGCGAAATGTCACCACTTCTCCTGTATTTACCAAGTTATGTTTAACAGACTATCCCCTTTGCACAGCTTGAATTGAATGACTTGTAATGAGAGGTGGTAGGAAATAAAATAAATCGGAACTGTGTTGAATAAACAAACTTTGTCAACTGCATTTTTATCCATTACTTTATAAGTACCAATACAGGATTTAAAAAAAACCAAAATGACTCATTGTTCTAATTACATTTGCCTTCTGTCAAACTAGCAGTTCCAGATATGGAAATGAAACTACAATCTTGCCAAATACTGAACGGCATTGTGTGTTTTTGATTCCACTGCACCTAGCTATTCATACCTGAGACTATTAGAAATAAAATCTATTTCAAAGATCTAGAAATTCAGTAAATGTAAATACATTTTACGGTAAGTACTCCACTAACTGATGTACAAATTGCAAAAGCCTTAAGATTTATGTCCTTAGTAAAGTGAAAGAATAACAGTAGTCCTACTTACTGGATTGAAATAAAAAAGTTATGTTTACTAGAGTGTATCATCTTGTTTTACACAGTCCCATGACTTTGTAAAGAATTAAGAACATTACTGCAATAAATATTCCTTCAAGACATTCATGCCTTTTAATCTGCAAAATCCAAAAATAACTTTAAAAAATGGATCATAGACCATTATGAATTTCATGTTTGCCTTCTGCTTTCTTGCATCCACTACTTAACAACAAAAATTTACATTTACTGAGCTCCATTAAATAGCAAAAAATATGCCAAGGTGTTTCAAACAAGTTATCAAACAAAATTTGACACGAGCAAGCAGAGGAGTGATGGATGAACAGGGCTGGTTGAAAATGAGTACACAGGTAGCAGAAGTTTAGACAAGTTCTTGTTTATGGAGGGCTTACGACGGTCAATTGAACAGGAGAACATTCAATTACTCCTATCTAAGAGTGATAAAGGCACAGATGAGGGAATACTGGGCTGGAAGTCACCTCCTCTGAAGGACAGGACTAATACACTGAACCAGAAGCCTCCATTGAAGAAGACTCATGTGCCTGGCTGAGACTACCACTCCTGGATGGATGGCCCGTCAGGACACTGAAGGCCACCTTGTCTCTGGGTCAGAAGAAGCCTTCCACCCAAGTTATTAAAAGCAGATGAGATGGATCTAGATAATAACTATAATAACTGGAAATATTTTTTACAAAGCAGAGAAAGAGAAAAGAAGTAAAAATAAATGGAGGAGACAAGCTCTGAGCTCCTGGGCTATGTTACTACTCTGCCACCAACTCCACCTCAATTTTGACATTGTTCACAAACAAAAATTAAAAGATGCTGCACTGCTACATTCAGCAGCTCATGCACCAACAGCTCATTGACCTCAAATCTAGAAGATACACACCTAATGACTTTCCACGAAATGTTTGCATGGGACGAGGACAGAGCCGAAACAGGTGACCTTCTGTATTTTAGCCCTTTTTGAGTTTAGCCTTGTTTACTTGCTCTGGCCATTTTTCTAGAGTTAGCCAGTATAGTTGCTGCTTATGGGAAGTCATATTACTCCTGTCATGCTTCTTCTCCCCCAACACTGTGAACAGTTAACAACAATATGCCAGAATGCATATGACTACGACACCTCTGAGGCTGATCAACATGAAGAAGCTTAAAGCCTAACTTTGTAAGGATTTGCACAAAGAAGTGACTTAGTTATCAAGGAGCCAAGTAACTGAAGAAGTTTGTATTTACCGGATATGTATTAACATAAACAGTTTGCTTATTATCACATTGTCGTTTGTGGGAGGATGTTGTTTGTGAGCAAGTTGGCTGTAAACATTTCCAATACAGCCGTGACTGTATCTGAGGAGTATTTCATAAACTGTAATGTGTTTTGAGATATTCTATGGTCATGAAAGTTCCAACCATATACAAGTCATTTTTTTCTTCTTTGCATGAGGGATGGTGGGCAGTGAGCAGGATGTGGTGTTAAATAGAGAAATTCAGACTCAGCTATCTATTGTGAAGAAACGTGGATGATACAATTGTCATTTTTTTCATGTATTAATTAATTTGCTCAAGAAATTTGCTTGCTGGTTGTCTTTAGCAAAGCTATTAACTCACAGCAAATTTCTTATGAAAACTGGCAAGTCATATTCAGTCCAGAATGAAATGCAGATGATTGTAATGGCAGGGCTTTTGTTCAAATTGCATTGACCATTCTAAGTAGCAAGGAATTAACTGAAACACCAACCTGTCCTGTACACCATCTACAGATAACATTGCTTCTTCTTCTCATTCAACAACAGTTATATAAATTTAAGCATTGTAGTTTGATTTTCACAACCTAATTCCCAGTCATTCCTTGTACAGCAGAATTGCAGTATTGTGACTTTGAATAGTTAGTTTGTCATATGTTTCCTGCATCTATCTGTATCAATCTGATTTTGTCAATGCTACTACCTTGGCATGCCTTAAGTTACTGCTTAAACCTACACCTTTCCTTGAGTCCTGACTTGAGAAGCAAGGAAGAGTCAACATTGTGTGCATGATGTTTGTGCATCATTAATCACTAACAAGATATTATGCTCCCAAACCCCATGGTTCAAGGCCATGCTTTCCAATTTTTTTTAATGTGTCTTTGGCAACTCTGGAAGACTACTCCTTTACAAGAGAAATATTGCAGCCAATATGATTGATGCATGGATAGTTTTTTTAAAATTAGACTTTCTTCCTGCAACGTTTGTCATGACACAAATTAGCTTTATTAGCCTGGAATTATTTTTTTTTGCCCTAGATGTAAAAAGCACAATCTGTCAGAATTCAGTTTGTTTTCTGATGTTTAATTCATTCTTTAGTCTCACTCATGCTGTTTGCCATGTCATTAAGTATTTTGTATACTGACAACAAACAGGCATTTAGTTCTTAACTATGTTGATTACCAGGTTCCATTTACGTCTGTAATAGATCAGGGCTTCCATGAAATGATACATACCATAAAAGACAGAAGGTAGTAGAGATAATGTATGATGCAGAAACAATCACATTTAAAATGAAATACACCTTAAGAAGAGCAGCATATGTTTCAAATCATGTTGAATGGTTTTAAACAGAGAGCAAAAATCTCTTTAAAGTTGACTACACACGATATGTCAAACTTAATTATATTCTGAGCATTAATTTGAAAACAAAGTCACATCTTTGAATATAAAATGATCCAGACATCATTCAGAAGGTTCGGTCGTGAATATTTATACTACATAGGGATACCTTTCATTCCAGTCCAGCACATCATGGATATGACAGACAATCACACATCACAGCATCATGATTAATCATTGCTGTCATACACTTAAAAACACATTTATTTTACTAAAGAATGTTGAGCTAAAACTGAAGGATTAGTTTCATATATGATTGTTCTTTCCTTTCTGCAGGAGCAACTTTGATCTGTGAGTGTTAAAGCATAAATGGCAATGATCAATAGTGTCAGGAAGTGTCAGAGGAAGCACCAAAACTAACAGAGGTTCCTCCAAAATGACACTGATCTGGTCATATAGCTGCATTACAAAACTGGTGTAGAATGAGTTTAAAATGGACTTCATGCAGCTAAGTGAGAAAGTGGGCTCCATTAACTGACAGCGGTTGAAATGAAATAATTTAAAAGGAGGCAATATAAAGTGGGGACTTAGTGTATAACACCCAGCATTAGAACCAATTCAAACAAAAATTTTACTTAGGACACTAAAATTTGCAAAGACTATTACAAAACAGTTATGAAAATAGAATTCACACAATAGTAAGTTACATTAGACTCTCATAAGTGGAACTGAATATCATAGAACTTCGAACAGCACAGCATGGGAACGGGCCCTTTGGTTCACCATGTCTCTCTAAACTAATCCCATCTACCTGTACATGTTCTATATTCCAATATTCCTAATCTGTTCATGTGTTTGCCTAAATGCCTCTCTTAAATGTTGCCACTGTACCTGCTTCTATCACTTCCCCTGGCAGCTTGTTTTAGTCACCTCTGGTCCTCTGTGTAAAATACTTACTTAATGGGGCAGCATGGTGGCTCAGTGATTAGCACTGCTGCCTCACAGGACTAGGAACCCGGTTTCAATTCCAACCCAGGTGTCTGTCTGAGTGAATTTTGCATGTTCTCCCTATGTTTGTGTGGGTCTCCTCCAGGTGCTCTGGTTTCCTTCCACAAATCCAAAGATGTACAGGTTGGGTGAATTGGCTGTGCTAAATTGCCCATAGTGTTCAGGGATGTGTAGGTTAGGTGCATTAGTCAGGGGTAAATGTGGGTAGGGTAGGGGAATGGGTCTGAGTGGGATACTCTTTGGAGAGTAGATATGGACTTGGGCCAAATGGCCTATTTCCACACTGTAGGGATTCTATGATCTCCTTTAAACTTTTGCCCTCTCATCTTAAGTCAATGCCCTCTAGTAAGTATCATTTACACCCTGGGATAAAGACTGACTATCCAAATTATCCTTGCCTTTCATAATTTTATGTACTTCAATCAGCTTGTCTCTCAGCCTTGGTTGTTGTAGTGAAAACAATCCAAGTTTACCCACCATCCAGGTAAAAACTCTTTTGCACTCTCTCTAATGGCTCCACATCCTTCCTATGCTGTGGTGACCAGAGCTGCATGCAATGATTCAACTGTAGCCTCAGTTTTAGGCAGTTGCAACAATACTTACCAACTTTTATAGTTGATGTTCCAACCAATGAAGACAAGCATGACATACGCCTTCTTTACCACTTTAACCACTTGTTTTGCCACTTTCAGCAAGCTTGCACATAAAGATTCTTCTGTATATCAATGGTCCAAAGGGTCCTCCTACTTACTGTATACGTTCGTCTTACATTTGATCTCCCAAAATGCATCACCTTACACTTGTTCAGATTAAACTTCATCTGCCATTTATCTGCCCAACTTTTCAATTGGTATACACCTTGCTGTATCCTTTGATAACCTTCCTCACTATTCACAACTATGCCAATTTTCATGTCATGTGCAAACTTGCTAATCAGACCACCTATATTTTCAACCAAATCATTTATATGTATTACAAACAACAGAAAAGCCAACAATGACCTTGTGGAACACCTCTGGTCATAGACTTCTAGTCAGAAAAACACCCCTCCACAGCTACCTCTGTCTTTTAGGGCTAAACCAATATAGAACCCAACTTGCCAACTCATTGTGGATCCCATGTAACTTAGTCTTTTGGACCAGCCAATCTTAAGGAGCCTTATCAATTGCATAATTAAAGTCTGTTGTTAACATCCACTGCTACTCTCATCAATCATCTTTCTTATTTCCTGGTCCATGTTAAGTCCCCCAGAATGCTGAAAGTGTTGGATTCAGCAACAATAATGCAGTTGGACATGATGGTGTGATGGTTAGATTCTCTCATGTTGGAGAAAGCCATTGCCTGACACTTGCCCATATGCTACTTGACACCTCTCAGCTTATCTTGTGTAAAGATGAATATCTCTCACCACATATTTCTCAACATTCTATTCCATATTAAGGAGAAAGCTTGCCTTTCTTTTCAATTTTCTATTCTGTCCAGTTTCCAACTTTTAATCTGTGCCTCACGATTTATCTCTTTCTGTTTCAATTTATTTGTCCATTCCATGATGAACTTTAGTCAGAGCACTACCAGCTATGAAATATCGGAAGGTATGTTCAGAGATTAATACCTAAAAGAAAATAAATAAAAACGAAGAAGGCCTCAGGGTGGAGATAATTGTAGGTTCTACAACTATGGAGAAATAATGGTGTCGAAACTAAAATAATCTGCTCACCCTGATGGTGAATGGTGGTCAAATTCAGTAATCATCCATTTGAAAGAAAATACTGACCACAACTCATAGTTTAAATATTTCACTTTTTAAAAAATAATCATGGTTGAAAAAATAATAAATTTAATTTTAATGATTGACACTTCACATGTCATTCCTGTTGGTTTCACTCATGGAAATGGAAGTCACACTGCTTTTGTATAGCGTGCTGGTGAGGCCACACCTGGAGTATTGTGTACAGTTGTGGTCCCCTCACTTGAGAAAGGATGTGAGGGATGGGATGCAGAGTTCTCAGTACCCTTTTGAATTAATAGTTATGAAGAAAGTGCTGCTGGGTCCTACAAAAATGTATAAATCTCTTGCCCCGCTCAAGCAATGGAAATTTTCAAGGAGTTGGTTGTTGGTAATTCACTTTTTCAAGAAAATGTTGCCGGCCTGGAGTCTCCTGATATATGTAAATGTGCTCTCACCTTTGTGGCTTTATTGTATATAATAGAAAATCCAATATCCAATAAGGCGATGCTAAATATTTACAAACAAAAGCCTCTCTTTAGAACTGTCAACAGTAAAATGAACCAAAACTTTGAGACTTGAAAACTGCTCTACAATATACTCTAATTTATTGACAAATGGGCTGCATTGCAGGCCAATAACAAATGATGCAGCTAAGAAACAAGATCATGAATTAAATAAAGGTTTTCTGTACTTAATGTATGAGTATTCCTGATTAAAAATTCAGAAGTGCTCAGAAAAGTGCAGCACCACATTTCATGGAGATTAAAAATGGTTAAAATGATAATGAGTGTATTGATCCGATATGGTGATTAACTGGGAGCTGACAACAGTATACATCATGGAAGATGCATCTGAGCTTCTGGTGCTGGATAAATTACTACAAAGTGGTACTACCACAGCATATTATATGTTTGTCTGGAGGTTTAAACTTGGAAGAGATGCAAAGCTCATTTTCAGTTTATAGCCCAATTTTATATCTCATTGAAATCAATGCAGCATCTGGCATAATAATTTTGAAATATAAGAAATAGGAGCAGGCCTGTTGCCTACCAAGCTAGTTGCATCATTCAATAAGATCTTAAGATGTGGGAGCTGAAATAGACCAATCCACCCATTGAATGGCAGAGCAGACTCAATGAGATCAAGACTGACCAGATAATTCTGAACTTCATTTTTTTGCCTTTACCCCATGACCCATGTTTTCCTTAATGATTTAAAAAAAAATCCACCTCAGCCTTGAATACATTTAATCTCCCAGCCTCAACAGTCCTCTGTGGTAAATACTTCAATTGTGCAAACTGTTTTTGCTCGACTATTTGTTTGCAGCCATTTTGGTCAGTCATGGCGTTGTTCTTGCCTGGCTTGGCCCCTTGCTCGAGATGGCCCTAGCCTGCTAGAACATTCTGTAACAATAACTTCTGCTTTTATTGCATAACTCATGAACTGTTTATCTCCGGAAAGTGCAATTCAGCCAAATGTTATCAGCGGGTGAATGTAATATCTGGAGTGTGCATTGACTCTAGGCCTGAGAACAATGGTTCATTATGTAGTCCTGAGAAACTGTCGGCTTGGCATCTTTTGTACTACATAAATCCGTGACGATCTGGAGTGCTTTGAAGAGGCACCAGAACATACTAAGGGATGGTGTGCTCCCCATGATATCATGCAATATAGATTGCCAATGCTAAAGGTCTGAGTCTAGAAATTTCTTCAACAGATTCACCACCTTCAAAGAGAAAAAAAATCCTCCTCATTCTTGCCTTAAGTGTGTTACCTGAGACTTATTCTGAGACTATGCCCTCTGATTTTTGGCTTTTCCACAATGGAAATCAACTTTCCCACATCTACAGACTCCATCTATTCAACATTTCCTCACAGGTAATCTCTCCAAACATGATATTAGCCATGTAAACCTTTTTCTGGACTACCGCCAATGCCAGTATGCCTTTCTTTAGAGATGGGGCTCAAAGCTATTCACAGTATTCCAGTTGTGGTCTGATTAAACAAATGCCTTATTTAATGCTTGGAAATGCCAGCAGAGCTGATCTTCTGCTTTTATTCCATCTTTATGCCTGTTTCATACACTTAGTTCCATAAGGTACTCAAGATCTGTCTTTTTCAATCTTGCACATACCCAATAATGGCATATGATAAATCCTCTAGTGTAGAGAATTGCAAATATTCACAGTGTTGAAGTGAAGAAATTCTTCTTCAACTTTGTCTGATATGGTTGACAGTTATGTAACGGTAATCTCACTGAGCTAGCAAAGTGAAGTCACAGATTAAGAATCTGGGGGCAGATGTTCAAGTCTCATCATGACAGCTGTGGAAACTTAAATTCAATTAACAAATCTGGAAAGAGAAGAACCTCTGTAACATTGGCCATGAAACTTGTTGATGATAGCAGAAATCATTTAGTTCAAATATACTTGAAATCTGCCATCTTTACTAGGTTTGCCCTATATGTGACTCCAGATACACAGCAATATGGTTAATGCAGCAAGCCACTCTGTTTTGTAAAACTGCTATAAAGTTGAAGTAATAGAATGAAACCAAATAGTCCAAACTAGCGTCAACTTAGGCACCAAAAACTACAACAGCAAAATTGGGAGAACTCTAGAAAATAAACTGCCTGACATAGTCATGTGCATGCCATCATATCTTGCACATGAATCACCTCCAATACATTTTCCTTTAAATCCAGATAATACACTTACCATCTTTAAGTATATTCTACTTACTGACAAGACATGACAGAGTAGTGGTATACGGTCAGGGTGGAGTTTCCATGGCAGGCCTCAACATTGATTCTGGACCACATGAGCTCTCATGGCATCAGATCAAACATGGGCAGGGAAACCTCCTACTGCTTATCATGAACCATCCTCTCGCTGATAAATCAGTAGTCCTCCATGTCGAATAACAATTGAATGAAGCACCAAGGGTGACAGAATGTATTCTAGCTAGGAGAATTTGAAGTTGATTAACAAAAAGATCATCTCTGGAGCATTATTGCTGCCTATGCTAGCCAGGTTCTAAAGGATATAGCTGTTAGATTGACTGGAAAGGGAACCAACAAAGAAAGAAATCTCCTTGACCTCATACTCACCAATCTACATTACATATATACAGCTTCCTATGCCAGTATCATTAGGAGTGACCATCATAAAGTCCTTTTGGAGAAAACTTCCATTTCACACTAAAGTCATCAATCATTGAGATATGTGGCAAAACTACTATACAAAACATATTAGGTCTTAAACAGATCAAGCATTTCAAGGCAGCTCATCCGTGAGGCTCTGTGAGCTACCAAAAGCTGCAGAATTGTACTCATCTACAATCTGTAACCTTATGGCTCAGTGTATCTCCCACTTACATTGTCATCAAGCCTGGGATCAAATTTGCTTTAATGAAGATTATAGGACTGTTTGCCAGGAGCAGCACCAGACATATTTAAAAACGAGGTGTCAACTTTGTTGAAGCCATAAAACAGACAAGTGCAATGCCAAACAGCATTAACAGCAAGTGATCAACAGGACGATGCCATTCTACAATGATTGGATCTGATCCGAGCTCTGCAGTCCTGCCACATCCTGTTATGAATGGTAGTGTGCAATAACATATCTCACTGGAGGAGGAAGTCCCACATTTCTGCATAGTAAAAGATGATCATTGTTGATGGAGGCCATTATCTCAGTCCTAGGACATCACTACATGAGCTCCTCAGGACAGTGATCTATGCCCAATCATCTTCATTTGTTTCATTAATGACCTTTGCTTAAGTTATAAAGTCAGAACTGAGGATGTTCACTAATGATTACACGATGTTCAAAACTATTTGCAACTGTTAAGATATTGAAGCTGCATGAGCTGCTCTGCAGCAAGACATGAAAAACATCCAGGCTTTGGTTGATAAAAGACTGATAATAGTTTTGTTATAAAAGTGCCAGTTAATTGCCATCTCCAAAAAAAAAGAGAATACAACAATCTATCCTTGACATTTAAGAGCATTGTGATCACTGAATCACTGTTACAATGTCTTGAGGCTAGCATTGACCAGAAGCGGAATTGGTGACAGATCTTGATAAATTTCATCATTGGGTCTTAAAATAAGTGGCTGTTAAAACAGTCAATTCACTGGTTTTGATTTTCTAAAATTCCCTACATTCTAGAAAGGTGCAACAGATTGGAAAACAGCGAATGTGTGTACTTTTTGTCGCAAGGGGTGTTTATGTGGATTGTTACAAGTATTCGGAACAGCATCATTAAGTTGGTAGAATCTGTTGGGATTTCAGAGAGGTTAAGTTATTCTGTTCTCTTTTGTTCGTGTTTCATTCAGTAATCTTGTAAATAGATTCTGTTTTGTTTAAAACTAAGTGGGCTGACCAGCTGTATCACTCCTGGAATATCCTTGTTACACCTGTTTAAATCAACCATCAACATTTGGGTCTGGGATACTTCATTGAAATATTTTGAGGTGGTTTTGCCTGCTCCATAACAGCCCCCTATCAACTTTTGAAAGTTCTTGCCGATTACAGTCAAAGTTGGCCCTCTTCCAATTTAGAACTTTAACTTTTATATCTGGTCTATCCTTTTCCATCACTATTCTGAAATTGACAGAATTATGGTTGCTGACCCCAAAGTGCTCTCTAATTGACACCTCAATCTCCTACCCTGCCTTATTACCCAACAATAGGTCAAAATTGTTCCTTCTCTAATATGTACATCCACATACTGAATCAGAAAATTTTCTTGTACACACTTAAATTCTTCTTCATTCAAGCCTTAACACTATGGCAATCCCAGTTTATGTCTGGAAAGTTCAAATCCCCCATCATATACACCCTATTATTCCTACAGATAGCTGAGATCTCCTTACAAATTTGTTTCTCAATTTGCCATTGACTATTAGGGGGGTCTATCATACAACCGTAATAAGGTGATTATCTCTTTCTTTTTTCTCAGTTCCACCCAAATAACTTCCCTGGATATACTCCCAGGAATATCCTCTCTAAGTACAACCATGATGTTATCCCTAATCAAAAATGCCACTCCCCTCCCCTCTTCCCCCCCTTTCTGTCCTTCCTATAGAATCTATACCCTAGAATATTAAGCTGCCAGTCCTGTACATTCCTGAGCCACATTTCTGTAATTGATATGAAATTCCAGTCCCATGTTCCGAACCATGTCCTGAGTTCTTCTACCTTACCTGTCAGGTGTGTCGTATTGAAATAAATGCAGTTTAATTTATCAGTTCTATCTTGTTCTTTGCATTCTTCCTGCCTGATGAACTTGCTCTTTTTCCCAACTGTACCAGTCTCAGACTGATGTCTTTTCTCACTATCTTCCTGAGTCCTACCCTGCCCTGTTACTAGTTGAAACCATCCCGAGCAGCTGCAACTGCAGCAAATCTCCCTACCAGTATATTAATCCCCTTCCATTTCAGGTGCAATCTATCCTTCTTATACAGGTCACCTCTACCCCAGAAGAGATTCCAATGATCCAAAAACATAAATCCTTCTCCCCTGCACCAGCTCCTCAGCCATGATTCAGCTGCTTTATCCTCCTATTCATATCTTCACTAGTTCACGGCAGTGGGAGTAATCTAGATATGACTACCCTCGAGTACAGACTTTATAGCTTACAACCTAACTTCCTATATTCTCTCCTCAGAACCTTGTCCAATGATGTTAGTTTTAATGTTTACAATGACCTCCTGCTGGTCCCTCTCCCCTTTGAGTATATTTTGCACCCTCTCCAAGATATCCTTGATCCTGGCATCAGGGAGGCAACACACCATTCCGATGTTTCAATGCTGGCCGCAGAAATATATGTTTCTCCTACCACAATTGATCAGTTGGAACCTGACATACTCCTCATTACAGTAGAGTCAGTCTTGGTACCAGAAGTTTGACTGAGAATGCTACATACCCCTGAGAGTCCATCACCCTCTACATTTTCCAAAATAGATAACTTGTTTGAGATGGGGATAGCCACAGGAGACTCCTGCACGATCTGCCCATCTCTCCCACTTTCCCTGGAGGTAACCTATCTACTTGACTGGAGCTGTGGTTTTTCTCACTTGCTGAAACTGCTATCCAACCTACCCACTTCCCCTCCTCTAAATTCCTCATTACTTCTAATTGCCGCTTTAACCAATCCGTGCAATCAGATAGGATTCGCAAACAAACACACTTTCTGCAGACATAATCATCAGGAACATTGAAATTCCACCTAATCTCCCACTTCTGACAGAAACAGCACATCATTCTCCTAAATGCCATATTTGCACCTTAACTTTCTACAGACCCAGAAGATAACGGTATTGCTGCTCTAAAAACACTGCTCTCAGATAATGTTGTATCTATGTTTTATATTTTAAAGTTTAATTAATAAACAGATCTCAATAAAACATATAATTAAAAAAAAACACTCTACTTCACCCTTGTAGATTTACAAAAAAAAACAGAGATTTCACTTTAAAAAATAAACTACTTAGCTGCTCCCCTGCCATGAGCTTCCCCACGCAGGTTTCTCTAAGGTCAGCTGTGAATTACATTGTTTGTTTATTTTTCTTAAAGCCAACTCCAATGTCCAGGGACATTTGTTACTAAACAACAGAGATAGTGAGTAGAGCAGGTTCAGACAGCTGTGCACATTTGCTTCTCGATTTCTCAGCTCCTATTTGATCTCTGATTTGTCTCTATTCCTCCTTTTCTAAAGTGCAGTTGTAGTGTTCTTTGTTTCCCCACAGTTCCAAAACAAAGCAACATTATACAACACTGCTCCAAAAATGAGAGGAAATCAGCTCCAATACTGAAAATACCTCAACAAAGAACACAACCACAATTTTTCCCCATCCTCCATCTTGGATTACCCAAAATCCTCTTTACCTCCTTAAAAATACATCACATCAATTATGGCTAGAAGGGAAGGAAACTGGGGATTTCACACATTGGTAACAAAACACTTTTTTTTTAATGTTACCCACTGTTTACTTGCCATCATAGCTTTTATTCAATCCTACTCAGCTGGCACTCTTTTCATACCAATGCAATTGGCTTTGTTTTAGCTTAAGATTCTTGCTTTGTACTCTATTATGTCATTTTCAATATTATTATGCCATTTAATTGTATCATGAGCACTTCTTCCCAGGAGATATTTTGCTATAAGTTTAATGATTAATATTCCCTCATTGCACAGTAATAGATCTAAAGCACCATAAATGCCTGTAATTGATTGCACAATGAGTTCTTCCAGAAAACTATTTTAAAAGCATTATAGAAACTCATCTTCCAATCTAATTTACTAATTTGTTCTGATCAGTTTACATGAAGTTTAAAGTCACAAGTAATAAAAATGTATGAACAATAACAAATGTTTCCTCATCTCTATTTTAAGAGGGGCACCACTTATTTTGAAACTATGATCCCGAGTTTTAGATTCTTCCACAAGGGGAAACATGTTATTAAAATCCACCAAGTCAAGTCTCCTCAGGATCTTTATATCTTTCAAATAAGTCAACCTGATTCTCCTCAACTCCACAGGACACAGGCCTAGCCTATCTAGAAGTTCCACAGAAGGCAATCTACTCCTTCAAGGTATTAGTCCAGAAATGTTTTCCAACACATTAGCAATCTCCAGAGCACAGTATACAGATGTTTGACCTCAAGTAGCAATGGTGCCACAGAAGCTATTTCTATGTTAATGCCTTGCCCATCGTACTTGCACCTGCTATGTCAGGTTCTCAACAGGGGCATTGATCCATTTCTGGATGCAAAGTCCGGCATCATGCTGCCACAGTTACGGTCAGGTTATGCAGAGACTCAAATAAGTGAACGTATTGCAAAGCTGTTAAACTTGATGAAAACTTGAGACTTCATATACAGTGAGATGTCACCTGTGGCACCAAAGTGCCCTCAAATGTGTCATTTCTTTCTTCCTCACTATTTCTCAGTGTTGGTCCAGATCCCACTGCAGGGAAGTAGGGAACTTGTTCAGCAGTAGACTTTGATGACCTTGAAGGTTTGGTCAGGAGATCCCCAGGGGCATTTGTGTCTGGATGATCCAGACATCTTGAGGGTCTTCTTGTCAAAGGCAAATGAACCTTCCACATCTTGAACTACCAAGGGTTGAAGAGACAGGCAGGAAGAGTTGAAATGGAGGACCCAGCCACTTCTGGAGTGTTCTGAGAGGATTCTTCTGAGTAGATTGTGTGTCGTTCTTCCTGCAAGTGACAGTTGCCACTCCCCTCACCACCAGACTTTCAAACCTGGGGACGAATGTCTGGGGCAGTGAAGTTTAGGTGAATGTGCCTCTCCAGCAGCCCTGAGGGTTCTGAGCATGCCTCCCCATAGGAGCCGCCCACATTTCTAAGGAAGCAGACAGACAATCACATATTTGAGGCAGCTGGGCCTCCACAACTTAGCTGCATTTCTGCAATCTCTTGGCTCTGAAGCCACTGCCTCCCATGTAATTGTCTGCTGGCTCTCTTCCTCCCTCCTGCCTGGCACTGACCAAATGTTCCATAGTCCTCCAAGTATTAGTGGTCTGGAACATTTCTTACTCAGTCAAGTGTACAGCTGTCACATTCAGATGCTCGCTAGCTTGTTCCCACAAACTTTCTAAACCTGATGTTCCTACTGAGGTGTTAGTGCCTGAGTAGGTTGGGGATGCAGGAAGCAATCTTGCCAATGATTCTTATGAAGCCTTTGAGTCCTCTTCCTCAGAAGTCGAGGAAGTTTCTTCCTGAAGAAATGGTCATTTCTCCCCATCCTACTGGTAACAGCAAAATACAAGTGAGAGAAAGGGCACAGCCAATGATATGTGTAATAAATGAGATTAAGAGTGAGATGGATGTGAGAGTTGTAGTGGAACAAAGTGTGGGACAGACCCCTGCAGAAGGACATGGATATTTCAACATTGCCACAGATACAGTCCTGGTTTTCTCCTGTGAGCATCAGGACGCTCTTCTCAGAGGAGAACATTATTCACCTTTCCATTCTTTCTGTCCTATTAAGGGCTGATTTCCACTGTAATGAGAGAAAGGGAGGTATTGAATGAAATGACAGTAGTTGGCACAGTAGTTAGTGTTGATGCAGGTGCAGGTGGTTGGAAGGCAGCAAAGCGATCTGGACAAGCATATTCCACCTTGACCTTAAATTTACCTGGACCATCTCTGACACCTCCCTCCCCTTCCTGGACCTCTTCATCTCCATTAATGATGACCGACTTGACACTGACATTTTTTACAAACCTACCGACTCCCACAGCTACCTGAATTACACCTCTTCCCACCCTACCTCTTGCAAAAATGCCATCCTGTATTCCCAATTCCTCCGCCTCCGCCGTATCTGCTCCCAAGAGGACCAGTTCCACCACAGAACACGCCAGATGGCCTTCTTCTTTAGAGACCGCAATTTCCCTTTCCAGGTGGTTAAAGATGCCCTCCAATGCATCTCGTCCACCTCCACCCTCAGACCCCACCCCTCCAACTGTAACAAGGACAGAAAGCTCCTGGTGCTCACCTTCCACCCTACCAACCTTCGCATAAACCAAATCATCCATCAACATTTCCGCCACCTCCAGGGATATATTTCCCTCCCCACCCCTTTCCGCCTTCCGCAAAGACCGTTCCCTCCGTGACTACCTGGTCAGGTCCACGCCCCCCCCTATAACCCACCCTCCCATCCTGGCACCTTCCCCTGCCACCGCAGGAACTGCAAAACCTGCGCCCACACCTCCTCCCTCATCTCCATCCAAGGCCCTAAAGGAGCCTTCCACAACCATCAAAGTTTTACCTGCACATCCACTAATATCATTTATTGTATCCGTTGCTCCCGTTGTGGTCTCCTCTACATTGGGGAGACTGGACGACTCCTAGCAGAGCGCTTTAGGGAACATCTCCGGGACATCTGCACCAATCAACCACACCGCCATGTGGCCCAACATTTCAACTCCCCCTCCCACTCTGCCGAGGACATGGAGGTCCTGGGCCTCCTTCACCGCTGCTCCCTCACCACCCCGACGCCTGGAGGAAGAACGCCTCATCTTCTGCCTCGGAACACTTCAACCCCAGGGCATCAATGTGGACTTCAGCAGTTTCCTCATTTCCTCTTCCCCACCTCACCCTAGTTCCAAACTTCCAGCTTAGCACTGTCCCCATGACTTGTCCTACCTGCCTATCTTCTTTTCCACCTATCCACTCCACCCTCCTCCCTGATCTATCATCCCCTCCCCCACTCACCTATTGTACTCTATGCTACTTTCTCCCCACGCCCACCCTCCTCTAGCTTATCTCTCCACGCTTCAGGCTGTCTGCCTTTATTCCTGATGAAGGGCTTTTGCCCGAAATTTCGATTTTATTGCTCATTGGATGCTGCCTGAACTGCTGTGCTCTTCCAGAACCACTAATCCAAAATCTGGTTTCCAGCATCTGCAGTCATTGTTTTTACCCAAATGAGCAGATGGCAGAGAGACAGGTAAGATTTGTGGTGTGGGAGGTTTGTTGGGGGGTGAATTGAGAACAAGTGAGGGATGTTGTGAGCCTCGCAAAGCATGAGCATTGTTGGGTGGTGGGTGCACAGTGAATGCCAAGTAGCAGAGAGAAGAGTGTGGGACTTACCCTGACAGAGCCAAGAAGATAGTTGACCTTGTTGTGGCACTGCTGGCCATTCCTCTAGATTGTGAAGACTACACTGACTCGAGTGGTGATTTTAGACCTTGCTGCCAGGGTCTGCTGTGTGGCATCTGACATCCTCCCTGGACTACTGGATGTTGAGGGGTGAACTATTAGAGTTTTATAAAATCATGAGGAGCATGGATAGGGTAAATAGACAAGGTTGTTTCCCTGGTGTGGGTGATTCCAGAACTAGAGGGTGTAGGTTTCGGGTGAGAGGGGAAAGATTTAGAAGGGACCCAAGAGGCAACTTTTTCATGCTCAGTGTGGTGCGTGTATGGAATGAGCTGTCAGAGGAAGTGGTGGAGGCTGGTACAATTACAACATCTAAAAGGCACCTGGATGTGTATATGAATAGGAAGCATTTAAAAGATACGGGCCAAGTCCTGGCAAATAGGATTAGGTTAATTTAAAATATCTAGTTGGCATGTACGAGTTGGACCAAAGGGTCTGTTTCCATGCTGTGCATTTCTGTGACTCTGCTGGTCCTCCAGAGAGGGGATACCCCATGTCTGAACCATTCTGTCCACCAGGTCCCTATTGGAGAACCATGGTGTCATTTTCTCCTTCTCAGACATAGTTGAAAAGATGGTCTTTTGATAAGCAGGGCAATTTTGGAATGTTGATTCTTGTCCAGATGCACAGTGACTTTCAGTTCTACTCCTAATTTATTTTTACACTCTGTATATCTTTTGAAATATTATGTCTCCGGAACATTTTGATCACTTTGTCACCATTGACTGTGTGTTGCCTGGGGGTATAGATCAATCACTCAAATTACTGGCAGTGATCTTGCCCCAGTCATGTTATGGAAAGCAGTAGGATGCCTGGGATTGCAACAGTCTCCAAGGAAGGCAAATGGCAGTGAAGGCCAGACTGTGAGATAGCCAGCCAGGCACTGCTGAGTGAGCTACCTGAGATGAGTCCAGGGTGTAGCAAGTCACAATGGTGGGGAGAACAGGCAAAGTGGACAGTTTTCACCTTAGAGAGGGCATTCAATGGATCCAGGATGGAATACAAGTATTGATAGACAATGAACACCACACCACAGTTACTCCACTTCCAATCTCCTGAAGAACCTTGTAATTCCCGCTTCTGTTTGTGTAGTGATATTTTGATTGAAACCATCAATCTCTAATTGTGTTATTAATTCATCTTCTTACAAATGTTTTGTACTCCCAAATAAAGGACCATTTTTAACTATGATTCTTTACATGGTTCTGATTTATAGATTCTGTATTCCATTAATTTTCTATCTCTTCTTGTATTTACTTAAATCACTACATTGCTCTGATTCCTCAAATCGAAATTTTCCTTCCCCTGATCTCTCACACCTCTTATTCTTTGATGGCCTTTCCACAGATTTATTGAGAGGACTCACATGAATGTTAACCCCAGCATAGTTTAAGTTGAGCCCATCTCAAAGTAACAGGTTCCTCTTTCCTGAATGCTGGTGTCAATATCCCAAGAGGTAATACTCCTTTGTCCCAATCCACTCTTTGAACTGTGCATTTAAATCTCTGAACTGCTTGATCCTTCACCCATGTGTGCACTCTTTTGGTAATCATTTAGAGATGATTATCCTTGAGGTGCTGCTTATCAATTTTGAAAATAATTACTGAAATCCTTGAATAAAATGTCATTCCTTGCTGTTGGTTCCAACTTTGTACATGATATTTGGTTCCTCACCTTCCCTCTCCATGTTCTTTTCCAGTTGCAAGTTTATTGTACTTAACTTGATCGCAGGGAGGGTTAATGATTAAACGTCATTGCAAGCAAAGATTACAGGCAGCCTGATGAAAATTGTTGAGAGGAATCTAGGTATTTGGGGCATTGTTACATAAATCATTACCTTCAAGTTTCACAATCCAATTGGAATGATTGCATCTGCAGTGTACTAATGATTTGTTATCCACAACATAACTCTTGTCTAATTAGATGATTGGAGTTGATCAATATGATGCTGATACCTCTCAAAATAGTAGGCTACATCTTCAGCCTAGGCCATTTTATTTAAAGACAATATGATGTGGGTTAGGGCTGACATGTGTTGTCTTTTAGAAGCGACTGTTATATATCTGTTATACTGGTACTATATGCAGAAACAGTACAGGATACATTCCCATATCGCTATTATAAATTCGAAGGCGAGGTTACACTTAAAGGTCTGGTTATTATTACTATTTGTTAAGTCAAATTACTGAGATGGCAGTGCGTATGAAATGTAGATATCAATTATAAAATATAACAAAATACCAAGGACTTTGCTGTAATTTGCCTTGATTTCGAACGCTAACCTCAGCAAGACTAGACTGAAGACCACCAAGGACTCCAAAGTGTTGTAACCATTATAATTTTAATTACATATGATAACTGTGGGTGTAAATGTCATCAGTTTCTCTGTGTGCCCTTTAGACTCATGTACTTGTTTAATGGTTAGGTCAGCTGTTATCATTTGTTGTGCAAGCCCTTTAACATATTTGTTTTTTATTATTATACTCTGGATATTTTATATGAGTTCTCATTAATTTTCTGTAGCTTTCAAAGTCTTAATCTCTTCTGTGAACATTCATAACACAACTTCCACTTAGAGTCATAGAGTCATAGAGATGTACAGCATGGAAACAGACCCTTCGGTCCAACCCGTCCATGCTGACCAGATATCCCAAACCAATCTAGTCCCACCTGCCAGCACCCGGCCCATATCCCTCCAAACCCTTCCTTTTCATATACCCATCCAAATGCCTCTTAAATGTTGCAATTGTACTAGCCTCCACCACTTCCTCTGGCAGCTCATTCCATAAACGTACCACCCTCTGTGTAAAAAAGTTGCCCCTTAGATCTCTTTTATATCTTTCCCCTCTCACCCTAAATCTATGCCCTCTCGTTCAGGACTCCCCAACCCCAGGGAAAAAACTTTGTCTTTTTATCCTATCCATGTCCCTCATAATTTTGTAAACCTCTATAAATCACCCCTCAGCCTCCGATGCTCCAGGGTAAACAGCCCCTGCCTGTTCAGCTCTTCCCTATATCTCAAATCCTCCAACCCTGGCAACATCCTTGTAAACCTTTTCTGAACCCTCTCAAGTTTCACAACATCTTTCCGATACGAAGGAGACCAGAATTGTATGCAATATTCCAACAATTGCCTAACCAATGACCTGTACAGCTGCAACATGACCTCCCAGCTCCTGTACTCAATACTCTGACCAATAAAGGAAAGCATACCAAATGCCTTCTTTACTATCCTATCTACCTGTGACTCCACTTTCAAGGAGCTATGAACCTGCACTCCAAGATCTCTTTGTTCAGCAACACTCCCTTACCATTAAGTGTACCTTATAAGTCCTGATAAGATTTGCTTTCCCAAAATGCAGCACCTCACATTTATCTAAATTAAACTCCATCTGCCACCTCTCAGCCCATTGGCCCATCTGATCAAGATCCTGTTGTAATCTGAGGTAACCTTCTTTGCTGTTCACCACACCTCCAATTTTAGTGTCATCTGCAAACTTACTAACCATTCCTCTTATGCTCGCATTTAAATCATTTATATAAATGATAAAAAGTAGAGTATCCAGCACCGATCCTTGTGGCACTCCACTGGTCACAGGCCTCCAGTCTGAAAAACAACCCTCCACCACCACCCTCTGTCTTCTACCTTTGAGCCAGTTCTGTGTCCAAATGGCTAGTTCTCCCTTTATTCTGTGAGATCTAACCTTGCTAACCAATCTCCCATGGGGAACCTTGTCGAACGCTTTACTGAAGTCTATATAGATCACATCTACTGCTCTGTCCTCATCAATCCTCTTTGTTACTTCCTCAAAAAACTCAATCAAGTTTGCGAGACATGATTTCCCATGCACAAAGCCATGTTGACTATCCTGAATCAGTCCTTGCCTTTCCAAATACATGTACATCCTGTCCATCAGGATTCCCTCCAACAACTTGCCCACCACCATCATCAGGCTCACTGGTCTATAGTTCCCTGGCTTGTCCTTACCACCCTTCTTAAACAGTGGCACCACGTTAGCCAACCTTCATTCTTCCGGCACCTCACCTGTGACTATTGATGATACAAATATCTCAGCAAGAGGCCCAGCAATCATTTCTCTAGCTTCCCACAGAGTTCTAGGGTGTACCTGATCAGGTCCTGGGGATTTATCCACCTTTATGTGTTTTAAAACATCCAGCACTTCCTCCTCTGTAATATGGACATTTTTCAAAGTGTCACCATCTATTTCCCTACATTGTATATCTTCCATATCCCTTTCCACAGTAAATACAGATGCAAACTACTTGTTTTGCATCTCCCCCATTTTCTGCTGCTCCAAACAAAGGCCGCCTTGCTGATCTTTGAGGGATTACTTCCTTGTATTCTCCCTGACAGCTTTATTATATACCCACTCTATTGTATGTGTCTTCTCTCAGACATCTAATGTGATCCTATTCTTACATTCTGGCTTGACCCTGTGGGGCCATTGTAGAATAAGACTTTAATATGCGGTATATGATGTACCATTCTGTCTTTAATAGGCTCATTTGCAGTTTGGATGAGAAGTATGAGAGTCAAAGAAATTACACTTGATGACTGAATTAAATATTAAATTTTATTATATCAGATATTCAAAGCAAAGTTCTTTTCTACTGCACACTGTATAGTTATAACATCAACAATAAAGTAGATTCAAAAATGTCTGCAAAGCTGACACCAACAAAATCATTTACACATGTGCACACACATACACACAAACTTTAAAGGGAACACCTGCCATTTTATGTAACTGACAATTCTGTAACTTGTTTTTATCTAAATATGAAAATACAATGTTCTTAGTATACGAATGGAAATAAAGATAGTACTGCAAGATAATGTCCAAATATGGTCATACAATAATGCCATGGGGTCAACCACAGAGGTCAAGATTGTAAATATCTTTGTGACACGAGATCAGGTTCCCTTAATTATTCTTGTGATAATACAGAGGGTGCCCTTTTAAACCATCTGGAGAAGATTCAAGTTTCCTCTTTGACTTACATTCTCCTTCCCCGTATTGGTATCTTTGTCCACCAACCTTCCCTGACCAGTCAAGTTGTCTTCTGATTCACCATACTTCTAATTTGGATTCCTGGACGGCAGCAAAACATTACTGAAATAGCTTCTTTCCTATTTTATTTTTTAATGGTGGACAGAGTGTTGCATTACGGAGTGTCACTGACATATAAATAACATCTTTAGATCATGATAACCAATGATAGAGCAGGCTGTTGCTTCAGTTTAAAACTTCCATGACAATACTCTTCTTAGACTTCTTTTGTGTAAATTATAACGTGTGAAACGTAGCAGTTGATTGGTTAAATAGACCAAATCCCAATGGTCTACCTGGCAAGCCTTCTGTAACAAAAACAGAAATTGCTGGAGTAACTCAGAAGATCTCAGAACCATTTATGGAAAGAAAGCAGAGTTAACATTTCAAGTCCATGACCTTCTTCACAACTGAACACAGCTACAAAAATGTGATACTTATGCTGATGGGTTAGGGAGAGTTGGGGTGGAGGAGGGGGGTGGGGGGGATTGTGTGGGGGGATTGTGTGTGGAGGAGAGTGAGTGGAGAGGTGAAGATGGAGCAGAGAGAGGCAGAAAGGAAGTTAGGCAAACAAAGGAAGAAGTAAAGCTGATCTTGGGGATCATGAGCAGTTGGAAATGGGTTGTTTGTGCTGAATGTAGCCCATGTCTTTACAGGGCCTTGGGTTTGGGGTGGGTAAAGGATAGGGAAGGAAGTGATCCTAAAATTATTCCATCCTGAGTCCTGAAGGTTGCAGGCTTCCTATGCTGAAGATGAGATACTGTTCTTTTAGCTTGCATTAAGCCTTGCTGGAGCATTGTGTCTGCCCGAGACTGAGTTATTGGCCAGGGAGCACAGTGAAATGTTGAAGTAGCTGGCAACTGGGAGCTCAGATCATTTTTACAGACAGAACGTAAGTTAGCTGCAAAGCATTCACATTCTGATAAAAGTCGTTTATTGACAAGTGTCATTGAGTTTGTATACCTCCTTAACGTTACAATATGAGATAAACCACATGAATTATCTTTCTGATAAGGCAGTGAAAGCATAGTCTTTGAATATTTTTTACAATAGAAATGGACAGATTCTTGGTAAACAAGGGGTGAATAGTTATGAGCGTAAGGGAGTATATGCATTTGAGATTACATTCAATCCATTCATCATCTTATGGAATGGCAGGCTAATCAACAGATTGAATAGTGCCAAACTTATATATTTCAGCCAGGGTAACAGCCAGTGATGGCTTATGCTTGGGATAAAGTCTTGTCACCAATCATCCTTCCTATGCTAGTCCTGGGAGCTGTTTAGGCATCTTGATAATTACAGTTTTTCTTTGCAATTGATTGTTCTTCAAAGTTGGTTTATGGTATTCATAAATACCGTTATAAATTAAATTTAAATGAATTATTAAAAATCTTACAAGTTTTATAGGTATTTTCTAATCCATAATTAATTCTTTACTGTTGATCTGTATCAAATCACCATAACAAAATTGCCTTTTGCAATAACTGGATATGTTTTACTACTACTGTAGTTGTATTATGCAATGAATCTAAAAACTTAATCTATAAGGTGAAGTGAAGCTCTGCAATATCACACAACCATTGGATAGAGCCAATTAGGATCTTACATTGAGAACAAATAGTTGATGGAAACAAACTCCCAATTGAACATGACAAAGATGTAATAAACTAGCTTCCATTAGCTAAGATAAAAATCTGTTCTCTTGAAATGCATTTTGGGTGATGTTAAAGGGAGACCACCAAGGTGAGAGAAATCTCAGAATTCTTCACCCCTAGATGACCTATAACTTGCAAATTGGTTTCTGTCACTACCTTTCAGAGGTGGTCAAAACAGGTAGTATTTACAGTCATTAATTGTGCTGCATACCTGGATAACTTGTGAACTGACGGTGACACCCAGAATGATCACTTGAAAAGTGGCTAGTGTCAGGATGTTCCACTGGAGTTGCCACTTATTTTCCTTTAAGCTAAACAGCATTCACATTGCAGGAACAGGGCATTGGAATTGCCGATGGTATATCCTATGTGCAAATCCTCAGAATGCAGCAGGGTATTGCCAATGTACCAGCCAACTATGTGTTTGACTTGAAAGTGCAAACAGGGAAAATTAGCGTGCACCTCTTGTTATGGACCAGACCAAACCTTCTCAAAATATATTAAGACGATAGCCTAGACTCCAACGTTTTCTTATTTTTAAAGGCAAATGCAGTGTTGTGTTCCGGATGCAAATCAATTGACGAAGCTACCAGTCTTGAAGCAAAACACACTTTACTCTTATGCTATAGTTAAAATACAATCAAAAGAAAGATGAATTGGAATACCTTACTCCATTTGAAAAACTTAACAGAATAATAGATTATTTAACTACTAAGCAGCAACATTTACAATATTGTAACATCCCATAAACACACCATTAGGAAAGGCAAACAAGTTCAGTGAAATAGATTATCTCATATGTAATTCTCTAGTCCAGGAGGAAAGAACATGAAGAGAATTATCTGAGAGAGAGAGGGAGAAAGAGAGGGAGAGAGAGAACACAAGTGTTTTGCTGTAGCAGGGTGAGATGCATATGGACAAGAAAAAAAAACAGCAAGCGAAGAGAGGGTAAATCAAATCCAGCAAAAGTAAAAGAGTGACAAATTCTGTGCTACGATTCACCAGGAGTGTGTTGAACATCGGTCAGATGAGTAGGTAGATGATAAGGTAGGTTCAATGAGTTGGCTGAGAACACAAATTTTGAGCACTAACAGTATAGCAAATTCATGGATGATTTACAAATGTATGAGAAAAACAACCACTTTGTTCACCATTCCTTTTATCAATTGTATTGGAAAAGATACATTATCAGGGCAACATACAGAACTCAGTCAGCGATGACCAGAGATCTCAAAAAAGATTGAAAATCTCAGAAGTCATTGTGAAATCTGTGATTATACAGGATTGACAAGTCTGGAAAATTCTCCTGTCAATCAATAAAGACTGTTCAGAGAATAAAACCCAGCAAAATGTGCTGGCAGAAACAAATACCCAGAACATGAATGAGCAGAACACCCCACTGGAGCTCATTTAGGGACTTTTCACTTATTTTCACACAGCAGAATAGTCTGATGAGCAAATTGATACAGCATCAAGGCCACTAGTTGTGAGAAATATAGTGCTAAGTGAGCAGCAAGTTTCTTGGAACAAGTTAAGAGTGAAAATGCCTTCAACAGTCAAACAACCACGAAGCGTGATAACTCTCACCTGATCAACAATCTGAGAGCTCTAAGTTGTATATGGCATTATAGGAGCCAGATCAATATCCAAAGATGCAGGATATGGTCTGGAAGAAGGAATTACCTTGTCAAAGATCTCCAGATACAGCGATAAAGAGCTTTTCTCTTCTAATGAAAATGATATTGCCTGATTCAAATATCCAGGAAATGATTGTTCCAGGAATGTAACTGTGCTCCAGTGTTCAAAACAGCAAGATTAAATGACCCCAGATTATGGATGAGACAACTAGATTAGATTAGATTACTTACAGTGTGGAAACAGGCCTTCGGCCCAACAAGTCCACACCGACCCGCCAAAGCACAACCCACCCAGACCCATTTCCCTAAATTTCCCTCTTCACCTAACATTACGGGCAATTTAGCATGGCCAATTCACCTAACCTGCACATTTTTAGATTGTGGGAGGAAACCGGACGGGGAGAATGTGCAAACTCCACACAGAGAGTCGCCAGAGGTGGGAATTGAACCCGGGTCTCTGACGCTGTGAGGTAGCAGTGCTAACCACTGTGCCGCCGTGCCGCCCACAACTACCTGAGTAAACCTAAGAAGAGTTCCTTTGCAAAGAAATTTAGCAGATTAAGCATCTTCCATTTAAAGTAATGGACTCTTTACTCGAGGCTCTCTGAAAGATAAGGGATGCTCCAGGGAGAAACTCAGCAGATCCGCAAGTTCCAGCAGAAGACTTACCATTTCTTCAATGTGTTTTGGAAGAAGTGTGCAACATCTAGATTGCCTACTTTTGTGGAGTCAGAAATTGGGGGAAGGTGAAGTAGTGGTAAAAGCTGGAAAAATCTTGCCGAAAAGTGATGCTCTTCCTCACAGTGGATAAATATATATTTAAAAAGCTAGGAATGGCTATCTCACCTGGTACTTCATTACATACTTACCAGACAGGCATATAAGAGATGTAATGAGGCCTTCACACACATTGTTGTCATGAAATAAGGGCCTTCAGTGTCTTAAGAACTTGTCACAACAGACATACAACTTCCACATACGTACTTGCCTATAGTAACATGATGACTTTCTTTCAAGTAGGGATCTTGGCTTGGCAACCACTTATTGTCCATCCCTAAATGCCCACAAAAAGGTAGTGGCGGGCTGCATTCTGGAACTGGTGAAGTCGGTGGTGGCTAGGCACACCCAGAGGTCTGTCAGGAAGTGAATTCCAGGATTCTGACCCAGCAATAGTAAAGAAATGCAATGATATGGTACCAAGTTAGTGTGAGGAGTTGCTTGAAGTAGAAATGTAGGTGATGGTGTTCCTCTACACCTGATGATCTCATCTTTCTGGATTCTAGAGCTCTTGGGTTTGGTAGGTACCTTCAAAAGAGTCTATATTAGTTGTCAAGTGCATCTTGTTGATAGTACACACTACTGCCATTGTGAGTTGATAGTGAAGAGATTGAATGTTGAAGCTAGTGGATGAAGAGGCAATAAAGCAGTGTGCTCAGCAGTTCTGAAAAACAGTAACGATTATCTTTACTTTCTCATTATTGAGCAACAATTAACTTTAATTTCTCCCCATCGGTTGCTACCAGATTGCTGTTTCTTCGGTAATTTCTGTTTTTGTTTCAGATCACCAGTATCCACAGTTCTTTGTTGTATTTTAATGCTTTGCCCTCAATGATTTCAACTTCTTGAATGTTGTTGGAGCTGCTCTCATCCAAATGGAGAGTATCTCATCATGTTTCTGACTTGTGTTTTGTAGACACTAAAAAGGCTTTGAATAATCAGGAGGTCAGTTACTTGTCACAGAATTCCTAGTTTCTGACCTCCTCTGACAGTCACAGTATTTATAATGGCCAGTCCAGTTCCGTTTCTGGTGAAGGAAAGCTCCGAAGATGTTGACAGCAAATAATTCATTGATGATAACACCATTGAATGCTATGAGGAGAAAGCAAGGTTTTCTTTACTTGGAAATGGTCAATGCCTGGAATATGTAAATATGACTTGTAGCTTATCAGGTCAGGCGTATGTGTAGTCTCAGTCTTGCTCCATATAAGCATGGAGAAAGTGAGGTCTGCAGATGCTGGAGATCAAAGTTGAAACTTTATTGCTGGAACAGCACAGCAGGTCAGGCAGCATCCAGGGAACAGGAGATTCGACGTTTCGGGCACAGGCCCTTCTTCAGGAATGAGCAGAGAGTGTTCAGCAGGAGAAGATAAAAGGTAGGGAGGAGGGACTTGGAGGAGGGGAGTTGGAAATGTGATAGGTGGAAAGAGGTCAAGGTGAGGGTGATAGGTCGGAGTAGGATGGAGGCGGAGAGGTCAAGAAGAAGACTGCAGGTCAGGAAGGCGGTGCCGGGCTGGAGGGATCCGGCTGAGACAAGGTGGGGGGAGGGGGGATGAAGAAACTGGTGAAGTCCAAGTTCATCCCCTGCGGTTGGAGGGTTCCCAGTCGGAAGATAAGACGCTCCTCCTCCGACCGCCG
>NC_057715.1:37388735-37421205 GCF_004010195.1 Chiloscyllium plagiosum | reverse complement strand
ACATGTTGGTTGGGTTGGTTCGTCCGGGTGGCCTCTGGGATATGCAGGTCATTGGACTCATCCACCGCCAAACCACAACAACCCGACGGTCGGAGGAGGAGCGTCTTATCTTCCGACTGGGAACCCTCCAACCGCAGGGGATGAACTTGGACTTCACCAGTTTCTTCATCCCCCTCCCCCCCCCTTGTCTCAGCCGAATCCCTCCCGCCTGGCACCGCCTTCCTGACCTGCAGTCTTCTTGTTGACCTCTCCGCCTCCATCCTACTCCGACCTATCACCCTCACCTTGACCTCTTTCCACCTATCACATTTCCAACTCCCCTCCTCCAAGTCCCTCCTCCCTACCTTTTATCTTCTCCTGCTGAACACTCTCTGCTCATTCCTGAAGAAGGGCCTGTGCCCGAAACGTCGAATCTCCTGTTCCCTGGATGCTGCCTGACCTGCTGTGCTGTTCCAGCAATAAAGTTTCAACCTCCATATAAGCATGCACTATTCTCGTATCTGAAGTGTTATGAATGGTGCTGAACAGTGCACAATCATCAATGAACATGCCAATTTCTGACCTTATAGTGGAGGGGAGGTCACTGATGAAGCACCCTGAGACAGTTTCATTAGGGCACTCCCATGAGGAAGCCCTGCAGTGGTGGCTGGGCTGAGATGACTGACATCAACCAGTCAGAACCAGCTTCCATTGTACCAGGTATGACACTAACCAGCAGAGAGTTTCCTCTATTCCCTCTGGTGAGAAACTAGTTTCCACTGGTTAACACTAGTTTTCTTCAGGCTTCTTGATACCATGCTCGGCCAAGTTCAGCCTTGATGTCTATTATCACTCTCACAGTGCAAGATGGTGGCGGAGTAACAGGACTGCATCGGGCTCTTACCCAGAGCCTATGTGCTGCTTTCTGCTTTCCTTTTTTTGTTTTACTTTTGCTTCTGCTCTTTTCTTTCACTTTATTTACCTTTCATTTTGGTCTTTTCATTCACCTTTCCTTTGGTGAGTTGGTTGGCAGCACTGGCACGGCAGTAAGAGAAGGCCACAGGTGGAATGGCGGGCATGGCTTCTCTCTACGATCAGAGGCAGATGGCAGCAAGTGTGTTTTCCCATCATTCAGGACCTGTGACAGCGGCAGCCAATGCATTCTCCTGGCATTGGGGCCAATGGAAGCAGCAGTAAGATGCTTCTCCTGGTGCTTGGAGCTGTTGGCAGCAACAGCAGGGTCATTCTCCCAGTGTTAGGGTTGGCAGCAGCATCAGTAAAGCTCCTTCAGCGATTGGAGATGGCAGCGCTGGCAGCAACAGACTCTTCAAGAAGGGGATATCTGCAGCCAAAGAGAGACATATGATCCGGTGGGCAACCTGGCCTGGCAGGGGAGTCAGAGACTCTTGGCTGCGGGGCAAGTGTGAGTTCAGTGGCATCAGTGAAGTGGGCCCAGTGGTGAAGTTGTGGAGTAATTTGCCGGGTTGGATTTGCCTTGCCTTTTTTGTACAGAACATAATTGAACAATTTTCCACATTGCAAAACAAACACCAATATTGTAGCTTTACTGGAAAATTTTGACTGAGAAAATGGCTAGTTCTAGAGCACATGTCTTCAGTACAAGGATTAGCATCCTGAGGGGAAGAAAAGGCTGAAGTTTAATGATTGGTATTGCTAAATGAATCTTATGTTTTTTTCTTGGAATACATTTTGCTATTTCATAAAATCACAAGAAAATGATAATCAGTGACCTTGCTTACACAGGTTTGGATAATTGCTAGCCTTGAAACAACATAAGACAAGGGAAGAGTGTAAATGTTCAGAGTTGTACTGACATTGTAGAAAATAACCTAACTTAGTCAGTGAGGAATAGAATAACTGGAGTAATTTTATTGCCTGGTAAACAAAAACTGCAGTCTGGTTTAGTTTTTCAATGCAAAACATATGTGATAGTTTGCATTCAAAATCTGTGGAACAAAAATTACTCAGGCTCTGTAAAGGATGGCTTATCCTGTCGAACAGATATGTTCAACCTAAACGCAATGGAGCTTTGAAATAAAAGAGGCAATCCTACTGAAATACAAATGCTTCTTAGGAGACTTGATAGGATAGGTGCTGAGGGTTGATTTTCCCTCATTGAGACTTGAGTCACAGTCTTAGACAATGGGGTCTCCTGTGCCAGATGGGATAGGGTTAAATTTCTTCCCAAAGGTGGTCGCTGATATATGGAATTCTCCATCCCTGAGAGCAGTGGAATTTTGTTCATAGACGATTTTCAAGGTTGAGTTCGACACATTTTTGCTCTATAATGTTAAAAATAACACAACACCAGGTTATAGTCCAACAGGTTTAATTGGAAGCACACTAGCTTTCGGAGTGACGCTCCTTCATCAGGTGATTGTGGAGGGCTCGATCGTAACACAGAATTTATAGCAAAAATCTGCAGTGCGATGTAACTGAAATTGTACATTGAAGAATTGATTGTCTGTTAAGCCTTTCATCTGTTAGAATACAGTGATAGTTTCACTTCTTTCATGTGTAAATCACAAAACCCTTTTTTTTAAAGTTGCATTCTCGGGTTAGCTGTTAACAATGGTGATAGCTACACAATATGTTGAAGGTGTTAGCCCCCTGTGTTCTCTGTCTATGACCTGATATTTAGATTTATTCCAATCTAAAAAGTGAAATAACAGAGTTTTACATAAATTCATGCAGTTTTTGAGCTCAGAGTTCGACAAGAATCTATGTTGTGTGATTTTTAACTTTGTACACCCCAGTCCAACACCAGCATCTCCGAATCATTGCTCTACAATGGTGTCAAGGGTTATGGGGGACAGGCAGGTAAGAATGATGTTGAGGCCATGATCAGACTCACCATGATCTCAACTAATGGTGCCTGAGGTTTGCTGGAGGTGATGGTGAGCGATGGTAGTGGTAGAATTGTGGAGATCGTGGGATGGGGGGAGCTTGAACATCTTGCTCAATTTCTATTTCTTATGTTCTGGCAAATGGTGATTGGTGCTGATAGATTAACTTTGTTCCTCTCTTCACAGCATTTCCAGCATCTTCTATTTTTAAATCATACAGGTTATCTCTCAGGTGAAAAAGTTTAAAATTATCTCCAGAAGATATGGGTGATTATCCAGCCCTTCATACTCCTTATCCCTCTGTGAAGGTGTCCTGTTGGGCTCCATTTGCCCAGTTTTATTTCCTATATTTTTCTTGAATTACAGATGACCAAGTAGTCCAAGGTTAGCCCGGATTTGGATTTGGAACTTGGACAACATGAACACATTTTGTATGAACTGTTGGGACCTGTAGCATCTTTAGAGGTGACAATGGACTGAAAGCAAGCTCCAGAAAAAGGATTGAAAATTGGGAACAAGATCAATTACAACCATGGAGTTTAGTTTTTACTACAGGTCCTCCCGTGTTCACAAGAAGATGTTAAAAAATTCCTGCCATTTTATATTCTGGAAGCAAATGTAATTCAGATCAGTTTGTATCCCTTCATCTCAAAACCTATGTGTCAAAACAAACTCTAATCATTCCATTTGATGACCTTAAATTTAGTTATAGGTTTATGAATCTAGGAAAATAAATGTTCCCAATCTAATAGTTTAGAATACCTATACCAAATCTTATCACCTCACAAAAACAAATGGCACTTTGTCTAATATTTACACTTTCTCTCTAAAGATAGTTTTTAACTCAACGCATGATATTAAATTTGTCAGACATGATGGCTTAGTGGTTAGCACTGCTGCCTCACAGTTCCAGGGACATGGGTTTGATTCCAACTTCAGGCAACTGTATGAAAATTGCACATTCTCCCCATGTCTGCATGAGTTTCCTCCATGTGCTCCGGGTTCCTCCTACAGTCCAAAGATGTGCACGTTAGGTGGATGGCCATGCTAAATAATGAATAGTGTGCAGGTATGGTGGATTAGCCATGGAAAATGCAAGGTTACAACGGTAGGAGGAGTGGATCTGGTTGGGATAGCCTTTTGAGGGTATGTGTATGGACTGAATGGCCTGCTTCCACACTGTAGGGAGTCTAAGTTCACACGAGCTGTTTCCAATTAACACATGACTTACTCAATTAGTATTAATTTAATTCCTTACTGGTTTTAAAATCTTACCCACCACCAATATTAGATTGACTAATATGCAATAAGCTGATTGATGCTGTTCTGCTATAAAGCAGAAAGATCTTAAATTCAATTCAGCAAGTGAGCTAATCTGAGCCTGGAGGAGCAGTAGGAGGATTTTAATCAGCTTCAGCCCCCTTGAATTTGGCAAAGGAATCTAAAACCTCTCAAGGCTTGCATCGTCAATCGCTACTCAGTGAGCCCTGCTGAAATCTGTGCATTGATTGAAGACAGCATTGGGATAACTTTGAAGTCCCTTCTCAGATAACTAAATTATGACAGTTGTTACCTTGCCTTATCCAGTAAAAGATAGCCACATGTGTAGAAATCAAGAGATTGCTAGCATTTGTGAAATCATGACCAGCACAAGAATATGCTTCCGAGAAAGAAGGGAAAGATCCCCCAGTGAAATTCCAACTCAAGCACACAATATTATTCCATGGTACACATTTAGCAGACTGAGAATGATTCAGTAACACCCAAGTATGTCTTGGTTAATGAAAATAAGAGCAAATCTGTTGCTAATTCATTCCTGTTCCATCTTGAGCATCTGCTAACTTCTATTTCAGATCAAGCGTTCCTACAAGGATTTATAAATCCTTTTGTTTTGCTCACATTGACTTTGTTCAAAATGATTCGCACATTGGTTTTAATACCATAAGTCTTTGTGAATGCTCAGCTGGAATATGTATCAAAAACAGCACCATCTCTGAAATAGGATTTCTTTTTGTGTCTATAATAAAAGAAGAGGAAAGTCTTATGTGAAATGCTATGCCCAGCTGAGGAGTGGAACCGTTTGCTTCTTTTCCCACTCCTCACTTGACTGAAGCAAGGTTTTTAAAAATGTTTTAAAGGGTATGTATACCATTTAATATATCCTGTCTGAATATACATGGATGTTTGAAAAGTCAGCTCAAGAGGATTTCTTGAATTAATCAAATAAGGACTTAGTTCTTTTGTATGAAAACTCGGCTAGATAAAAAAAAACCATTAAAAATGCAAAACTAAAGCCCAGTGTTGAATTCAATGGGAGAAAAACAGTTTTGAAGAAGGATAACAGAACCTGAAATGTTAACTCTGCTTTCTTTCTACAGGTATTGCCAAACTTGCTGAGCCTTTCCAGCATTTTCTGTTTTTGTTTCAGATTTCCAACATCTCCAATTCTTTATTTTACCTTAGGAGAATAAGAGCTAACAAATTGTAGCTGCCTGTCTGGTCTGGCTATACCTATCCAAAGTCTTTGATCTCCAGCTAGAATGGCCTTCACTTCCTTCAAAAATTACTGCACTGGAAACTGAAGTCATCCTTTGCAAATTTGTAGCCTTGGTAGAATCCATAAGAAAGTGTGGGTCAGGAATTAATTGCCTTTCAGCCTGCATTTTCCTCATCTCCTAGCCTACGTCATGGATCGTTCTTTTAGGGAAGAGACCAGGAAGAAGGATTTGTATGTGTCTAGCTCACTCATTCTCAGGGTTCACACAGATGCACACTCTCACATTCCCTCCTACAACACACATACACACACTCTCCTTCTCATGCCATCTGGTAAACAAGAAAGCATCCCTTTCTACACAGAGACACTCACAGCAGCAAATGTGGTTGAGAATCGTTCTCTAATTGGAGGAACATATGCTTGTAGAATCTTTCACATGAACGTATCTGTATTTGAAATATCAATGCAGGCCAGATTTAATTTCTTTGCAGTCCATCCCTTCATTCTTCCAGTCAGGCTGGCTGGCAGAAGAGTGGCAGTGCAATATGTGAGCTCCTGAGCCCGGAGCTCATCTGCTCCGTCTGTTTTTACTTTTTTCCTTCTTTCTTGGCTTTTTAAAAAATAAACTTTTAACCTTACCTAAAAGTAGAGAGCTCTGACTGTATCAAGGTTCATCGTCATCGAACATGTTGGAGGCAAGATTCATTCCTGGCGGTGGTAGTGGCGACCTCCAACATGTTTGATGAAAATTGAACCTTGATGCAGTCCGAGCTCTCTACTTTTGTGCTCCTGACAGCGGCAGCAGAGGGAGGACGGATTGGGCCTAGTGCCTGGTATGAGAGATTGGCCTCATACAGACTTGTGGCAGCAGCATCGGTAGACACACGATGGTGCCAAGGAATGGTGACACAGCTCTAAGGTGGCGGCACAGCAAAGGGACTTGCTTCATGTTAGTGATGGTCTCAGTATTGGAATGGAAGAGCCTGGATCTAGGCCCATGGATTTTAATGTTGAATTTTTAACTTTATTTTTCCACTTTATACCTAAGATTTTGTACCTCGATACCTTTGTACCTCAGATGGCACATGTGAGTACATGTGACAATAAATCTAATTCCAATTCCAATTCTATTTCTACTTCTAATTCTAATTTCAATTTTCACTTGTCTGTTGGACAAACCCGTGATAAATAGACATGCTCTCTCTCTCACAGAGTCTTGTGGTAGAACATGTCTTCTGACCTATCACCTTCTCTGTCACCTTCATCCACCTATCGCTTTTTCAGCTACCTTCCCCCCACCTCAACCCTCTCTCATTTATCTCTCAGCACCGGCCCACAAGCCTCATTCCTGATGAAGGGCTTTTGCCTGAAACATCGATTCTCCTGCTCCTCAGATGCTGCCTGACCTGCTGTCCTTTGCCAGCAACACACTCTCAACTCTGATCTCCAGCATCGGCTGCCCTCACTTTCTCTGGGTAGAGTCACAACCTGTTTTGCCTTTGCTAATAAGACAAAATCTCTATATCAGGAATCATCCTAGTGAACATTTTCTAAACTGCCTCCAATGAAATGATATATTTCCTTAAACAAACATATTTAAACAGCTCACAGTACTCCAGATGTGATCTCACCAGCACCTTGTATAAATGCATCAAAAACCTGTTTTCTCTTGTACTCCAACCCATTTGAAATAGGTGCCAACATTCCATTAGCCTTCCTGATTACCTGCTGCATCTGCGTGCTAGTTTTCTGTGATGCATGCACAAATACTCCAAGTTCCTTTGTGTTAAATAATACTCTGTTCTTTTGTCCTTTCTTTCAAAATGGACAACTTTACATTTTTCCACATTATACTCCATTTGCCAGCTTTTTGCTCATTTACTGAAAATATTAATATCTCTTCTCAAACAGCTAGTACTTGTTTTCCAACTTGCCTTTCCACATATTTTTCTGTCGTCTGCAAATTTGACTAGAGTACATTTGCTTCCTTCCTCAAAGTCATTAACATATATTATAAATAGCTTTGGTTCCAGTTGTAGTCTTAGTGGAACTCCATTGCTTCTCGGTTGCTAAGCTGAAAAAGAATCTTTTGTGGCCATGTGCTACTTGCTGCACTTTAGACAATTCTCTATCCATGCCAGTGTACTTCCATGGGCTCTTATCTAATGACATAACATTTTGTGAGGTATCTTGACTAATGCTTTCTGGAAGTACAAATACAAGATATCTACTAATTTCTATTCATCCATTCCAGTTGAAATTTTCTCAAAAATCTGTAATAAATTAGTCAGAAACAATTTTTGTTTCATGAAGTTGAGTGATTGATGACATTATGGTTTTCCAAGTGTACTGCCAGTACTTCCTTATTAAGTGTTTCCAACGTGACTCTATTTTTCCAACAATAGATGTTAGGCTATTTGGCCTTTAGTTATTCACTTTTTGCCTCCTCTTTTTGAATGGTGTATCATATTAGCAGTTTTTCAATTCTCTAGCACTTCTCTAGACTCCAAGTACTTCTTGAAAAATTGCAAACAATATAGCCACTACCTCCACAGTTACTTCTTTTGGAATCCTGGGATATATGCCATCAGGGCCAAGAGACCTATTTGCTTTTAGCCCCATTAGTTTGTCTAATGCTACTTCTCTTTTGATGCTGATTGTATTCAATTCCTCACCCATATTCTTTATTATTAATGGAATGTTCAATATATTTTCCACCATAAAGACTGATTCAAAATCAGTTTAATTCCTTTACCATTTCCTTGTTCCTCGTAACGATCTCCTAGATAAATTTTCTAAATGACCTATGTTCACTTTGACCTCACTCATATTACATTTATGTGTAAACAAACATCGGTTTATCCCTCCCTTGGAATCTTTCCTCTTTACTCAGATATATTTTTACTGGGAGTAATGAATTGCCTCCTTGACTGTCAGCTACTGCTTGCTTACCTTCCATTCTGCTAATTTATCTGCCCAGTCCACTGTAGCTAACTCTATCCTCGTTTCATTGTACTTGCCTTTATTTAAGTTAAATACCATTGTTTCTGACCTAAGTTTCTCATTTCAAACTGAATATTAAATTCTATCTTGTTATGATTACTACTTCCACAGGAATCTTTTACTCTGAGATCATTTATTAAACCTGCCTCATTACTCAATACCAAATTCTGGATAGCTTATTCTCTGGTTGGTTCTTTGACATATTGCTCTAGTAACATATCCCTAATATACTCTGAATTTGTTCTCATAGATACTCTTTGCAACTTGATTGAAAGAATTAATATGAAGATTAAAGTCATTCATAACTCTTGCTCATTTCTTTTTACATATCCGATTTGTTGATTTGAACCCTTTCTTACAGTGTGGCCATTATTTGGCTTCTATACATTACTCCCACAAATATCTTTATTCCTTTGCTGTTATTTGCTTTCACCCACATGGACTTTAAAAGTTCCAAGCATCACAACTGCCTTTATTACAGCTTATATTAAGTGATTTCCTACCACTTTTTCCTTCCCTGCTATCTCTCTGAAAGGCCAAATATCCCCAAATGTTAAGACCCCTGTTCTGATTTCCTTATAACCATTTCTTAGTAATAGCTATGAGATCGGATCTACTTAAATCACTTTGCAGCATCAGTTTGTCAAACTTATTCCGAATGTGACGTGCATAGTAGATTTTAGGCATGCCTTTCCTTTTCCCAGTTTTTAATCTTCCTGATTGTTCTGTGTACAGTGGCCCAATTTGCTTCTCGCTTTTGATTATTATGCCTAGTTTTTAAAAAAAATTTACTGCGCTTTCATTAATTATTATTATTGGTTCTCCTGTAATTTTTTCTTAGATTCCCAAACCTGCCAATCTATTTTAAACCAGCCGCAAACACATTAGCAGATACTTGCCTTGAGGCATCATTCCTTGTTTGCCCAAGTATAACCCATTCAGTTTGTATTGGTCCCAGCTCCCTTAGAAATAGTTCCAGTGTGGAAGGAATATAAAAACCTCCCCCTTGCACCACCTTTCCATCATGTATTCAATGGATATATCCTGCTATTGCCATCCTGACTAGCACGTGGCATTGTCTGGTAATCTTTGAGGTCCTACTTTTCACCTTAGTGCCTAACTCCCTATACTCAGGTTTTAGAACCTTATCCTTTTTTAAAAACTTATGGTACTGGTGCGGATGTGTACTATGACCGTTTACTGTTCACCTTCCACCTCCAGCATGTTCTGTAGCTGCTCTGAGACATCTTGACCGTTTTACCAGGGAGGCAACATACCATCCTGGCATTTTTTTTTGTGGCAACTTATTTACTCCCCTAACAATTGAACCTCTCTAACTATTGCATCCTGACACTTTCTCCTCTTGTCACATGGAGCAGAACCAACATGAATTTGGCTGTTAGTGGTTTCCTCTGAGAAACCATTCCCCTCAATAGTATTCACAGCGGTATATGAATTTTGCAGGGGAGTAGTTATGGGAATTCCTGCACTGGCTACTTAGTTCTCTTACTTTGCCTGGTAATCATCCATTCCCGTTTTGCCTGTGGAGTCTTAAACTACAGTGTGACCACCACTCTGTACATGCTAACCACAATACTCTCAATTTCACAGATGTTGCACAGTGTCCCTAGTCTCAGCATTGGGGACACTTCCTGTACACATGTTGGAAGTACTGAAAAATGTGCCCAGCTTCCCACATAGAGCAAAAGGAGAACACCACAGCTTTGAGATCTCCTGTTATGACTTACCATTTTGGAGTGAATCTTTAAAGAATCTTTAAAATCAAATAATTTCAATAACTTTAGGGCCTTCTTCCCTGTAGTTTGTTAAAACAGAATATAGCTTTTACAAACTGTAAACTACACACAAAAAAACTGTAAGCATTAAAACTAATACAAATACTAACTGTCTGTACTCACACAATCAGCGGCTTCTATTTGCCCCATATCAATTTTCATTCCTGATCTTCCGTCAGGAGCTCTGCCTGGGCAGCTCCGATGAAAGATTTCCCACTGCCCTGCTCAGCTGCTCCTTGCCAGATTCTTTCTCCCTGACCTCCTGTGCATTTACTTTAAGAGTTCCCCTTATGCTTGAAATTCCCTTACATTTATATTAAAGAGCAGAAGTACTCATCAGCAAGAGAAAAGACAGAACTAATCACCACTCCCCTCTCGCACTTAACATCCTGTTTCCACAAACTCCAGTCACACAAATGTAACGAGGCTGCATTCCACTTTGATAAAGTCAGAAGAAGCTGTGTACAGACTTCCAGGAATTTTCTGTTTTATCTCTGGTGGGTATTGCATAGACCATGTGTCCACAACTGAAGAATAATGGCATCAACTACTTTTAGTTTAAACTACTGCCTTCATTTTGGTTAAAACCTCTTGTTAAAAAGTCCTAAATAAAATCCAAAAGAACAATGGATGCTGGAAATCAGAAACATACACAGAAATTGCTGGAAAAGCTTAACTGTTCCTCAGAACTTGGGAAGGATCCCTGGACCCAAAATGTTAACTCTGATTTTTCTCCACAGATGCTGCCAGACCTTCTGAGCTTTTCCAGGAATTTCTGTTTCTGTTTTTGTTTCTTAAAGAGTCCAATGTCAGCCTCAACCCAATGTATTGAAAATTAATATAGCAACTGGCACTTTATGAATCAGCAGTCTTGATCAACTTTATATATCTGAAAATTATATATCTGCAAAAATTCAGAAACACAACTGTGCTCGCCAAAGAAACACAGTGACTACAACTAAAGGTCAAAGGCTAAGAAGACAGTAGCAAGTATCTCACCTTCTGACTTGTCAAAGCCTGTCCACTATGCACAAAGCACAGTTGCCTGAATTTGTGCAGCTCCCAACTACATTCAAGAAACTTGAACCCAATCAGGACAAGGGAGCCCCCTTAATTGGCACCACATCCACTGGCATCCACTCCCTCTGCTACTGATGCTCAGCAACAGCAGTATGTACCATCTACAAGATGCACTGCAGAAATTCACCCAAGATTCTCAGATAGCACCTTCCAAACCCACAACCACTTCCGTCTAGAAGGACAAGGGCAGCAGATACAGGGGAACATCACCACCTTCAAGTTTCACTCTAAGTGACTCAGCATCCCAAATTGGAAATATATGGCTGTACCGTTACTGGGTCAAGATCCTGGAATTCCCTCCCCAGTGGCATAGTGGGTCAACTCACAGCAAGTAGCCTGCAGTGGTTCAAGAAAGCAGCTCACCATCACCTTCTCAAGTGCAACTTGAGACAAGAAATAAATGTTGGTCAGTCAACAATACCCAAATTGCACAAACGAATTTTTAAGAAGTGTGAGATGAATACATTTTCACAGTATGTTTCCCTTCTTTAGGTTGTCTGAAGCATATACCTTTATTAGAATGAAGGTGGGTTCTGACATCTTCACCAACGTTGGTGATAGTCTACTCTCGAGAAGAATGTGGGCACAACTCAGTTACTTTTCCCTCTTTGCACTACTCTGAAGCTTTGAAAGACTTGCATTTGTGGCTTAGTAATTGTAATGAGGTCAGCCAGGTGGACCTCATAGAGTATGAGTTCCCTGACTGGGGCTGTTAATCTGATCCAATCAGAGAGCCCTGGCTGACAGGTAAGGACAAGATTGTCAGACATCATGATTACTATGAGATCTGGCTCTGACGAAGCTGGGTCACTGTCAAAGACTCTCTGCATGTAAATAAACATTAACTTGTTGGTAGGATTCTGGCCTCTGTGCATTCTTTTGGTGTCACCCTTCCATTATTCAAATCTGAAACACTTTGTGGGGAGAACATATCCGAAGTTGTGACACCCAACTCTTTAGAAAAGAGAATCACATTTGTAATGGATAAGGCTTACAGTTTTCAAGCCAAATTTGATTTGATCACTGTAATACCATGTCCATTTCAAATGTGATTAAATTTAACAGGACAGGGAATATGATGCAGTGCATGAGAGAGTCACTGCATTCCATTGGAAAATATTGCACTTCAGTTTTGCATCAGATGAAAATTAAACTTGACTTGTCAGCCATTACAAATTGTTTTGACTGTAAAGGGATGATGTTGTGAAATGAAATTCCCCCCAAAAGAATGTGCAATTCCTAAATAAGACAGATTGACTTTCATCTATCAGACATAGTTATATGAATTTACAGAGTTTTATCATTAATATCATAAATTGAGGAATTTTCTGTGTGGCTTTAACATGATTTTCCACGTCAGATTATTATGGTGATCATGCGTCTGCAAAGCCAATGCCTGCTCCCAGCACGTATGACTCCCCACCTGCAGAACAGTAATCAATTAAATTGTGTTGCTAAATCAGTGTGCAGTAAAAATCCAAAACTACAATGCCAATGTTGATAGCTGACACAAGTCTGTTTTTCTTGATTTAAATCGGATCATTGCACTTAGTATGCATACAGTGATGCACCATTAGCCAAACAGTTGTTGATGTTGTTTCTTGGCGTTGGAGTTATTTCAGCTGTGCTCTCAATGCTGATAAAATGCATGGGAACATATCTGTTATGAAAGCCAACAGAGCAGCTTCAATCCCTCCCTGTAACTTATAATGAGTAAAATCCTCTGCTAATGCATAACTCACTTCATTTGGAAGAAAATCCTTAAACTGCTGAATTTCATTCCCTGCTGCATACCAGCTCAGATGCCTGCTGGGATTTCTTTAATTGAAATGATAATCCAGCTGCACGAACCAGTGGATGGAGTTGCGATACAACAGGGGCCAAAGCATGACAGCAACATTTCACTGTTAGACAGCTGGCTACGAATAATTCATTTTCTGCTGTGGTAGGAATTAGTTATTTATGATTTACAGTTTGACATAATGGGCAGAATTATGGTACCACACTTGCTGATGGTGCAAAAGCATATCTCGCATGATTGTGAGAAGCAGTTTCTTTGTAGAGAGGAAACAGGCCAAAATATGTTGACAATCTAATCTAAAAGATCACTGAATGGTAAAAGAAAGGCACCTTTCAGAGTGATGGAAATTTTACAAGAAATTTTCCAACACAAGATGTTATGCAGAAATATGGGCTCGTTATTCATTTACATAGTTAGGGCTTAGTTTTATATACCTTTCTATACAGCTAAACTTGGCATCATTCATGCACTGACCATTACCAACACCCTCACAAAACCCCTCTTCATTTCCAACCACCATATCAGGCCTCTATGACAATGATCAATATGATTAAATGAGACATCTAACTGCTTTGGATTCAAATCCTCAACCTTCAGAATTTGGGGTATGCTAGACTCCTACGCTTGAAATTTCCACTGGCTGGGAAGAGAATGTGAATACACCTTAGAAAGCTTCAGCTTCCAAAATCTGACATCTTTTTTCTTCTGTTAAACTTTAACATGTTTGATTGAATAGCTGAACTCTCAACAAAATTAAATGACAGAAAATAGAGATGTTCTTGGAACAAACACAAATCCAAAAATATCCCATGGCTGAAATCTATCATCTTAGGCAGAAGTGCATGTCACTAGGGAGATGCAACAATCACACAATTCCCCTTCTATATATGGCCTCAGATTAGGCCAGGGTTTCCAAATGAGTAAGAGCAGATTAATTAAAGATTATGTTCTATGTTTCACAAAAGCTCCTCAAATTCAGATGACTATTGGAGGCTGTTCAAACAGAAGACCATTTACTTGTCTATATTCTACTAATATCTCTTTATTTAGACTGCACGGATAGTTACCTGAATCACCAATGTCTTGTAATACTAATGGACGTAACTCAGTTCTCGCTATCTAGAACCAATGAAACCTTGGAGAGAACTGCAATGAACATACTAGCAGAACTCTTGTTCCTGACTACATCAAGGAGTGCTATCTCTTTCTGGTGCAATGTGATTTTCCTTACAACACAAGACTAATAATGTACGTGTGAGACATAACCAATTACCAAAGGCAACATTTAATCGGTATTTTGAAAACCACTTTGGACTATTCTGAGAGACTTACCCCATGCACAAAGCTGCCACGTTCTCCCATTTTTCAGGATCTTTTGACCATTTTTTGGGAGGGAAAATGATTTGAAGAAAATGCTATATATTTGGTTGTTTTTCTTTATAGCAATGTATACCTTCAGGAGTTAATTACAAGTGGATAGAGGTCTCATATCTAATCATATTGATCGTTGTCACAGCATCCCAATATGGTGGTTGAAGAAAACATTCTCTGTCATGAAAAATAGATAGTGAATTAAATGTGATATTTGCCCATCAATTTTTTTTTTTACTAATTAGCTTATCTTAATGATCCATATACTCCTTATAAGCATGGCGTCAGAGAGCAGACATTTCCAGGCATTTAGCAGAGGATCTAATAGGTATTCCTTTGCTGTCTGTTAATGATGAGAGAAAATAATGGCAGAAACAGAGGCATCATCAATCAACATGGCTTTGAAAAAGGCTGCTGCACCATCCATGAGGCACTTAGAACTGAGAGCTGTAAACAGGTACACAAGAGAAAGGTATTCTTCCAGGCAAGTAAGTCTGTTTGTATCAAGTTAGATAGCCCACAGTTGTGTCAGTTATGCCTTTTTTTTAATGTTGTAATATTAGCCAAAGTTACCTTAATCTCTTTTAACTAGATCAAAAGGAAAAGAAAAGATCTGTATTCTGAACTGTGTTGTTCACAAATGCCAGGTGCATTAACGCATCTTGTAGCTCATGAAACAGTATCAGTGGAACGAAAACACTAACTCTGATTTTTCTCCTCAGATGCTGAAAATCCTGCTGTGTTTTTTCAGCAATGTCTGTTTTTGTTTCTGATTTCTAGCATCCGTAGTTCTTTCATTTTTTTTTGTACCTCATGAAGCCATTCTGAAGTGTCGATACTGGTGTAATGTCAGAAACACAGCAGTTAATTTGTACACAGCAATGTGCTAATTGTAGTAAAATGGGATATTGAAACACAAATAATGATGATATAAATAATGATGCATCTCTGACACAAGCAGAGAACGACAGAACACACAGAGAAAAACATTTAATGGGGACTCAAGAGAAACACTGTACTAAAGTGCTTTATTCAGTATAAAAGATGTGTCTGTTTCAATGGAGAGTTTGTAGGATTACAGAAAGTGGGAGAGACTTATTCTAAATTAAGGATAAACCATGGATGTAAGGACTCGCAACAGTAACAGCCAATTAAGAGAGCGCAACTTCTCAGAGTGCAAGTGTTGACACTTAATCCCCTAAGAAACTAAAAGAATCCAAAATTTGTGAAAAGACAACCAGCAGGCAAGAGACTATAGAAGAAGTAAAATCCATAGCCTTCACTGTAATGGCTGAAGACAAGGCTACTGCACAGTTGATCTGTTTTTTTCTGATATTGAATGAGGATTCAATATTAGGCAGGAAATTGGGATAACTCTTCTGCTACTCTCCACAATAGTGCTAAGGGATTTTCATGCCCACTGTGGAGGCTGATTGAGATTCATTTCAAAATTGCATAAATGATCAGCGCCTCCAGTAACACAGTGCGCCCAGAGTTCTAAAGTGTTAGACCTGGAGAGGGATTGTACCTTCAACACTGTGACTCAGATGTGAGAACACTACCAATTGAGTCACAACTTACATAATCAAATCTTATTTGTTGTTTCATAGATCCATGTCCCTTTGAATTACATTAGCAATTTAAAGCCAACCTTTATAGTAAAAATTATTCTATATTTTTACTGGCTAAAAACCACTGCCTGAATTTTAAAAAATACTGAAAGCATTGCATGGACTTGCATAGCAATATCTAAGGTTGCTGATCATTTATGTCACTGTAACTTACACATTCCAAAGTTATTCAAATTGAGTCAGCTTGTCTGCAGGAACTCAACAAAGGTATTGGCCTAAGAGGAATGAGTCACTTCTCATGATCTATTTGCAAAACATCGAAACAAAATCTGAGTGTGGAACAAAATAATTGTAATAATCACATCAGACATTAGACTCTGGCTGTGTGAGGAACCCTCCTAGCCAAACACTTAATCAAGTTGAAACAATGCATCTAGAATCCACGAGCATTGGTCATTTATGGTTCATTGGTCAGTTAGAAGGAGAGAATGATATAACAAATCAGCCTTTATGTCTAAAAACCTGTTTTCAAAGGTACACAGGTCAGAAGCAAAAAAGTTGATAAAGAGTGGACAACTTCCTCTCTCTCTCATAGAGTCATGGAGCCATACAGCACGGAAACAGACCCTTTGGTCCAACCAGTTCATGCCAAACATAATCCCAAACTAAGCTAATCCCACTTGCCTGCTCCAGGCCCATATCCCACCAAAACTTTCCTATTCATGTTATCTATTCAAATGTCGTTTAAATGTTATAATTGTACCCACATCCACCAATGTGGTATTCTTTATGGTATTTTAATACATTTCAGAGGGAAAATCAGAATCATGGGAGCACAACAGCTGCCCCATTAAGGGCAGTAAGACAGCAGGTTTCCACTCCTGAAAGAATATAATGAGCTGCCTGCAATTGGAATTCATGGTCATTTTTAATATACAAGCTTTTTATTTCCACTTATAATTGAAACTATGCTTATGGCCTCACTTTGACACAAGTTCGCATACCTTTGAATGTGAAACCTCCGGAAAAGAACCTAACAGTGCACTGACTGACAAAAAGTCTGTTTTCAACAGGGTGGCACAGTGCCTCACAGTGCCAGGGACTGAGGTTCAACTCCAGCCTTGGGTAACTGTCTGTGTGGAGTTTGCACATTCTCCCCATGTCTGCGTGGGTTTCCTCTGGGTGCTCTGGTTTCCTCCCACAGTCCAATAGCTGTACAGGTTAGATGAATTGGCCATGCTAAATTGCTCATAGTGTTAGGTGCATTAGTCAGAGGGAAATGGGTCTGGGTGGGTTACTCTTTGGAGGGTCGGTGTGGACTTGTTGGGCCAAAGGGCCTGTTTCCACACTGTAGAGAATCTAATCTTAAAAAATAATTTGCAAACTGCCATGACCAATTCATTTCCAATAACATAGCCACAACATTATCTTATCTGCACATGTGAAGTGCTTTGAGACCAAATATATTTTCTTAATCCACAGTTATCTTGGTCAATACACAACAGGGTGTTGCATGTAGAACTGCTGTTGAAAAACAGCCAAGTGCTTTGAGTTTTCTTCTTGAATTTAAAAAAGCTGAAAGCTATTTTACTTTTATCACTTTAGATTACATAATTCTTGATGTGACTATGGGTACCATATTTGGAAAGTTAGCAGATGACATAAAAATTGGCTATATACTGGATATAATAGAGGATAGATGTAAGCTCCAAAATTATACTGATGGGTTAGTGGAGTGGGTAGGAAAGTGGCAGATGGAGTTCAACTCTGTCAAGTCTGAGGTAATGGATTTAGGGAGGTCAAGCAGTAAAAGGAAATATACAATAAATGGGAATAAACTGAGAGGAGCTGATAAAGTGAGAGATCTTGGCATGCAAGTTCAAAAATCCTTAAAAATAGAAGTACAGGTAGAGAAGGTTATAAAGAAGGCATATGGAATGGCGTTTTTCATTTGGAGAGGTATAGAATACAAAATTAAGGATATAAAATTGAATTGAAACTGACGAGGCCACAACTGGAGTATTGTGTGCAGTTCTGGTCACCATATTACAGTTTACTCTGGAGAGTGTGCAATTAATATTTACTAGAATGTTGCCAGGGTTGGAGAATTGAAGCTACGAGGAGAAATTGGAGAGGGTGGGATTGTTTTCCTTGGAACAGAAAGCTGAGAGGTAACATTATTGTGAGACACAAAATTCTCAGCATTAGAGTAGACAGGAGGAACCTATTTCACTTGGCAGAGAGTTCAAAGGCCAGGAGTCATACATTCAAGCTAAAAGCAGAAGGATTAAAGGGGACTTGAGAAAAATCTGTTTTTACGAAGAGGGTGGTGTGCATCTGGAATTCGCTGCCTGTATTTGTGGTGGAAGCAGAGACCATAAACTCTTAAGAAGTATTTGGATCAGTACCTTAAGTGCTTTAAGCAGCAGGACTATGGGTGATATTTAGAAAGATGAGATTAGAAAAGGCATTTGGATGTATCGGAGTTGACATAGACAAGATGGGCTAAATGGTCCTCTACTGTGCTGTATCATTTTTATGGTTCTAACAGTTAAATAGGCGTTCAGAAATGGAGGAGGAGAAAGTAAGGACTGCAGATGTTGGAGATCAAAGTCGAGATTCCTGATGAAGGGCTTATGCCTGAAACGTCAATTCTCCTGCTCCTCGGATGCTGCCTGAGCTGCTGTGCTTTTCCAGGACCACACTCTCGATTCAGAAATGGAGGCCTTTATTACAGTGTGGCAAAATGGAGAATTGTCAAATCCTTCTGAGGTGAGGGTTGAATGTTCTTAAATTAGTAAAATACTAATTGGATGAATTGGAATTCCTTTCCCATTATTTTGAAGTCTGAAAAGAGTTTGAACTTTAATGAAGAGTCTGCACAAGTGACTGAAGTAGATTTCATCCTTTACATAGCTTAGCTGACCTACACAATCTGTGTAGCCAACATAACTAAGAGGCAATTCTGCTGGATTGACAGAGGTAATATTGTGAAAATACATACAACACTGAATTCCAGTGACCAGGCTTACTTTTCAGCTGTAATTGACTGTGCAGCTTATCTGTTAAAACATCAATGGTGTTCATAGAGGTTTTGCACAGAGTGTCTAATAGCAGACACAACCCCAACTTACATGATGGTGTATGTACTGTGCAAAACCACTATGAACACCATTGATGTTTTAACAGATAAGCTGCACAATCAATTACAGCTGAAAAATAAATCTGGTCACTGGAATTCAGTGTTGCATGTATTTTCAACATATTACCTCTATATATAATACATACACCATCATGTAAGTTGGGGTTGTGTCTGCTATTAGACACTCTATGTTTGCCATAGACAAAGATTTGAAAACCAAATTGATAGTTACCAACACCATAAAACAGATAAATTACGCATCAACATACTTAAACCATCTCGACCCTGCATCTATAGGGATACTTTAGTTTAGCCTGAAATCATCCAAATTGTCCTGTATTCTTTTTCATTTTTATCAGGCTCTTTAAAAAACTGCTTTTAAACATTTTGGAGCTGAAACCCAAAAGAGTACTTCAACCTTCCCCCAAGTGTTCTTCCCTTCTATGTCAGTCAAATGGCATGGAATTGATGCAGAATTTAATTACAAAAACCCTTCTTTATTTAACTATTTAAGTGTCAATACTCAAAATAAAACTTACATTGCAACATTTACTTCTTACTTCATCTAACTAAACTTCAAGTTTAACTCACTTCAGTTAACTGAACTTTATTTTAAACTTAATTCACATTTAACTCTAACTCTAACCTTAACTCTATAAGTTTGGCTTGAAACAAGTATCACCCCAATTTGAGGGAAATGGCAAAAAATTTGCTCCAAGTGTAGATTTTACTTGTGGCTCTTTGTCTCTTTTACTGGTTTATACCAAGTTGTGAACAGTTACATTCTATGCTCCATGTAAGGGTCACAGTGGTGCCAGTATGTAAAGCAGACCACTATGACACCTTCCTTCCTTGTTCAACACAGGAAACTTCTGACTACAGCTTCCAGAACAAATCCCCAACATATCCTGGTTGCAGCTTTAACCTAGGTCAGAATTTAAACTAGCTTCACCGAAGTTCCCAACATGCTTGATGATAGCTCTTAACTAGTCTTGAAACCAATTCTCCTGCTGGCCACCTGACCAAAGACAGCTTCATCTTGGAGAGTTGAAAAATGTACTTGTGCAAAAGATACAGCTATCCATTTTGATGCTCAAGGCATATTATTATTTCATTTTGTGTGATACTGTTGTACGTCAGACAGAATAGAGTCCCAGACAAAAAAAGATCAAACTATTCTTGATTCCACAAAATTTGTAAGGCAATTCTGGAGCAACTGAACTGATAGTAGTATTTGCAAGAGATATATTAAAGTTCCGTATAAATAAGTTCAGTTGATGATTAAGATATTTTATTATGCTGAGATAATAAAGCTTCTTATTTTACTCGAGTCACTCATAAGCTTAAAATGAAAGGTTCACCAGGCTGTATTTTTGGAAGGACATTGATGAATCTTTGAGACTTTGCAACGTCATCTTTCTGGTGCGATTCAAACAAAAAATCTCAGATTTGTTCAGTTTCTAATTTTGGTCACCTTGTAGCCATGTCTCTGTAATCACAATTAAATCATACCCATTACCACAACTTTTGCATTCAAATCATTAGTGTATTTTTGCAAATGCAATATCTTTACTTCAGCCTTTTACACATTATTCTCCCTATTGCTCTTACTGCTAATTGCCATTGTTACCTGTCTACTATTTTGGTTACTACACTTATATTTCCTTCCACCAGTTTTGCTTCCCTTGAATCTGAACTCCTACTTAAGTTCCCTGTCACCTACTAATCTTGTTTCAATACTCTACAAAAGCAGTAGCACATTTCCCTGTGAGGTTGTTTGTAGTCTTGCTACTGAGATGCCACCTTGCACAATTCCTGGCTGCCCTATATCTGTTACTAGCCACTCAGAAATCATATGCTGCTCTCTAATGCCTACTTACCAGCCACATATTCAATTGATTTTTTTTTTCCTTTTTCCAATGCTCATTAGCAATTGACACAAGGGATAATCCTGATATTGCTATTTTGGAGATCCTGCTTTTCAATCTCCATCCTTATTAACTAAAATCTGCTTTAGGACCTCATGCCCCTTCCTCCATAAGTCATTAGTATCAACATGGGGGAATTACCTCTGGATGTTCACCCTCCCCTAGAAGAATGTCCTGCCACTGATTTTTGACAACCTTGACCTTGGATGCAATATACAATGCAGCAGTCATGTTTACAGTCGCAGGTACAAGTATCAGTTCCCCTAACTAAATAATCTCATCATTATTGCTCTTCTACTCTCTTCCTTCTGTACAGCTGAGTGACTCATGATGTTACTGAATAGGCTCTGACTCCGCTACTCTGAAGATCCTTTGTCTCACCTGCAAAAATAAACTGATTTTCTAATGAAATCATCTCATGGAACTTCTGTAGTACCTGTCTGGTACTCTTGGATTGTTTGGCTGTCATAGAGTCATAGAGATGTACAGCACAGAAACAGACCCTGCACTCATTCCTTTTCTGTCTATACACCCCTCTGCTGTGTTGTGACCACTTCACTAAACATGCTATCTCTGTATTCAACGTCTCACAGCTGCATAACAGTGACTCTAGCTGGAGAACCTTCTGATAGACATGTTCCTCTTGGGCACATGCTGCTCCCATAACTTCTCATATTCGACAGTTTGAACACTCCACTCAGCTGATTCATCTTGCCATATTTTGAGTGCCCCAACTAGTTCCTACTCGTAGAATAGTTTGCCAGTTACTCACTGACAGTTCGGTCTACTGCACTAACATGGCAGCCAAATATTGAACGTTGAAGGAGTAAATAAGAATGAGGAAAAGCAAAAACTATCTGTATCTTACCATTCACTGATCTCACTCTGCTAAAAAATGTGCCCTCCTCTCCACCATTTTCAGCTGCATCAACAATGACCATCCTTCCATCTTAAGGCCAGAGTAGGAATGTTCACTGGTGATTGCACAATTTTCAGCATCATTGATGGCTCCTGGGATATTGAAGCAGCCCATGTCCTCATGCAAAAAGAATCCTAAATTGAACTTTGAAAAAGTTTGATAGGATGTGGCAGACTGTGAGTTACTCACTACAGATTTCCTGGTCTTGTCTTGTAGCCGCAGCATTTATTTTATTTATTCACGGGTTGAGCCAGTTTCTGGTCGATGGTAATTACCCAGATTGTTGATAATGGTCTTTCAAAGACTTTTTTTCAGTTTTTTTTTACTGTGGACATAATTTTATTGACATACTAATTCATTAGTCTTTTAGACACAATGCTGGTAGACAATAGCTTGCTATATTCCAGGTTTCAGCTACTTCACTGCAGGGAAAGAAGGAGATTGAGAAAGAGACCCCTTCTCTGTTGTGGTCAGGATTGTAATGTTCGCACATATTCTGTTCACTTGTCCAGGAGACATGCTAATGACTTCTGAGCTCCACAATTGGCCCTGATAACATGAACCAATCAGCACTCTGTCTCCAGGCGAAGCTTGCTCTGCACATTCCCTTGGTGCTGCGGCTTCTCAGATATCCTCCTCCACTGTTTGAACAATGTAACAGTGTAAAAACAACTCATGCGAGTTCCAACAACTTGTTTTTACAAGTTCAGTGACTCATTCCGCAGTGTATTTTAAACCAGTTCTTCTATTATTTTATGATGTGAATGTTGCTGGTGTTAGACTGGGATGGACAATGTCAGAAGTCACATGACATCAGGTTATAGTCCAACAGGTTTATTTGAAGTCACAACCTTTTGGAGTACTGCTGCTTCATCAAGTGGAGTCTGATCACACCTTTCTACTATTTTAGTCCACATTCCAAAATTTTTAAAAATGTTTTTACAGGATGTGATACAATCTACACATTGATCCTTTCTGTCTAAAGTATCTCTCATTTGTCTCAATCTTGCTGTGGAAATATTGAGGAAAATGTAGTGGTCAACTGTGCTGTACAACAGTGCACTGATGTGAAAATACCTTGACACATTATCGCTGGACTGTTAACCTAGAGACCCAGATAATGATCTCGGGACCCAAGTTCGAATCCTGCCATGGCAGATGTTCTGCCCCATGACTTGTCCGGACTTGTCCTATCTGCCTATCTCCTTTTCCACCTATCCACTCCACCCTCTCCTCCCTGACCTATCACCTTCATCCCCTCCCCCACTCACCCATTATACTCTATGTTACTTTCTCCCCACCCCCACCCTCCTCTAGCTTATCTCTCCACACTTCAAGCTCACTGCCTTTATTCCTGATGAAGGGCTTTTGCCCGAAACGTCGATTTCGCTGCTCCTTGGATGCTGCCTGAACTGCTGTGCTCTTCCAGCACCACTAATCCAGAATCTGAAATTAAGAGTCTAATGATGACCAATGTTGATTGTTGGAAAAACCCATCTAGTTCGCTAATGCCCTGTCAGGAAGGAAACTGCTGTCCTTACCCGATCTAACCTTCATGTAACTCCAGATCCACAGCATTGCAGTTGACTCTTAACTGCCCTCTGGGCAATTAAGGATGGGCAATAAATGCTGCCTAGCCAGTGATTCCTTCTTCCTGTGAATGAATAAAAAAAAATACAGAAGAATGATGAACAGGAGCAATGGAAATCACAAGGCTTATGAGTTGAGAAGTACCAGTGTTGTAAAATTTAGATGTGTAGATGCTTTAATAGACATCAGTTCAGTATAATTCACAGCTACATGAAACACCATGTTCCCTTTTCACACCTCGTTCAGGACATGTATCATCCATAATTTATTTGAAATCTTTGGGTAACAATGGGAAGCAAAGCAGTCAGCTAGCTTTTATATGCTGCTAAAGACATTAATCACATGGAAAAATGGTTTTAATAACTCTGTAGATGGTGAATGATTAACTGTGAAGTGAATAGCTACTGCAGCTTACTTGCTTAGACACAAAATGTTATGCATTGTCACAGAAATTAACGATAAAAATGGAAATCAGCTAAGTGTAAAAAGATATTTTTTACTTGGACAAAAAATGCTTTTCAAAAAAAAAGCAATGATTTGGATCATTTATTTTTAGGAGTTCTCATTGATAAAAATAGCATCCTGAATTAGTTGAAATGGTGGTACAGTGTTAATGTGGTGGTACTGGTACCCTTTAAAATAGTTTCGTAAGTCACACAGGTTCAGGTCAATTATAGATGGGCAAAGTATGCTGCATTGCCAGTGGCATATACATCTCATGAAACAATAGCCTTCTGAAAATGAATGAAAAAGTACTCATGTTGACACCCACTGGCTCTGGCAAGACTCAAGCAGTGTTACCTCTAAGCTGCACCTCTAAAATCTCCAGTGCATTGGCTTCCGCATTCAGAAGCCACTACCAGAGGTCTGCACAGCAGCAAAAGATACTTAGAGGGAACGTTGCTCTCAAATCATGTACCAGTTCAGTGACATACTTTGAATGGTTAAGAGTAATTCCAGTGTGTGACTTCCATCGTTATAGCTGGTCTTTAAGCAAGAATGCATTCAACTTACAGGAAGTCAACATTTGAAAGCAAAAGCTGTTTGTGAGGGACAAGTTCCAAAACTTGTCCGGACTCTGTCTCGCTTCATTTCACATGTCATGAAAATCTGACACACACTAAGTGATTTTTTCCAATAGAACCTATCAAAATCATTAGAATACACAGTTATCATGCGTTTACGAACTGTAGAACTGTATATATACTGAGAGATTTGGAGTCACTGACTCTGAACATGCACCGACATTCTGTGTAAATAGTATTCTGAGAGATACTTTTATGTTTAAAGCAAAACTGACTTGATGGATCTTGCTCATCAAAACCACTGCATATGTTAATAGAGTATTCACAAAATTGATATAAAATGTGAATAACTTGGATAAATGTGAAGTTGTCCACTTCAATGGGAAAAAACAGAGTGGCAAACTATTGTTTAAGTAGTGATAGATTGGGAAAAGTTGATAAGTAAAGGGACTTGGATGTTCTTGTACACTGTCCATTGAAAGCAAACATGGAGGTTCATCCAGCAGTTAATAGTATGAAAAATAGTATGTGGCCTTCATGACAAGAGGGTTTGAATACAGCAGCAAGAAGGTCTTATAGTAGCTATACAGGCTGTGGTGAGATGTTTTGGTCAACTTACCGAAGTAAAATATACTTACCATAGAGGGAGTACAGCAGAAGTTCAACAAATTGCTTCCTGGAATGTTAGGTTTGACATTTAAAATGAGATTTGATCCACTGGGGGTATATTGACTGGAATTTAAAATGAGAGGGGATGTCATTGAAATGTATAAAATCCTGACAGGGTTCAATAGACTGAATGCAGGACTGGTGTCTCCCCTGACAGGAAGAGATCAGCATAAAGGGCATTGCTCTCAGAATGTGCTGCATGGATTTCAGACTGAGATGAATTGGCTTTGGTGACCAAACCAAAAACATATTTATAAAAGAAATACTTGGAATTCAAGGAGTTAAAGGTATCAAGGGAAATGGGGAGAGAATGGGAACATGATTTTGAGATGGATAACCACCCATGATCAATTTTAATGATGGAACAGGCTCTGAGACGTCTCTGAACATGGCACAGGGAAGCAACGTACCATTCAAAAGTTTTGTTTACTGCCATAGATGCCTGTCAGTTCCCCTTAAAACTGGAACCTCCATCACCAAAACACTCCCAACCTATCTGTCAAGTGGTGCTGGTGCCGTCATTCGAGGTCACAGTTTGCACAAGATTAATGGCTAGGTCATCATCAATCACTTGCTTGGCACACTCAGGATCAGGGAGTCCAGGGAGTGAGTATTGGTCAGTACTCCAGGGCTATCACAAGTTGCAGGGAGATTGTGTACCATTAGTTGTCAGCTGCAAACACAACAGTCAGGGTCTGCTCAGGCATGCAAAGGGGCTGATCGCTGAGGTTGGTCAGAGGTCTGAAGCAATTATGGTCCTGAGAGTGCATCCATCAATTATTCGGGAGGGTCAAAGAGGGCCTATAAGGACAACAGAGGGAACTATTGTTAAAAAAGGTACAAGATTATAGGCCGGGAAAATGAGAGTCATTTGCAGAGTGTGTCGGTGTAGGCATAAAAGCAGGGGAGGACCTGATAGCTAAGGATTGAGAAAATTAGTCTGTGACCACTACCATGGCTTCCATTGGGGGAGTGTAGAGGAGCAGAGTGTATCATTATGGTGCACGTTTTGAGTTCAGGAGCCAGAAAGGACAGTTGTAGGCAAAATTGAATGTGATGGGACTCCATATGTTGGAAAAGCACTGTCAGGCTAGTGTGAGGTTAATGGAGATTCTGAGGAGCTACCTGGTGACCAGGTAGAGCACACTATTGTCAGTTCTCCATGAATGGTGTGCCTACCCATCACGTTCCATTTTCTAGATGTGAAGTGCTGCGAGAAAATGACTGGGACAAAGTCCAGGGTGGGCATTGAACACCATAATACTTACTGAAGTATTGAACTTATTGAACACCACAATAATGTAGCAACGAATACACGAAGCAGCCATTTGCAAACTGCTGCTATGTTTCATTTAGAATCCTATCATCGCTCATTTGTTATGCATGTGAAGATGCATGGGGGCGGTGAGTGGTTGGATAATGGCCAAAGAGGATTCCATCACCAAAATAGCTCAACAGCAGCTTTACCAACTGAGTTGGTCAAGTCCTAAAGGATATAATAGTTGGTCTGTAGTAGCACATGGTGAAGGAACCATCATGAGGGAAAAACATACTAAACCTTGCCGTCATCAATCTGCCTGGTGCAGATGCATTTGCTTTGCAATATTCTGTGCACTGACATCCAGTTTGGATTCTGCCAGGGCCATTCAGTTCCTGATCTCATTACAGCCCTGGTTCAAACGTGGACAAATGAACTGAAACCCAGAGATGAGGTAAGAGTGACTGCACCATGCAATTGGTGATTGCAAATTGAATGTTGACATTTCAATAGTTCTGAAGTTAGTTGCAATAATGTTAGAAAAGGCCAATGATGGCAGAAGCCAAATATTATTTGTGCAATTCCTGAGTGTGCTATGGAAGCCATACAACTTCACCTCATCATCTGTAATTTAACACTGGTCTGAACTGAATGCAATCAGAAGTTACACCTCTTTTCCCTCATCCACAGCCCAGACATGCCTTGCCCTGTCCATTTGCCACTGGGTGGTGGGGATCCCAGTGGCTGGCTCTCTACATGGGAGTCCTCCCCCTTTCACTCAGGGCTCTGGGATGGAGGGTGCTGCACGCAGCAGTCCCTTGCAACCGCAGATTGCGGTAGTTCACAGACTCCCAGCCCAACTGCTTGTTCTGTGGTGGTGTGGAGTCCATGGACCATGTATGCATTGGGTGTGGGCACTTGCACTCCCTTTTTAGTTTACTAGAGAACCTTCTCCTCTGCACTTGGCTGCACATCAGTCCCATGCTCCTGATCTTTGGGCAATCAGTGCGGAGGGGGGAGGGTAGGTCAGAGGATCTCCTCTGGGTTTACTCCTGGGCCTGGCCAAACTGACCATAAACAGGTACAGGCTGCGGGCCATGGAGGGGGTCGTTAGGGCCGACTGCTTGACCCTCTTCCGTGGTTACATTAGAGCCCAGGTGTCTCTGCAGAAGGAGCACGCAGGTCCACCAACACCCTTGAGCTGTTCGGGGAGAGGTGTACACCACACGGAGTGGAGTGTTTTAGTTCCCCCTCCAACTCCATTCTGATTTAGTCCCTGCCCTCCCCTTCATGTTTTGATCACACAGCATTGCCCTTTGATGTGAAGGGCACTGCTTGTCACTGGCCACTTGGGTGTTTCCTTTCTTCCTGGTGGTGGAAATTTGAATAAGGATTTGTACACCTGTCGTCTTTCACTGTGTCTCACACCTGCACACACACAACATGGATCCTGGGGAAAATATAAGCACTACCCCTATGCAGTTAGGTGATAGTGTGGGGGTAAAGAAAGAAAACGGAAGAAATTAAAAAAAAGAAAAATATCAATGGGGAAAAATTACAATCAGAAGTTAATGATTAATATGGGTTTGGGATGGGAAAGGAGTTAGCATGCAGCAGGTACTACCTTTTGATGGAAAGCCCGGTTTTGTCGAAAAGTCACTGGACCTGAAATATTAGCTCTGATTTCTCTCCACAGATGCTGCCAGACCTGGGAGGTGAGCTTTTCCAGGAATTTCTGCTTTGGTTCCTTTTGATGTAATGTGCTGGTCACTCAGCCAGAGTAGCACCTCCACCAGGTTGGGGCACATGCTGAGGCTGAAGGTGAGTGGATGTTGGAGACATGTCCTTATTTATTGGGGAACAGCATGTCTTATGGTGTGGGCACTGATGACTCTTCTGAGATCTAAAACCCACTCTCGTGCTCTCTGTTTCCAATGTAGGTCATTTCCACTGAGTGATCTGTGTCCAGCTGCTGGTGGGTTGTTGATTAATCTGGTTGCCTTCCTAAGAAGTTGAAGGCAGATACAGAAGCACCCATGATGATGACGATCCCAAAAGCAGCAGAAAGCCAACATGGAGACCAAGGAGCTGCCAGCTCAAGGAAAGGTCTTGGCTGCTGGGGCCCTCAGGTTGCGTGGGGTCTATAGGAGGCCCAGAGTTCTTCAGCTCTGATTCCAATTGCTGGGGATGAGTGAGCCTTAGTGTTGACATGGGCATTACACGTCCTCTGATGGAACTATGCCCGACTCTGGAGCAGGACGTAAGGCTGCAGGACTGGGCGGACATCTTCTCCCAGAGACTGTGAAGGCGACAGCTGCTTCAAACTTCTATGTGACTGTAATTTTTCTTTTTTTAAATTTCTTCCTTTTTCTTTCTTTTCCCCCACACTATCACCTAACTGCATAGGGGTAGTGCTTATATTTTCCCCAGCATCCATGTTGTGTGCAGGTGTGAGACACAGTGAGCCACATATGACCTGCGATCTCTCAGTCGTGCCCATAAAGACAGTGACCGTGGCCATCTGTGCAAGGTCATGCCAGTTCATTTGCTTCCCCCATGATGAGGTCAGTGCTTTGGACCAGGCGATAGGATTTGTGAACATACCATTGACTGTACACACATTGTGCTGACCAAAACTGTATTGCCATTTTACAGAATTCACCATTGGGAAGCTGCTGAAGCTGCTGCTGCCCTCCAGGAAAATCCGGACAGAGTGTGCCATATCATCCTGGCGTGGTGTGTTCTGTACAGTTGGAGCTGTCAATGAGGTGGTGCTGGATACTGAGGATCTGAGGGAAAACTCTTGTCTTCTATGAAGGAGGATGAGAACATTGAGGAGGACAAAGCTTTCCTTGTCTCTGACAGAGCTAAGCAGAGTTGGGTCATACAAGAAAACAGGACCTCATTGACATCCGGTTCCAGTTGATCAGAGCTGGAGGTGCAGCAGACCATCTTGATTAATGAAATAGTCATTGGAAATGATGTCAAAGTCTGATTTTCAAGGTGGCGGTGCCAGCACAGTAGGTAGTGCTTGGGCTCCTCAGCCTGTCCATTCCAGGACAGTGGCATTCTTTTCTCTCTCTACATTCAATCTTCTTTTCTTGTTTTCTTCCTTCATAAAGACCGGAGCGGTGTCAGCAGGGCAGCGGCTGTAGCATTGGTGATGTGGATCGGTACTCCTGATAGCAGCAGCAGTACCCAGAGTGGGGACTCCTGGCTGTGGTCGGCCAGGAGCCTGGATTCTTGGTTGAGGTAGGCCTGAAGCCTGGATTCTTGGCAGTGGCTGCACCCAGACTGGGAACTCCTGGCTGTGGTTATCCTGGAGCCAGGACTCCTGGCGGTGTCGGCAAGGCTGCAATAGCTGAGTCAGGGTGTCCTGGGGCATTGGTATCAAGGTTACTGTACCCGGAGTGCAGATTCCTTGAGGTCCAGAACTCCTTGCAGAAGTCCTGGACGTGTACCTGAAGCCCAGTTTGAACAGAAGACAAATTCTATTTAAGTAATTTCTTTTTATTCTTTTCATAGCTCAAAATGGCACTGGATTGTGGCAGCAAAACACTTTTCACTGTATCTTCCTGGATGTATGTGAGAATAAAGTCATTCATTCAATTATTTGCACTGTTGACGTGTACTTAAACTTCTAATGGTTTCAATTGGGTTCTCATTTTCGTTTTGTCAATTAAATCTCACATTTGGATTTGCCTGATTGCTTGCCTGTGTGTGATGCTCCTCTCGTGGACATTTACAAATTGCAGGCCTACAATGGACATTGGGGGCAGAGTAGAGTTTGCTTCAAGGGTGTTTACAAGAAATATATCTGTAGCCAGGTAAAGTGTGATATGGTAGTTACATGTGACTTGGGTGAGAGTATGGGAGTATAAGCATGAAGGACTGTCAGTCATACCAGATATAAACCATAGGCATTGCAGCTTTGTGCTTGTTGTGCCATGATGTTGCTGATGAGGGCCAATGATGGTTTGCCAACACTTGTACAGGTGAATGGCAATCTGTCAAAGATGACTTGTATGCAAGGTGAATTGATTTAGGAATGATATGTAATATGATGGGGCTGGAATAGAATGTGAAATACATCACTAAAATGGGGTGATTAGTTAAAGAGGCAAGTTCTGTCAGATATAGGTCGAAAATGCATTAGGCCTTGCATTGGAAATAATTTCACCAAATGCAACATCATGTTGATTTCTCCATCGCCAGAGTGGCTCATCAGTAGCACTAGATGTAGTCCTAAAGAATATAGTAATGGTTCTGTCACAGATGGTGAGGGAACCAACAAGTGGGAAAAAGAAATACTAGACCTTACCTTCACCAATCTGCCTGCCACAGATGCATCTGCTTTACCTACTCACTGATATCCAATTTGGATTTTGCCATGGGCACTCAGTTCTTGACCTCATTAGAACCCTTCAAACATGAACAGATGAGCTGAAATTCAGAGGAGAGGTAAGAGTGATTGACCTTAACATCAAAGGTGCATGTGAGTCAGTGTGGCATCAAGGAGTCATAGCGAACTGGAGTAAATGGGAATTAGGGGCAAAGACCTTGACTGGTTGGAGTCAACTGTATCACAAAGGATATTGGTTGTTTTTGTTCTAGGTCCCTGATGAAGGGCTTTTACCGGAAACATCGATTCACCTGCTCCTCGGATGTTGCCTAATCTGTTGTTTTTTTTCCAGCACCACAATCTCAACTCTAATCTCCAGTATCTGCAGTATTTACTTTCGCCTTTGTTCTCATTTGCACTCCAGGTCATCAGTGGAGAAGTTTCTTAAGGGAATATCCTAGACCTAACCATCTTCAGCTGCTTCATTAATAACCTTCCCTTCATCATAAGGTCTCAAGTGGGGATGTTTGCTAATGATTACACAATGTTGAGCACCATTCATTACTCCTCAGGCACAGAAGCTGTCCATGTTCAAATGCATCAAGAATTGGACAATATCTAAGCTTTGACTCACAAGATTGTTTCAAGATGGCAGTGCTAACATTTAGATAGTGTTTGGCCTGTCAGTGTCCATCTTCTCCAGGATGTTGGCATCCCTTTATCTATTTACTTTTCATATTTGAGGTCAGAACAGTGTTGGTGGGACAGTGTCAGTGGGGCGGTGTCGGTGGGGCGGTGTCAGTGGGACGGTATCAGTGGGCTGTTTCGGTGGGGTGGTGTCAGTGGGCAGTCTCAGTGAGGTGGTGTCGGTGGACACTGTTGGTGGGCGGTGTCAATAGAGAGGTGTTGGTGGGGCGGTGTCGGTGGGGCGGTGTCGGTGCGGCGGTGTCAGTGGGTGGTGTCAGTGGGTGGTGTCAGTGGGATGGTGTCGGTGGGTCAGTGTCTGTGGGTGGTATCGGTGGGCCGGTGTCAGTGCGTGGTGTCTGCGGGCAGTGTCTGTGGGCAGTGTCTGTGGGCAGTGTTGGTGGGGCGGTGTCGGTGGGGCTGTGTCTGTGGGGCGTTGTCAGTGGGGCGTTGTCAGTGGGTGGTGTCAGTGGGCGGTTTCGGTGGGCGGTGTCGGTGGGCGGTGTTAGTGGGGCGTTGTCGGTGGGACGGTGTCAATGGGGCGGTGTTAGTGGGGCATTGTCAGTGGGACAGTGTCGGTGGGACGGTGTTGGTGGGGTGGTGTCAGTGGCGCAGTGTCTGTGGGGTGGTGTCGGTGGGACGGTGTCAGTGGCGCAGTGTCTTTGGGGCGGTGTCAGTGGGTGGTGTCAGTGGAGTGGTGTCAGTGGGTGGTGTCAGTGGGGCAGTGTCAGTGGGGCGGTGTCGGTGGTGCAATGTCGGTGGGGCGGTGTCGGTGGGGCGGTGTCAGTGGGGTGGTGTCAGTGGGGCGGTGTCTTTGGGGCGGTGTCAGTGGGTGGTGTCAGTGGAGTGGTGTCAGAGGGTGGTGTCAGTGGGGCAGTGTCAGTGGGGCGGTGTCGGTGGTGCAATGTCGGTGGGGCGGTGTCGGTGGGGCGGTGTCAGTGGGGTGGT
>NC_057715.1:37359095-37388044 GCF_004010195.1 Chiloscyllium plagiosum | reverse complement strand
AAGGTGGGGTTGTCAGTGGGGCGGTATCAGTGGGGCGGTGTCAGTTGGTGATGTCAAGGTGGGGTTGTCAGTGGGGTGGTGTCAGTGTGGTGGTGTCAGTGGGGTGGTGTCAGTGGGATGGTGTCGGTGGACGGTGTTGGGGGACGGTGTCGGCGGGACGGTGTCGGCGGGACGGTGTGATAGGGCAGTGTCAATGGGACGGTATCTGGGGGACGGTGTCGATAGGGCAGAGTCAGTGGGATAGTGTCAGCGGGACATTGTTAGACGGACGATGTTGGAGGGACAGTGTCAGGAAGATGGTATCAGCGGTACAGTGTCGGTAGGACAGTGTTGGCGGGACAGTGTCAGCTGGACGGTGTCAGCGAGACGGTGTCAGTGGGACGATGTAGGAGGCACGTTGTCAGTGGGACAGTGTCTGTGGCACGGCGTCGGCGAGATGAAGTCAGTAGGGCAGTGTCAACGGGACGGTGTCAGCAGGACAGTGTCGGTAGGGCAGTATCAGCGAGACGGTGTTGGCGGGACGGTCTTGGTGCCACAGTGTCGGTGGGACAGTGTCAGCAGGACGGTGTCAGCGGGACAGTGTCGGCAGGACGGTGTCAGTGGGATGGTGTCAGCGGGACGGTGTCAGTGGGACGGTGTCGGCGGGACAGTGTCAGTGGAATAGTTTCAGCGGGTCAGCATCGGCGGGATGGTGTCGGCGGGACGGTGTTCGCAGGACAGTGTCAGAGGGACAGTGTCACCATCAGCGGGACAGCATCAGCGGGACGGTGTCGGTGGGACAGTGTCGGTGGATTCATTTCAGCGGGACAGTGTCTGTGGGATGATGTCGGTGGGACAGTGTCAGCAGGACAGTGTCGGCGGGACGGTGTCGGCGTGACGGTGTCGGCGGAACAGTGTCGGCGAGACGGTGTCGTTAGGGCAGTGTCAGTGGGACAGTGCCGGCGGGATGGTGTCGGTTGGACGGCGTCAGCAGGATGGTGTCGGTAGGATGGTGTCAGCAGGATGGTGTTGGTAGGGCAGGGACAACGGGACAGTGTCGGCAGGATGGTGTCAGCAGGATGGTGTCGGTAGGGCAGTGTCAGCGGGATGGTGTCGGTGGGAAGGTGTCGGTGGGACAGTGTTGGTCGGACAGTGTCAGCGGGACAGTGTCAGCCGGACGATTTTGGAGGGACAGTGTCAGGAAGACAGTGTCAGCGGGACAGTGTTGGTAGGACAGTGTTGGCGGGACAGTGTCAGCAGGGAGGTGTCGGCAGGACAGTGTCAGCGGGACAGTGTCGGTAGGACAGTGTCAGTGGGACGGTGTCAGCTGGACGGTGTTAGCGGGACGTGTTAGCGGGATGGTGTTAGCGGGACAGTGTCGGTGGGACGGTGTCGGTGGGATGGTGTCGGCGAGACAGTGTCGATAGGGCAGTGTCAATGGGACAGTGTTGGCGGGATGGTGTCGGTTGGACGGTGTCAGCAGGATGAGGATGGTGTCGGTAGGGCAGGGACAACGGGACAGTATCGGCAGGATGGTGTCAGCAGGATGGTGTCGGTAGGGCAGGGACAACGGGACAGTATCGGCAGGATGGTGTCAGCAGGATGGTGTCGGTAGGGCAGGGACAACGGGACAGTATCGGCAGGATGGTGTCAGCAGGATGGTGTCGGTAGGGCAGGGACAACGGGACAGTATCGGCAGGATGGTGTCAGCAGGATGGTGTCGGTAGGGCAGGGACAACGGGACAGTATCGGCAGGATGGTGTCAGCAGGATGGTGTCGGTAGGGCAGGGACAACGGGACAGTATCGGCAGGATGGTGTCAGCAGGATGGTGTCGGTAGGGCAGGGACAACGGGACAGTATCGGCAGGATGGTGTCAGCAGGATGGTGTCGGTAGGGCAGGGACAACGGGACAGTATCGGCAGGATGGTGTCAGCAGGATGGTGTCGGTAGGGCAGTGTCAGCGGGACGGTGTCGGTGGGACGGTGTCGGTGGGACGGTGTTGGTGGGACAGTGTTGGTCGGACAGTGTCAGCGGGACAGTGTCAGCCGGACGATATTGGAGGGACAGTGTCAGGAAGACGGTGTCAGCGGGACAGTATCAGTAGGACAGTGTCAACGGGACAGTGTCGGCGGGATGGTGTCGTTAGGGCAGTGTCAGTGGGACGGTGTCAGCAGGACGGTGTCGGTAGGGCAGTGTCAGTGGGATAGTGTCGGCGGGATGGTATCTGTTGGACTGTGTCAGCAGGATGGTGTCGGTAGGGCAGTGTCAGCGGGACGGTGTCGGTGGGACGGTGTCGGTGGGACGGTGTTGGTGGGACAGTGTTGGTCGGACAGTGTCAGCGGGACAGTGTCAGCCGGACGATATTGGAGGGACAGTGTCAGGAAGACGGTGTCAGCGGGACAGTATCGGTAGGACAGTGTCAACGGGACAGTGTCGGCGGGATGGTGTCGTTAGGGCAGTGTCAGTGGGACGGTGTCAGCAGGACGGTGTCGGTAGGGCAGTGTCAGTGGGATAGTGTCGGCGGGATGGTATCTGTTGGACTGTGTCAGCAGGATGGTGTCGGTAGGGCAGGGACAACGGGACAGTATCGGCAGGATGGTGTCAGCAGGATGGTGTCGGTAGGGCAGTGTCAGCGGGACGGTGTCGGTGGGACGGTGTCGGTGGGACGGTGTTGGTGGGACAGTGTTGGTCGGACAGTGTCAGCGGGACAGTGTCAGCCGGACGATGTTGGAAGGACAGTGTCAGGAAGACGGTGTCAGCGGGACAGTGTCGGTAGGACAGTGTCGGTAGGATAGTGTCGGTAGGACAGTGTTGGTGGGACGGTGTCAGCAGGGAGGTGTCGGCAGGACAGTGTCAGCGGGACGGTGTCGGAAGGACAGTGTCGGTAGGATAGTGTCGGTAGGACGGTATCGGTCAGACGGTGTCAGTGGGACGGTGTCAGCTGGACGGTGTTAGCGGGACGTGTTAACAGGACGGTGTTAGCGGGACAGTGTCGGCAGGAGCGTATAGGTGACACGTCGTCAGTGGGACAGTGTCAGTGGCACAGTGTCGGCAGGACGAGGTCGGTAGCGCAGTGTCAACGGGACGGTGTCAGCAGGACAGTGTCGGTAGGGCAGTATCAGCGGGACGGTGTCGGCGGGAAGTTGTCGGTGCCACAGCGTCAGTGGGACAGTGTCGGCGGGATGGTGTCGGCTGGTTGGTGCCGGGAAGACGGTGTCAGCGGGACGGTGTCAGTGGGACGGTGTCGGTGGGACGGTGTAGGTCGGACAGTGTCGGTCGGACAGTGTCGGTCGGACAGTGTCGGTCGGACAGTGTCAGCGGGACAGTGTCAGCCGGACGATGTTGGAGGGACAGTGTCAGGAAGACGGCGTCAGCGGGACAGTGTCGGTAGGACAGTGTTGGCGGGACGGTGTCAGCAGGGAGGTGTCAGCAGGACAGTGTCGGTAGGACAGTGTCAGCGGGACGGTGTTGGTAGGACAGTGTCGGCGGGACAGTGTCGGCGGGACAGTGTCGGTGGGACGGTGTCGGCGGGACGGTGTTGGCGGAACGTTGTCAGCGGGACAGTGTCAGAGGGACAGTGTCGGAGGGACAGTGTCGGGAAGATGGTGTCAGCAGGGCGGTGTCGGCAATGCGGTGTCGGCAGGACGGTATCAGCGGGACAGTGATAGTGGAACGGTGTCAGCGCGACAGTGTCAGTGGGAGACGGTGTCTGTGGGATGGTGTTGGTATGACAGTGTCAACGGGACGGTGTCAGTGGGACGGTGTCAGCAGGACGGTGTCAGCGGGACGGTGTCACCGGGACGGTGTCGGCAGGACAGTGTCAGCGGCGGTGTCTGTGGGATGGTGTTGGTAGGACGGTGTCAGCGGGACGGTGTCGGCGGGACAGTGATAGTGGGACGGTGTCAGCAGGACAGTGTCAGCGGGACAGTGTCAGCGGGACAGTGTCAGTGGGACAGTGTGTGTAGGACGGTGTTGGCGGGATGGTGTCGGCAGGGCAGTGTCGGTGGGACGGTGTCAGCGGGACGGTGTCGGCGGGACGGTGCCGGTGGGACATTGTCAGTGGGAAAGTGTCAGTGGGACAGTGTCAGCTGGACGGTGTTGGAGGGACAGTGTCGGGAAGACGGTGTCAGCGGGATGGTGTCAGTTGGACAGTGTTGGCGGGACAGTGCCAGTGGGAAAGTGTTTGCGGGACAGTGTCGTTGGGACGGTATCCGCGGGAGGTTGTCAGCGAGATGGTGTCAGCGGGACGGTGTCGGCGGGACGGTGTCGGTAGGACGGTTGAGCGGGATGGTGTCGGTAGGACGGTTCAGCGGGACGGTGTCGGTAGGACGGTGTCTGCGGGATGGTGTTGGCAGGACGGTGTCAGCCGGATGGTGTCGGTGGGACGGTGTCAGTGGGACGGTGTCAGTGGGACAGTGTCGTTGGGACGGTGTCCGCAGGAGGGTGTCAGTGAGATGGTGTCAGTGGGACAATGTTGGCGGGACAGTATCGGTAGAACGGTGTCAGTGGATGGTGTCGGCGGGACAGCGTCAGCGGGACGGTGTCAGTGGATGGTGTCGGCGGGACAGTGTCAGCGGGACAGTGTCGGCGGGAGGGTGTCAGTGAGATGGTGTCAGTGGGACAGTGTCGGCGGGACAGTGTTGGTAGGACAGTGTCAGCGAGACGGTGTCAGTGGGACAGTGTTGGTAGGACAGTGTCAGCGAGACAGTGTCAGTGGGACAGTGTTGGTAGGACAGTGTCAGCAGGAAGGTGTTAGTGGACAGTCTCGGTGGGACAGTGTTGGTAGGACAGTGTCAGCGAGACGGTGTCAGCGAGACGGTATCAGTGGTTAGTGTCGGAGGGACAGTGTTGGCGTGATGGTGTCAGCAGGATGGTGTCGGTAGGACGGTGTCAACGGGACGATGCCAATGGGACGGTGTCGGCGGGACTGTATCAGTGGATGGTGTCGGCGGGACAGTGTTGGTTGGACAGTGTCGACGGGACAGTGTCGGTAGGACGGTGTCAGTGGGAGTGTGTCAGTAAGATGGTGTCAGTGGGACAATGTCAGCAGGACAGTGTCAGCGAGACGGTGTCAGCGAGACGGTGTCGGCGGGACGGTGTCGGCGGGACGGTGTCAGCGGGACAGTGTCAGTAGGACAGTCTCAGTGGGACAGTGTTGGTAGGACAGTGTCAGCGAGACGGTGTCAGCGAGACGGTGTCAGCGGACAGTGTCGGAGGGACGGTGTCGGCGTGACGATGTCAGTGGGATGGTGTCAGTAGGACGGTGTCAACGGGACGTGTCAGTAGGACAGTCTCGGTGGGACAGTGTTGGTAGAACAGTGTCAGCGAGACGGTGTCAGCGAGACGGTGTCAGCGAGACGGTGTCGGCAGACAGTGTCGGAGGGACGGTGTCGGCGTGACAATGTCAGTGGGACGGTGTCAGCAGGATGGTGTCAACGGGACAGTGTCACTGGGACAGTCTCGGTGGGACAGTGTTAGTAGAACAGTGTCAGCGAGACGGTGTCAGCGAGACGGTGTCAGCGAGACGGTGTCAGCGGACAGTGTCGGAGGGACGGCGTCGGCGTGACGATGTCAGTGGGACGGTGTCAGCAGGACGGTGTCGGTGACACAGAGTCAGCGGGACAGTGTCAGTAGGATGGTGTTGGTGTGAGGTGTCGGCTGGACGATGTTAGCGGTACGGTGTCAGCGGGACAGTGTTGGTAGGACAGAGTCGACGTGACGGTGTCGGTGGCACGGTGTCAGTGGAATGGTGCCAGTGGGACAGTGTTAGTAGGACAGAGTCAATGGGACGGTGTCGGTAGGATAGTATTGGCGGGATGGTGTCGGCAAGATGGTGTCAGCGGGACAGTGTCAGCGGGATGGTGTTAGCGGGATGGTGTCAGCGGGACGATGTTAGTGAGACAGTGTCAGCGGGACAGTGTCATCAGGATGGTGTCGGTGGTATGGTGTCAGTGGGACAGTGTCAGCGAGATGGTGTTGGCGGGACTGTGTTGGCAGGACTGTGTCTGCAGGACGGTGTCGGCCTGTTGATGTCTGGGTGCAGGGCGGTGTTGGCAGTTTAGTGTCGGTGGGATAGTGTCGGAGAGGCGGTGTCGGCATGGCAGTATCAGAGGGGCGGCGTCACTAGGGTGGTGGCTGCGGTTTTAGATCTCCTGTCACCATTGACAGTGCCCAGAGCCTATACTGCTGGCAATTGTAAGCCAGCAGCTTGAACACTTGGCTGTGTTGGACAGCAGCAGAACCTAAGGCATTGGTGTTGTTGTTGATCTACCCAGCCGGGGATTCCTTGAGGACGGGCTCACCATCCAGAGTCCTTCCAGAAGCCCTGGAGCCATGCTTGAGACCTAATTTGAACAGAAAATTAACTTTATTTCATTAATTTCTTACTTGTTTTGTAGCTCAAAATGGTGCTAGCTTGTGGCAGCAAACCACTTTTCTCTGTATCTTCAAAATATATGTGACAATAAAATGATTCATTCATTCATATAAATACCGTGGTTACATGAACAGGTCAGACGCTTGGAGGAATGCTGTGAGTAAGTCAACTCTTGACTTCCCAAAGCCTGTCCACCATCTACAAGGCAGAAGCCAGACATGTGACAAAATACTCCCCACTTTCTGGGATGATTGCATTTCCAGCAACTGGAAATCACACAGGAATCAGGGAGAGCTAGCCAATTGGATGTAAAATTGGCTTGACGGTAGGAACCAAATGATGGTGGTCAGGATGGAGGCCTGTGACCAGTGGTGTGCCGCAAGGATTGGCAGTGGGTTCACTGTTGTTTACAATTTATGTAAAAGTTTGGATGAGAATAATGAAGATTTTGTTCGTAGGTTTGTGGATGATTGGAAAGTGGGAGACCTTTAAAGAGAGATAACTGGTGTTCAATGTCTATATGTTCTTGGGATGGTGAAGGGCAAGGTTGGCAGGAGTAGAAAACCCTGGATGACAAGAGATCTTGAAGCTTTGACCAGAAAAAAGAAGGAGCGGGGCTCAGGTACAGGCAGCTGGGATCAAGGGAATCCCTGGAGTTATAAAGGAGTTTACTGAAGAAGCAAATCAGGAGGGCGAAAAGGGGGCATGAGATAGTCTTGGCTGAGAAGCTTAGGGTGAAACCAAAGAGATACTTTAAGTATATTAAAGGAAAACAAATAACTAGAGAGAGAATAGAGTCATTCAAGGGCCAAAGTGGACATGTATATGTAGAACCACAGGAGATGGGGAAGGTTCTCAATGAATGTTTCTCCTCTGTATTTACCATTGAGAAAGACGTGAAGACATGTGAACTTGGGGACGTTAGTGGTGATATCTTGGGGATAATCCATAATACAGAAGAGGAGGTGTTGGGTGTATTAGAATGTATGAAAATAGATAAATCTTGGAACCAGATATATCCAACAACACTACAACAGACTAGAGAAGAAATTGGAGGGGGTCTGGCTGATGTTTTTGCATCATCGTTAGCCACAAGTGATGTCCCAGAAGACTGGAGAGTAGTGAACGTTGTGTCATTATTCAAGAAGGGCTGCAAAGAAAAGCCTGGGAACTATAGATTAGTAAGCCTAACATTTGTGGTGGGTAAGTTACTTGAGAAGATTCTGAGGGATAAGATGAACATGCATTTGGAAAGACAGGGTTTAATTAGGAGTAGTCAGCATAGCTTTGTGAATGAGAGATCATGCCTCAATAATCTGTTAGCATTCTTTGATGAAGTGATCAGGAAGGTTGACAAGGGCAGGGAGGTAGACTTTGTGAGTTTTGAGAAAATTTGTATATCAGGTTAAGGTTCTAGATGTAGGTTTGCTCGCTTAGCTGGAAGGTTCATTTTCAGATGTTTCATCATCATACTAAGTAACATCAACAGTGAGCCTCCGGATGAAGCATTGATGGTATGGCCTGCTTTCTACTTATGTGTTTGGGTTTCCTTTCAGTTGGTGATGTCATTTCTTGTGGTGATATCATTTTCTGTTCTTTTTATCAGGGGAGTCAATGTGTTTGTTGATAGAGTTCCAATTGGAATGTCATGCTTCAATGAATTCTCATATGTGTCTGTGTTTGGCTTGTTCTAAGATGGATGTATTGTCCCAGTCAAAATGGTGTCCTTCCTCATCTGTATGTAAGGATACTAGTGAGAGTGGGTCACATCTTTTTGGGCTAGTTGATGTTCATGTGTGCTGGTGGCTTGTTTTTTGCCTGATTGTTCAATGTAGTGTTTGTTACAGTTCTTGTAATGTATTTTGTAAATGACATTAGTTTTGCTTGTTGTCCGTATAGGATCTTTGAAGTTCATTAGCTGCTGTTTTAGTGTGTTGGCGGGTTTGTGGGCTACCATGATGCCAAGCGATCTGAGTAGTCTGGCAGTCATTTCCAAGATGTCTTTGATGTAGGGGAGAGTGGCTAGGGCTTCTGGACGTGTTTGTCTGCTAGTTTGGATTTATTGCTGAGAAATTGGCGGACTGTATTCTTTTTGAATATACTGTATAGGTGATTTTCCTCCGCTCTTCGTAGTTCCTCTGTGCTGCAGTTTGTGGTGGCTAATTCAAGTAATATTCTAATGCAGCTTCATTTTTGGATGTTGGGATGATTGATACTGTAGTTCAGTATTTTGTCAGTATGTGTTGTTTTCCTGAAGATGCTGGTTTGAAGTCTTCATCCGGAGGCTCACTGATGATGTTACCTAGTAATGTGATGAAACATCTGAAAACATACTCTCCAGCTCAGCGAGCAAACCTACATCCAGAGGTACATGTAGTCTGTATGGATATCAGTAAAGCCTTTGATAAGGATCCACATGGTGGGCTGGTCTGGAAGGTTAGGTCACATGTAATCCAGGGCAAGCTGGCAAATTGGCTTGAGGGTAGGAAACAGAGGGTAACAGTGGAAGGATGTTTGTCAGACTGGAGGATTGGGACCAGTGGAGTGCCTTAAGGGCCAGTGCTGGGCCCATTGCTGTATGCTATCTATATCAATGATTTGGATGAGAATGTGCAAGGCACGATTAGTAAGCTTGCTGATGACACTAAAATAGGTGGTATTGTGGACAATGAGGAATGTTATCAGAAGTTGTAGCAGGACCTTGTTCAGCTGGAGAAGTGGGCCGATAAATGGCAAATGAATAAAAGCAACTTACTGCGGATGCTGGAATCTGAAACCAAAAGAGAAAATGCTAGAAAATCTCAGCAGGTCTGGCAGCATCTGTAAGGAGAGAAAAGAGTTGACGTTTCGAATCTAACTGACCCTTTGTTAAAGCAGTGTGTACCACCTGCAAGAATTGTACAGATACACCAACCATTCTCACACAGAACCTTCCAAAACCATAACCACTTCCATCTAGAGGAACTGAGGCAGCAGATACATGGAAACACCACAACCTGCAGTTCTCCTTTAAGACACTCACCATCCTGACATGGAAATATATTATCATTCCTTCACTGTTACTGAGTCAAAAATCCAGAATTCCCTCCCTCAGGACATATAGTTCTCTCTACAACACATGGAATGCAGTGGCTCAAGAAGGCAGCTCACTACCACATTCTCAAGAGCGACCAGGTACAGACAATAAATGTGGGCCCAACCAGTGATACCCATCTCTCATAATAGAATAAAAAGTCTTTGTCAGTACAGTAGTCAAAGTGAATGAGCGGAATAAAGCAGACGCAGCAACAGTTACAGCACTGCACAGTGTAGCACTCTCAAGGACAATACTTGTGAGCATGATGTTAACTTCACATATACAGGGAGCAGCATATTGACATTTGTAAGTGCTGATTTAACATATACATGGAGCAGGGCACTGATGTTTGTAAATTCATCAATATTACAGTAATTCGGTGAAATAAGAATTGTGAGGCTTGACCATTATCTTCACCAGGACAGGTTCAGGCTACATGTTAGAGTTACGCATATCAGATAGAGGTGGTTGTTCACCTGCCTCCATGGTCTCTTTCTTTTATCTTTCCGTTATCAATTTTCTTTCCTTCCACCCTTCCTTTCTTTTCTGGTTGTTTGTAAAGTTCAGAGATTAGGGCACCAGCTCACCTCTATAAATCGCAACAAATGCTGTGTGATTTATGGTTATTGTTGGAAGTAATGTTTGTCAGGCTATTTGGCTTGCAAATCAAACTCTTACTTATAATGAAATCAGCTTCTTAGCACTAAAACTCTCAGGACCAGATAAACAGCTCACATTTTTCATTGCTGAGACAGTCTATGTGAGATGATAGTCAATCGATCACTGAAGATTTGAATGATCCAATCATTTGAGTGAAGTTATTTTGAATTAAGTGAAAATTAAGACACCTCTGTAAAACATGTAGAACTTTAACTATTACTTACTGAAACATTTACCTTTGGTTGAACCTCAGTGAAAATGCTTTATTCCTGATGAAGGGCTTTTGCCGAAACGTTGATTTTGCTGAAGCCTCTCGGATGCTGCCTGAACTGCTGTGCTCTTCCAGCACCACTGATCCAGAATCTGGTTTCCAGCATCTGCAGTCATTGTTTTTACCTCAGTGAAAATGCCCACTTGTGCTGCTGAGGGTGCAAGTCTTAAAAGGGCACTACATCCAAACTACAATTTGTCAACAATCTTCATGGATATGCTTTGGGTTTGTAGCATTTTCTCTTTTTTTATTTTTTGTGGATTAATCATGCATCATCTTATTTACATATTATTCTAAATCAATTTATCAATTAGATTAGATTAGATTAGATTATATTACAGTGTGGAAACAGGCCCTTCGGCCCAACAAGTCCACACCGACCCGCCGAAGCGCAACCCCACCCATATCCCTACATTTACCCCTTATCTAACACTACGGGCAATTTAGCATGGCCAATTCACCTGACCTGCACATCTTTGGACTGTGGGAGGAAACCAGAGCACCCGAAGGAAACCCACGCAGACACGGGGAGAACGTGCAAACTCCACACAGTCAGTCGCCTGAGGCGGGAGTTCTCTTCAAATTCATCTTTTTCCAACATTGAATATAAGAGCTATTACAGATGAGAAAGAATGCATGTTCAAGCACAGTGTGTGTTAAATTAACTGACCTTAGCCAGGGAAGCAATGGGATCCAAAAAGTGGCCTCAACAGCACTGGGAACAGAAAAATAAATGGAAGACCATGTATTCCTCTGTTCACTATTCAATGAGTTTTGTGAGCTGTGAGGTTAAAGCATTTCCTGCAGTCTGTCCAATCCACTGTATCCACTGTCTGTGTCTAATAAAAGGTCATACATGAACCATCTCATTAAAATATTTGTTCTAAAAGACAAAATTGAACAATTCATGCATGTCTAATCCCTTAGTGCTCATTTCAAGATCTTGACCTGGCCTTGTGCTCCTTCACAACATTACAGAGTATCTGCAGCTTGTTTGGCAGAAAGTTTCTGATTTTTATTGTGGGGACCTTATCAATGACCTTGAACGATGTTCTCAAGCAGACCTGGGATTGATGTGTTTTCAGACTGCAAATGGGCAGCAGCAATCTGAGGTGGTAGGCAGGGCAACAGTAGCTCTGAGGTAGCAGTACAGTGACAAAATGAACATCAGTAAATGAGTTGTTCTGGTCTGACTGGTCTCTTACTGGTCTTCCATTTTGAAGTATACAAGACCGGTAGGACCAGTGTGTCTCATATACCATTATCCATCTTCTCCTTTTGGATGGACACTGATATGCTCATCCTGATAGAAAATTGATATTCCTGCTTCATGGTGCCATTGGGACTGCACCATACTTCTCCCCTCAGAGTGGCCCTTTCACATCCAACTTATCTATTGATGGATAAATGTCTCGATTGTAAGGGCTCTTGGGATGTAATGGTAGCATGCTTAATTCTGAGTGAAAATGTCCAGGTTCAAGTTCCTTTGCTCTAGAGATAGTTAATAACATTTCTGAATAGGATGATAAAAAAATCTAAATTGCCGATTATCACATGAGCCTTTTTGAGTGTTGTGATTCACAGCCATGATGTCCACTGTGTGAGACTGCATGACAGCAATCATCAACTTTCTAAAAAAAAGGGAATCTTCAGTCAATGCTACAATGGAAGCCACAACACCAGTCACTAAACCTTCCACTATCTCTATGTTAGCTCATATTGCCATGAACTTGATCATCACCTTCACCATGGAAAGAATGCACAAATGTTCACCATGTCAGACTGGAGCTCGAGTCGTCCGTACTGCTCAACAGTGTTCATAGACAGTCAAGACCGCATTCCAATGCACCATACATCTTGGTATGTGTGCCCATCAGTTCTCCTGCATGCTATCCTATCAAAAACCTCCTCTCAGACCCCTGCAGTAGAATCATCTGCAACTTCTCGACCTAAGGAGCTGCTACACAAACTACTTTTCCCACAGCTTGACTGTAGCCCACTCTAACTCAATGAGCCATCACTTACAGATCCTGGACTCTATATCCTCTCAGGTCCTCATAGTGTCAGCTCAAGCCACAATGTGTCCATATTATTGCTATGAGGTTGCTCTTTTTTTCTTCTCAGTGTGTTGTGTCTAGGACATTGCCAGTTCTCAGGTGTCTAGGAACATGAGCAGAAGTGGGAAGTTGAGAAACATAAGTATGCTGAAAAACAGGAAGTCATTTTTCTTGTCACCTGTGCCTTTTGCTTCATGCTGGATGAGAGTGAGGAGAGAGAGTTGTGAAGGGTCATAAGACCATGACACAGGGCCATCCTTGATGGTCTTGGTGACACTGGTTTGTTAACAACAAACAATCCAGGTCTTTTTTAATATATAATTTCAGTTATATCACACTGTTTCCTTTTGCTATAAATTCTGTGTCTTACAATCTTATTCTCCACAATCATATGATGAAGGAGCAGCGCTCTGAAAGCTGGTGCTTCCAAATAAACCTGTTGGACTATAACCTGCTGTTGTGTGATTTTTAACTTGGTGGCACCGGCACTGACTAAATGCTCTGTCAGAGAATTCCATCAAATGTTTGCTATCCCATCTTGATTTTCTGCAATTCTCTCCAGTTATGAGCGGCCTTGCCCTGAAAAAGTGATGGATGGTGGCAGTGGTTGTGTTTCACCGCATTCTGAGATGATATGCCTTTACTGTACAGCTATAGACATGGCAAAGTAATGCAAATTGAGTTTCAGGCTGACTTCATTGCAAGGTGTGTGAGGACATGCTTAAATATGTCAATTTTAAGCAAGTGTCCTAAACAGATGAAGATGAGGAGGAGTAGAGACAATGAGTGCTGGAGTATACAAACCACTAACAAATCTAACACATAAATTACAAAGACTAAAGGTTGAAAATAACCTTACGTCTTCCAACATGCAGTCATCCAGTAGCATGTGTCCCACTAGGCTGCGTACTGAAATCATTCTAATGAGGAGACAGCAAGACATTACCAGACTCTTTATCTCCACAGGCCTCTTGCAAACTGTGACAGTGCACAAAAAAAAATGCAGACTGATTATATTGTCACAATGCTTTAGTGTGAAGACCTTTTAGGTGTTTATCTGAAACTGCCAGCAAATGAAACACTTTGGGGATATTTTATTCTACCAGCTGTGCTGTAAAAGCTCAAAGGTCTTGTTTATTCCCATGTACTACATTGTACATTGAAAGTTGTTATTACCTTCAGTAATCATTCTCAGTTATTTTAATCTACTATAGTATGACACAGATTTTGTGTGAAGCTGTATTTTAAACCATTGTAATTTGTATGGATGTCCTCGTGCTTGATCAAGGTGTTTCTAATGCTGAACTCATTAATGTTGCAAGTGGCCAACAAATGTTTACTGTTTCTGTTGAGCATACTTGAGAGGCAGGACATATGATCATGATTTTCAGTTCTCACTGATTACTATTGAATTCACTGATTAGTAGCTTGGTATCATGGCTGGGTGCCTCATCCAGAGTGACCTGGTGTTAGAAGTTTCTCCTTTCTTTGTCTCCGTCTGTTGATGCGTGAACTTGCATGACAATCATTTCAGCCATAATTTACTGGCTTCCACACAACTCATCCTTGGACTGAGCACTTGTCCAGTACTATCTAGTACATATATATGTATATTGTATTATTCATGTTCAGAATACAGGAATGTCCTGATACTCTTCCAGGGTGGGAAAATGTTCCAGGTGTTGCAAGGTTATTGAGCTGTCCAAGTTGAATGGAACATTGGAACAAATTGGGACAAGAGTAGGCTATTCAGCATCTCAAATGTATTCCACCATTCAATGAGGAAATGGCTGAAATGTGGCCTAACTCCATATTCCTGCCTTTAGCCTGTATCCCGTATTGCCTTTACTTCACAAAAAAATATATATTTCAAATTTAAAACAACAGCTGATCCAGCATCAACTATCATCGGTGGAATAGGGTGTCAAACCTTTACCACCTTTATGTGCAGAAGTGCTTCCTAACATCTGTCCTGAATGTTCGGCCCTAATATTTAGACTATGCCCCCCATTTCTGGAATCCCCAATTAATGGAAACAGTTATTTTTTCTATCATATCTTTTTCCTGTTAATCTTGAAGACACTGATCAGATCACTCCTTACCCTTCTAGGTTCTAGAGAAAACAGGCCTGTTATGTATAATGTTTCCTCAAAACTTATCCCTAAAGTCCATTTTTGTAAACCAATGCAGTATTCACTGTAAGGGTCAAATAATATTGATTAAACAGCAAAAGAAAGTGACTGCTACAACTGTAGGGGCAAAAATCTGCTTTCAGTATCTGGCAAGATCTTCATCATGGTGCTCTTCAACAGAGTGAAAGCAAAAGTAGATGGTACCCGTCAAGAAAATCATACAGGTGGCATATTAGGCTGTGAGCAAATCTTTGTACTCAGCAACATCATAGACAGGAGCTTAGAGTATCAGCTATGTGTTATCAATTTCATTGACTTCAAGAGGACATTCAGTGGCATCTATCAGTCACTCTGATGATTCAAGACAGGTTGACATGCCAGAATGGTATATTAACATCTTCAAAACTTTACATAACAATTTCAGCATGAGCACCATAGACATCTTCATCATCACAGGAATATGGTGAGGGTGCACATTCACCCCATTCCTTTTCCTTTTTGATTTCACCATTATGGTTGCAGGCTATGGCATCCAATGCAATGTCATGTTGGATTTTGTAAATGACATCGCCTTGTTGGCCAAAACATCTTTCACACTGCAGGACATGACTAGCCATCTTGACAGCAATGATGCCAACATTTCTTCACTTAGCAGTTGCACAAAGATCAAGATAGAGATGACTGGGTATATACAAAGTCCTCCTATTACCATGGGGCAACAGGCCACTGAAGAGGTTGACTACTTCCCCTGTCTAGGAGAGAGTGTCTCTAGGAATAGTGATATAAGAATGTATACAAAAATTAGAAAAGCTGCATCAGTTTTACAGCAACTCCATTTGAATGTGATGTCTTTCACCAGCATAAGATCTTGGGCATCACATGAAGAAACAACACGACCAACAATGAAGTGTTACACAGAACTGGGTAAATGCACCACAAGACATAGGATTGAAGGGCTTCTTTCTAGGTTGTAAAATGTTTTGATTCTATGAAATTCTATTACTCAATTGGACAGGTATTTTATCTCAGTCAGTATTTTAAATATGTCATGGTGAGTCATTGGACATCTGTGATTGCAAAAACAAAATTATTATATATGAAGAGAAACAAGTAGTTTTTCCACACACATGCACCAAATATTAAGACATTAACTGCACACTTCATGGCTCAACCTAGGTCTATCAATTTGTCTGATGATGATATTGATTGTACAATCTTTGTCTTTTAATCTTTCTGATGACTTCAGTTTCAATTGCTATCTCTACATACAGAATTATTTTGATGAGTTAGCAGTTATTTTGCAACTCTGCGACTTGATTGGCTGCAAAGTGTGTGTGTGTGTGTCTGTGTTTGTTTATGGGTAGTGTCCAATCTCCTGCTTTTCTCAGAAGATTTGAATTCTCACACCTATGGAAGGACCCATGTATTAAGATCATAAAATGTACAAACAGAAATCATCCACTCAGTCCTTCAAGTCTGCTCCACTATTCAATGAGATAATGATTGATCTCAGAACCCTCAATCCATTTTCCTGTCTTTTCCCAATAACCCTTGATTTATTTACTGATTAAAATTCTGGATGGGTCAGCTTTGAATACATTTAATGACTAGCCTAAACAGACCTCTGAAGCAAAGAATTTCATAAATGCATTAACTTTTGAGAATTATGATCATACAGGCATGGACGTTTAATTGCAGAAAATGCCATTTGGCCCATGAAGTCCAAAAACAAGCCCTGAACTATTTCAATCCTTTTTTTCAGCATTGGCCCATAACTCTGTATGCCCTGGCATCGGGAGTGTGTATGGCAAGGAAATTTCTCTTCAACTCTGTTTTACATGTCCAACGTTTTATTCGGAGATTGTGCACTTGGACTCTCCTACAATGGGAAACAACTTCTCTACATCTGTGCCTTTCAAATACTGGTAAGACTTATGTTTCAGTAAGGCCATCTCTCACTATTCTATCTTACAATGTGTACAGGCGCAATCTACTCAATCTTCCCTAATAAGACTATCAATCTATGCTCAGTATCAATCTTGCAATTCTTTTCTGGACTGCCTCCAAAGCCAGTATAGGCCGTTCCACTTTAACACGCATTTCATTAATGCGAATTTGCTACAACACAATTATCAAAATGGGGACACTGCTTCTATAGCATGAACTTTTAAAACATGCATTGACTATAACATGATTCCAGCTGCATTAATTTAAATGATGCTACTATTATGCTGTTTTCTTACAACACAGGGTTGCACAAGTAGAACTACTACATTATAGTAGAACCTACGTATATCTTTCCTCTGATAAAGGGCCCAAACTGTTCACAGTATTCCAGCAGTGGTCTGACTAGTGACTTTTGCAAAACCTTCTTACTTTAAAACTTCATTCCCCCATTTGCTCTCCCAATTGCCCATTGAACTCAGATGCTAGCTTTTTGTGATTAATACACAAGGATCCCCAAACCCCTTTGTTCTGTAGCTTTCCGCACTTTTTTTTCTCAATTTATATAATAGTCAGTTCCTATATTCTGCAAAATACTTAACGTCACATGTTCCCACACCATCTTCCATATGCCAAGTTTTTTCTCTCCTTCACTTAATCTGTCTATATTCATCTAAAGACTCTGTGACACCCTCACCACTAGCTTTCCCAACTGTATTTGTGTCATCTGAAAACATGGCTATAATATAGTCACTTTCCTCATCCAAGTCATTAATATTTTCGTACATTATTCTGAGTCCAACACTGATCTATGTAACACTCCACTGGTTACAGATTACCACCTTGAAAATGCCCTCCTTATTCCATCTCTCTGTCTTCTGTGAGTTAGCTAATCCTATATTTATGTTAATATACTATCTCTAATACCATGGGCTCTTATCTTATTAAGTAGCATCTGATACCTTGTCAAATATCCTCTGAAAATCAAATATTATTTCCATTGCTTCCCCTTTTATCAATACTGCTTGTTACCTCCTCAATAAATTTGAATAAATTTGTCAAGCATAATTTCCCCTTCATAAAGCCATTATGACTCCATTTGCTCATACTATATGTTTTTAAATGTATTGCTATTACAGCCTTTGTAACAGATTCTCACATTTTCGTAAAAACAGACATCCAGCTAACAATCCTACATTTTTTTTGTCTCCTTCCCTTCTTAAATAATGTGTTACATTGGCAGTTTTCAAATTTTCTGGGGCATTTCCAGAATGTAAGGATCCTTGGGAGATTACTATCAGTACATTCACTAACTCTGCAAATACTAATTTTGATATCCGCGGATACATCCCATCAGTTCACTGGCCTTATCATTCTATAGCTCCATTAGTCTCCCCAGCACTTTGTCTCCAGTGAAAATTATTGTATTTATTTCCTTTCCTTTTTATCCCTTGATTATTGAGTGGTTTTGGAATGCTACTCGTATTTTCTACTGTGAAGACTAATACAAAGTATTTATTCAACTCCTTTTCAATTTCCTGATACCACATTATTATTTCCCAGAGTCATTCTCCAAGGGGACTATGTTCATTTTAGCTTCTGACTTCCATTTTATGTGTATTAGGAAGCCCTTGCAGTTGTTTTGATATTATTTGCAAGTTTACACTCAAAGTTTATTTACTCCCTCTTGATATGTTTTTGATTGTCCTTTGTTGCTTTTTATAAATTTTATGAATCATCTGACCTATCACTAATCTTTGCCTCATTATGTTATTTTTCAACTGCATGCTATCCTTTATTTCTATCCATCTTTATCACAGGAATATATCATTTTTTGAGTAATGAACTATTATCTTAAACATCTGCCATTATTTTTCAAATCTCTTTGCTGCTAAACTCATTTCCTATTCCACATCAACAAGCTCTGCCCACATTCCTTTGTCATTCCTCTTATTTAAACTTAGCACAGTTGTTTCCAACCTAAGTTCCTCTCACTCAAACTGAATGCACCATTCTACCACGTAATGGTCACTGATTCCTCGTGGATCTTTTATTCTGATATCATTTATTAAACCTGCTCATTGCACATTTGATCTTCCTATGGCTACCTCTGCTTATCAGACTACCTCAGTCTATAAAAAGATGAAAGTCATCCATTATTAACGTGCAACCTTTGTTGCATGCTCTCATTATCTCCTGATTTATTTTGTGTTCCACCATATAGTTATTGTTATGGGCTATAATCTACTTCCAACAGTGTCCTTTTTCTCTTTTTGATTTATTACTTTCACCCAGATGGATAATAGTTCTTCTGCTCTAAAATCATTTCTGGCTATCGTGCTTAATCCATTCCATGCCACAAAGTTACCTCCACCCTCTCCCTCCTGTTTGCCCGCTGGAGAAGTCATACATCCCTGAATAGTTAGTTCCCCACTTTGATGTCCTTGTAACGGTGTCTCAATAATGGCTATATGAGCATTCCCATTAACTTATATTTGTGCTGTTAATTCATTTCCTTTGTACCAAATACTGCTTGGTTTCAAGTAAAGTGCCATTAATTAATTCTTTTTTTTGACCCTAGTTACTTCTATTTTTCTATATTTGCATACTCTGTCCCTTTCTGTCCCAATTGGCTTGTCATTATTCAAATTTTGCTGAAATGTTAATCAAATTAAAAGTCTCCCTGAGCTCGCAGACCAGCTACCTTTTTGACTCACAGTGATTTAACAAAATCAGTTATGTGCCTTCTAACAGCCAGATTTTTAGATGTTGTGTCTGTTTCAAAATGTCAAATCAGCCTTCTTTATAAAGTATATCACATTTTAATTACGCAGTCATGATAGGGGTTAATGGTAACACCATTACTTTTCTATTGTATAGTAATAACCTGGACTGAGTATAAAGGACTCAATTTCAAACTTGCAGTTTAAACAAACCAGTATAGTATATTAACTGTGAGGAGGATAGTCATAGAATTCCAGGAGATTTGGAAAGATTGCTGTTGGAGACATCACATGTCAGATGAAATTAGAGCAGAGAGATCTTTTGGGATAAAGAACAAGGAGAGGCAATACATGAAACAGGCCCTCCAAATGGGTTTGTAGCAAATTGGTACACAATGCAGGTGGACCATATAAAGGAGTCATTTGTAAGTACAGGAAATGTACATATGTCAGGTCTTTAAAATTTTACTCCTGTATGAGAACAACCTTACAATGACAATGTTCGAACATTTGTAATTTGTGCCTGCCGCCTCGCGAAAGGTGCATGTCTAATAATGTTACAGGAACAGGGGAGATCTGGTGGTGTATGCACATAAGTTCTTGGTAGCAGCAGGGCAAGTTGCAAACTTGGTTGAATTGGTACCATAGATGCACCATAGATGACAAAATCTACAGAGCTGGGAAAAGCCTTGATAAAATTAATCTTCTAGAAGGATGTAAAAGCTTGAGAGAGTATGTTTAAAAGTTAGACAAGAACTGTTCCAGGGATAACGAGCTCAGTTACATGTAGGGCGGTACAGTGGCTCAGTGGTTAGCACTGCTGCCTCACAGTGCCAGGGACCCCGGTTTGGTTCCACACTCAGGTAGCTTTGTGTGTGGAGTTTGAACATTCACCCTGCATGGATTCTTTCTAGGTGCCCCAGTTTCCTCCCACTGTCCAAAGATGTGCGGGTTAGTTAATTGACCATACTAAATTGTTCATAGTGTCCATAGCATCCAGAAATGTGCAGGCTTGGTGGATTAACCATGGAAATGCAGGGGATTGGGAATGGGGGTCTGGGTGGGATGCTCTTCAGAGGGTTGGTGTGGACTCGATGGGCCAAATGGTCTGCTTCCACACTGTAGGGATTCTATGATTCTCTGATTCAATGAATAAATTGGAAGAGCGAAGATTGTTCTTCATAAAGAATAGGAGTTTGAGAGGGAATTTAATAGAAGTATAAAAAACCATGAGAGATCTGCAATTTGTAAATTAGAAGAAAATATTGGGAAACAAACCAATCAAACAATGAGGAAAAATGAAGATTCATGATAATTCTGAATGTAATGCCTGAGATTGTGGTGAAGGCACATTAACTTATAACTTTCAAAGAAGAATTGGATAAGCACTTTAAGGACAGACTCGTAGAGATGTACAGCACAGAAACAGACCTCTCGGTCCAACTTGTCCATGCTGACTAGATATCCTAAATTAACCTGAACCTATCTACCAGCATTTGGCACATATCCCTCTAAACCCTTTCTATTCACACACCCATTCAGCTGCCTTTTAAATGTTGTCATTGTATCAGCCTCCACCACTTCCTCTGGCAGCTCATTCCATACACACACCACCTTCTGAGTGAAAATGTTACCCCTTTGGTCCCTCTTAAAATCTTTCTCCTCTCACCCTAAACATATGCCCTCTAGTTCAGGATTCCCCCACCCCAGGGAAAATACTTTGTCTAATTACCCTATCCATGCCCATCATGATTTTAAAATGATTTTGTAAACTTCTATGAGGTTGAAAGGGCTACAGGCTACTTGCTACTGAACAGTTCAGTTGTTCTAGCAGTGGATAAAATGCCTCCTTTTGTGATTTATTTTATTCTTCCATTGGACATAGATGTAGCTGGCCAGGCTTGTATCCATTTGCAATTCCTAATTATCCTTGAGAAATGGTAATGGGTCCAAAGTTTGTGCGAATATTTGTAGCTCGGGTGCTCGTTGTTGTGGTTCTGTTCGCCGAGCTGGGAATTTGTGTTGCAGACGTTTCGCCCACTGTCTAGGTGACATCATCAGTGCTTGGGAGCCTCCTGTGAAGTGCTTCTGGTTGTTTCCTCTGGCATTTATAGTGGTTTGTCTCTGCCGCTTCCGGTTGTCAGTTCCAGCTGTCCGCTGCAGTGGCCGGTATATTGGGTCCAGGTCGATGTGCTTATTGATTGAATCTGTGGATGAGTGCCATGCCTCTAGGAATTCCCTGGCTGTTCTCTGTTTGGCTTGTCCTATAATAGTAGTGTTGTCCCAGTTGAACTCATGTTGCTTGTCATCTGCGTGTGTGGCTACTAAGGATAGCTGGTCATGTCGTTTCGTGGCTAGTCGGTATTCATGGGTGCAGATCGTTAGCTGTCTTCCTGTTTGTCCTATGTAGTGTTTTGTGCAGTCCTTGCATGGGATTTTGTACACTACATTGGTTTTGCTCATGCTGGGTATTGGGTCCTTTATCCTGGTGAGTTGTTGTCTGAAAGTGGCTGTTGGTTTGTGTGCTGTTATGAGTCCTAGTGGTCGCAGTAGTCTGGCTGTCAATTCAGAAATGTTTTTGATGTATGGTAGTGTGGCTAGTCCTTTGGGTTGTGGCAGGTCCTCATTCTGTTGTCTTTCCTTTCGGCATCTGTTGATGAAATTGCGCGGGTATCCGTTTTTGGCGAATACATTGTATAGGTGTTCTTCTTCCTCTTTTTGCAGTGCTGGTGTGGTGCAGTGTGTTGTGGCCCTCTTGAACAGTGTCTTGATGCAACTTCTTTTGTGTGTGTTGGGGTGGTTGCTTTCATAGTTTAGGACTTGGTCTGTGTGTGTGGCTTTCCTGTACACCTTTGTGGTGAATTCTCCATTCGGTGTTCTCTGTACCATCACGTCTAGGAATGGGAGTTGGTTGTCCTTTTCTTCCTCTCTAGTGAATCGGATTCCTGTGAGTGTGGCGTTGATGATCCGATGTGTGTTCTCTATTTTTGTGTTTTTAATGATTACAAAGATATCATCTACATATCTGACCCAGAGTTTGGGTTGAATTTGCAGTAAGACTGTTTGTTCTAACCTTTGCATTACCGCTTCTGCTATGAGTCCAGAGATGGGTGAGCCCATCGGTGTGCTGTTGATTTGTTCTTATATTTGGTTGTTGAATGTGAAGTGTGTTGTGAGGCACAGGTCCAGTAGTTTGAGTATGCAGTCTTTGTTGATGGGTCACTTCATCAAAATTTTGTAGTCAGTCTATCTGAGGGAAATACTAATGTTGTACAGTTAAGACTTGCCGTAGTGGTTTGGTAAAACTGAGTGGTTGCTTGGTCACTTTGGTAGATGGTTCAGAGCCAACCAGTGTTCTGGGTCTGGAGTCTCGTGTAAACCAGATTAAGTAAATATAGAAAATAGAACATAGAACAATACAGCGCAGAACAGGTCTTCAGCCCTCGATATTGCGCTGACCTATGAACTATTCTCAGGTCATCCCCCTATATTATCCCATCATCATCCTTGTGCTTATCCAAGGATTGTTTAAATCTCCCTAATGTGGCTGAGTTAACTATATTGGCAGGCAGGGCATTCCACACCCTTACCACTCTCTGAGTCAAGAAACTGCCTCTGACATCTGTCTTAAATCTATCACCCCTCAATTTATAGTTATGCCCCCTCGTACAAGCTAGTGCTAGGAAAAAGACTTTCACTATCTATCCTATCTAATCCTCTGATCATCTTGTATGTCTCTATCAAATCCCCTCTTAGCCTTCTTCTTTCCAATGAGAACATACCCAAGTCTCTCAGCCTTTCCTCATAAGACCTCTCCTCCAAGACCAGGCAATATCCTGGTAAATCTCCTTTGTACCTTTTCCAATGCTTCCACATCCTTCCCGAAATATGGCAACCAGAACTGTACACAATATTCCAAGTGTGGCCACACTAGCATTTTGTATAGTCGCAGCATGACATTGTGGCTCCGGAACTCAATCCCTCTATGACTGAAACCGAACACACCATATGCCTTCTTAACAGCACTATCAAGCTGGGTGGCAACTTTCAGGGATCTATGTACATGGACTCCAAGATCCCTTTGCACATCCACTCTACCAAGAATCTTTCCATTGACCCAGTACTCTGCCTTCCTGTTATTCTTCCCAAAGTGCAACACCTCACATTTATTTGCTTTGAACTCCATTTGCCACCTCTCAGCCAATTCTGCAGTTTATCCAATCCCCCTGCAACCTGTAACATTCTTGCACACTGTCCACTACACCACCGACTTTAGTATCATCTGCAAATTTACTTATCTATCCACCTTTGCCTGCATCTAAGTCATTTATAAAAATGACAAACAGCAGTGGTCCCAAAGTAGATCCTTGTGGCACACCACTAATAACCGGACCCCGGCTGAATATTTTCCATCAACCAACACTCGCTGCCTTCTTTCAGAAAGCCAGTTTCTAATTCAAACTGTTAAATCACCCTCAATCCCATGCCTCTGCATTTTCTCCAATAGCCTACCATGTGGGACCTTATCAAAGGCTTTATTAAAGTCCATGTATACCACGTCAACTGTCCTACCCTCATCTACGTGCTTGGTCACCTTCTCAAAAACTTCAGTGAGGTTTGTGAGACATGACCTGCCCTTGACTAAACCATGTTGACTATTTGAAATCAAATAGCAGATAGCAGATCTCCTCCTCTAAAGCATGTTGGTGATTTAGAATGGTTTAACAATGGTCAATCAGAGATTTGCAAAGCCATTATTAAGAATAACCTCCAAATACAAATGTTTAATGAGTAATTGCATGCAAATTCTATCAACTGGACTTTGATCCCTGTTCCTTGGGCAACAGACTTGGTTTACTAGATTGTGGGTTATATCACACTATGTCACCATCACATTAATGCTGTAATCATTCTAATATTGTATTAATGAGCACTTAGCTGAAAATGTGTTGCTGGAAATGCACAGCAGGTCAGGCAGCATCCAAGTTGCAGGAGAATCGACGTTTCGGGCATGAACCCTTCTTCAGGAATGCCCGAAACGTCGATTCTCCTGCACCTTGGATGCTGCCTGACCTGCTGCGCTTTTCCAGCAACACATTTTCAGCTCTGATCTCCAGCATCTGCAGTCCTCACTTTCTCCTTAATGAGCACTTAGCCAACATTGAAGGGTGTGCATTTGCTGCCAACTTTACTGATGGCAGCATGAGAAACCCCTCCTTCTGGAAACCCAACCACTGGCCTATGACACAGCTGTAACAAATGACACTGTGGCAGTGCTGTAAATAGTGGGGTTACTCACCACCTCCATGTGCTATCTGGATAGCAGTAGGCTCCTGATCTTTGTTTGGCATCACTAGTTGCTTCATTTATGTCCTTTTATCTTTAAATGGCAACATCACTTTAAATCTTTCCATAGTCCCTTGAGGGAAAATTTCTTTCATCATTTCCTGCTGCCTCAGTAGCTTCTAAGTAAGTTGGGCACTCCTTTTGTGATTTATTTTATTCTTCCATTGGACATAGATGTAGCTGGCCAGGCTTGTATCCGTTTGCAATTCCTAATTATCCTTGAGAAATGGTAATGGGTCCAAAGTTTGGGAGAAGATTTGTAGCTCGGGTGCTCGTTGTAGCTTCTAAGTAAGTTGGGCACTCAGTTATCTCACAAATTACCTGACAACTTAATATTTGGCAGAAATAGCCAGCAATCCACCAATAGAATTCTAATCGTGATACTTTCCGTTCAGAAGCAGAAAATTGTCTCTAATTTTTTTTTTTGCCAATTCATTGAAATGGTGCTGAAAGCTGCAATGAAAGAGAAAAAGATATAGAATTGGTTTAAGGCAAGAGGAAGAAAAGACATACTGAAGTGACATATTGAAAATGTTGAGCAAGTGTTGCCAGAGAAACTCAATAAGTTGGTAGTCTGAAAAAAAATGAAAGCAATACACTTATTCTGCAATGTATTCAGAGGCTAGTGAAGTAAGTGTCTACTCAGAAATTATGAAACTTAGTCTTCATGATTTATCAACTTCTTTTAAGGAAAGAAACTACCATATCATTTTCCCATGTGTTTATAAGATCTCGTAGACATTCAGCAACTCCAACTGATTTTGCTCTTATTTTGTGAGTAAGAGTTGTTATTATTGCATCTCCATTGTTTTTAGAGACTCAAATATTCAACAAACTACAGAGGTTCATGTAAGTGTTCTGAGCAATTACAATATGTGAATGCTGTACCAGATTAGTTAGTTAGACTGCTGGTTTTGTGTATTATGTAACAAAAAGGTAGAATAATTAGATTAGATTACTTACAGTGTGGAAACAGGCCCTTCGGCCCAACCAGTCCACACCGACCCGCCGAAGCGCACCCACCCATACCCATACCCATACATTTACCCCTGCATCTAACACTACGGGCAATTTAGCATGGCCAATTCACCTAACCTGCACATTTTTGGATTGTGGGAGGAAACCGGAGCACCCGGAGGAAACCCACGCAGACACGGGGAGAATGTGCAAACTCCACACAGTCAGTCGCCTGAGGCGGGAACTGAACCCGGGTCTCTGGCGCTGTGAGGCAGCAGTGCTAACCACTGTGCCACCGTGCCGCCAACAATGTTTCCGTATCTAGTATGCATTTAATAAAAAAGTGAATAAACAGGGAATGCTTTGCAGAAAAGGAGAGAGAAACAGTGGAATTCAATGTCTTTCTCTTTGATGCATTTCAGTGGTGGGTATAGATTAAATCAAGAGAGAAGAATGGTGGACCATGATTAAGGCTTTTGGCCAGCCTTCTCACCCTCCACCAGTTTAAGAATACTTAACATCCTGTCACCACTAGCACACATCAAGTGGTGGGCATGTGTGGTAGCCCTAATAACAAACCTTGGCCACTTGCTTGAAAACACCTTTGGGGTATCTCGTTCTCAATGCCTGATCAAGAAACCCAGTATCGGGAAGGTAGGAGCGTACTGAGAGCTACTCATGCAGTTGCTTCTGATGCACTTTCCCCCACAACTCAATTCCTGTGGCAGCCCTTACTGCCAACATTATGCTGTGACACAGGTCTACTGATGATTGTAGAGGTCAGATGGATGTAATATCGGCAATGGCCTCTATGGTGCTGCTGAACAACTGCCAATCTCTGCTTGGACTGAAGCTTGCGAAGATAAGATCGCTGCCGCTAGGGGCATTGGTCAGAAGGAAGATCCACTACTACCCAATTAAGTGGCTGATTGACATTTAACGTGGTGGGCTCTCCAGAAGGTAGACAACATGCAGCACTTGTCACCTCTTCAGACAATGGGAAGGATCCCTCTCACCTAGATTGAAAATAACACAACCATTAAGCTCTGTAAAGGTCACAGATCTGAAACACTATCTCCAGGGATGATATCAGATTTGTTGACTGTTTCAAGATTTACATTTTTATTTCAAATTTCCAACATCTGTGCTATTTTACTTCTGAAATTCTGATTTGCATGATTTAGGTCTTTAAGAAAGATGGTTATTGGAATATTTAGGTATTCAAAAGTGAAATTTGAGAGTCTTCATAGAATTGAATGTGCATTTGTAATGGCAATATCTCAGATGACTTTTAATGAGATTACTGATGCCAATGTGAAATGCTATGTAATAAAGCTTCACCTTTACCAAAATGTAAAGCATTGATGTTACTACTTGACAGGTCAGATCGCAGAACAAAGTCTAGCTTGATAGATCTTTCTTTAACATTGCATGTGTTTAATGAAATGCAAACACACAAAGCTGCAAATTTTGTTTTTGCAATAAAACATGTTTATTGCACAAGATGTGCAGGTTAGGTGAACTGGCCATGCTAAATTGCCCATAGTGTTCAGGGATGTGTGGGTTAGGTGCATTAGTCAGGGGTAAATATAAAGTAATAGGTTATGGGAATGAGTCTGGGTGAGTTACTCTTCAGAGGTTCAGTGGAAATAGTTGAACCAAATGGTCTGTTTCCACACTGTAGGGATCCTATAATTCTACGATTCTATGAAAGCCAAGCTTTTATTCGTAATAAAATGTGAAAGATTTCAAAGCAACAGGAAAAATAAATCCCACATCCTCCCCAAGACCAACACTTTACAGTTACTTAGAAACAGAGAAATGTTTGCTCTTTTCCCAGCTTGTGGATTTGACCTACCTGCATTTTCATTTTACTTCATGTCCTATGAGCTTTAAAGTCTTTTCTTTGAATGCTGCACCACTGAGATCATAGACGTTCTCAACCTTGAATAATCAATGCAGGTTTCTAATGAACACTCCTGGGCAGGAAGGTTTCAAAAATTGAAATCGTTACTTCAGGTAACTAAATCTCTCTGCAAAGAACTATTTGTACATATGACTTCAGTCAACTAAATTCAGAGGGTCTTTAATTAAATTAAAGAAACTGGCCCAACCTGGCTTCTGCTAAACTAATCATTTAATGTCCCTTTCTTCCCCTGGCATAGAGTTCTACAACAGAAACAAGCTTCCATTAACCTTTCAGGAGGCGTCCAATTTTCTGTTGTCTGACATTTACTTGTTTATATTCATGGTTCTGTAAAGATTGACTAGTTAATTATTAAACCGCTTCACAGAAAGATAGACCAAATGCATATGCCATAGTTTAAAATCAAAACCTAAAAGAAGGTTCGTATAGGTGTGTGTGCGTATATATATATATATATATATATGTGTGTGTGTGTGTGTGTGCATCATATATGACAAAAGAAATAGAGTTGCAGTGTTTTTCAATTTGAGTGGGAGGGAAATGGAAAGGTTTTAGAAAAGCTGTTTGATTTATTCCATTCAATGGCAAAACTATTTATTGAATTGTCATATGTTGTCCTTTCTGCTTTAAACCATGAAGGGCCTGGTTTTCAATTCCAGGTTAGTTGCACAGGGATAGCAGAAATCCCAGTGCCTCAAACCAAATCTTAAGAAATGGCTACTTGCAATTCCTAATTTTGGGCAGGGTGGCGAGATTGGTATGTGAACCAGGTGACCCAGGTAGAGTTAAAGAAGCTACCAGACCTGGAGTGGTTTGAAGGGGAAACCCGAAAGCCAAGTACTGGAGCAGCATGTGGGGAAACCTGAATCCTGGAGCAGTATGTGGGGAAACCCGAGTCTTGAAGCAGCATGTGGGGAAACCCGAGTCCTGAAGCAGCATTTGGGGAATTCCGAGTATTGGAGCAGCATGTGGGGAAACCTGAGTCCTGAAGCAGCATGTGGGGATACATGAGTCCTGGAGCAGCATGTGGGAAACCCTGAGACCTGGAGCAGCATGTGGGGAAACCCGAGTACTGGAGCAGCATGTGTGGAAACCTGAGTCTTAGAGCTGCATGTGAGTAAGCTCTAGTCCTGAAGCAGCATGTGAGGAAACCCGAGTACTGGAGCAGCATGTGGGGAAACCTGAGTATTGGAGCAGCATGTGGGGAAACCTGAGTATTGGAGCAGCATGCGGGGAAACCCGAGTACTGGAGCAACATGTGGGGAATCCCAAGTACTGGAGCAGCATGTGGGGAAATCTGAGTCCAGAAGCCGCATGTGGGGAATCCCAAGTACTGGAGCAGCATGTGTGGAAACCTGAGTCTTAGAGCTGCATGTGAGTAAGCTCTAGTCCTGAAGCAGCATGTGAGGAAACCCGAGTACTGGAGCAGCATGTGGGGAAACCTGAGTATTGGAGCAGCATGTGGGGAAACCCGAGTACTGGAGCAGCATGTGTGGAAAC
>NC_057715.1:37355477-37356325 GCF_004010195.1 Chiloscyllium plagiosum | reverse complement strand
ACCTGCACATTTTTTTTGGACTGTGGGAGGAAACCGGAGCACCCGGAGGAAACCCACGCAGACACGGGGAGAATGTGCAAACTCCACACAGTCAGTCGCCTGAGGCGGGAATTGAACCCGGGTCTCTGGCGCTGTGAGGCAACATTGCTAACCACTGTGCCACTTGAGCAGCATGTGGGGAATGCCGAGTAATTGTGCAACGTGTGGGGTATCCTGAGTACTTGCGCAGCGTGTGGGGAATCCCGAGTACTGGAGCAGATGTGGGGCAACCCGAGTCCTGGAACAGCATGTGGGGAAACCCGAGTACTGGAGCAGCATGTGGGGAATCCCGAGTCCGGAAGTAGCATGTGGGGAATCCCGAATACTGGAGCAGCATGTGGGGAACCCCGAGTCCTGGAGTAGCTGTGGGAAAATCCGAGTACTGGAGCAGCATGCGGGGAATCCCGAATCCTGGAGCAGCATGTGGGGAAACCCGAATATTGGAGCATCATGTGGGGAAACTTGAGTACTGGAGCAGCATGTGGGGAAACCTGAGTCCTGGAGCAGCATGTGGGGAAACCCGAGTCCTGGAGCAGCATGTGGGGAAACCCGAGTCCTGGAGCAGCATGTGGGAAACCCCTAGTCCTGAAGCAACATGTGGGAAACCCCGAGACCTGGAGCAGCATGTGGGGAAACCCGAGTCCTGGAGCAGCATGTGGGGAAACCCAAGTCCTGAAGCAGCATGTGGGGATTCCCAATTTCAGAAGCAGCATGTGGGGAAATCCGAGTGCTGGAGCAGCATGTGGGGAATCCCAAGTACTGGAGCAGCATGTGGGGAATCCCGAGCACTGGAGAAGCATGTGGGGAAA
>NC_057715.1:37353104-37355007 GCF_004010195.1 Chiloscyllium plagiosum | reverse complement strand
GGGAGGAAACCGGAGCACCCGGAGGAAACCCACGCAGACACGGGGAGAATGTGCAAACTCCACACAGTCAGTCGCCTGAGGCGGGAATTGAACCCGGGTATCTGGCGTTGTGAGGCAACATTGCTAACCACTGTGCCACTTGAGCAGCATGTGGGGAATCCCGAGTAATTGTGCAACGTGTGGGGTATCCTGAGTACTTGCGCAGCGTGTGGGGAATCCCGAGTACTGGAGCAGATGTGGGGCAACCCGAGTCCTGGAACAACATGTGGGGAAACCCGAGTACTGGAGCAGCATGTGGGGAATCCCAAGTCTGGAAGTAGCATGTGGGGAATCCCGAATACTGGAGCAGCATGTGGGGAACCCCGAGTCCTGGAGTAGATGTGGGGAAATCCGAGTACTGGAGCATCATGCGGGGAATTCCGAATCCTGGAGCAGCATGTGGGGAAACCCGAATATTGGAGCAGCATGTGGGGAAACTTGAGTACTGGAGCAGCATGTGGGGAAACCCGAATCCTGGAGCAGCATGTGGGGAAACCCGAGTACTGGAGCAGCATGTGCGGAATCCCGAGCACTGGAGCAGCATGTGGGGAAACCTGAGTTCAGGAGCATCATGTGGGGAAACCCGAGTACTGGAGTAGCCTGTGGGGAATCCCGAGTACTTGCGCAGTGTGTGGGCATTCCTGAGTACTGGAGCAGCATAAGCGGAATCCCGAGCACTGGAGCAGCATGTGGGGAAACCCGAGTACTGGAGCATATTGTGGGGAATACGGAGTCCTGGAGCAGCATTTGGGGAAACCCGAGTCCTGAAGCAGCATTTGGGGTCTCCCGATTTCTGCAGCAGAATGTAGGGAATCTCGAGTCCTGGAGCAGCATGTGGGGAAACGTGAGCACTGGAGCAGCATGTGGGCATTCCCGAGTCCTGAAGCAGCATGTGGGGAAACGCAAGTACTGGAACATCATGTGGGGAAACCCGAGTACTGGAGCAGCATCTGGGGAATCCCGAGTCCTAGAGCAGCATGTGGGGAAACCTGAGTCCTGGAGCATCATGAGGGGAAACCCGAGTACTTGCGCAGCATGTGGGGAATCCCGAGTCTTGGAGCATCATGTGGGGAATCCCGAGTACTGGAGCAGCATGTGGGGAAACCTGAGTACTGGAGCAGCATGGGGGTAAACCCGAGTCCTGGAACAGCATGTGGGGAAACCCGAGTCCTGAAGCAGCATGTGGGGAAACCTGAGTACTGGAGCATCATGTGGGGAAATCCGAGTCCTGAAGCAGTATGTGGGGAATCCCGAGTACTGGAGCAGATGTGGGGAAACCTGAGTACTGGAGCATATTGTGGGGAATCCTGACTACTGGAGCAGCATGTGGGGAATTCCGATTACTGGTGCAGCATTTGGGCAATTCCGAGTACTGGAGCAGCATGTGGGGAAATCTGTGTCCTGAAGCTTCATGTGGGGAATCTTGAGTACTGGAGCAGCATGTGGGGAAACCTGAGTACTGGAGCAGCATGTAGGGAAACCCGAGTACTGGAGCAGAATGTGGGAAGCCCGAGTCCTGGAACAGCATGTGGGGAAACCTGAGCACTGGAGCAGCATGTGGGGAAACCTGACTACTGGAACATCATGTGGGGAATCCTGAGTACTGATGCAGCAATTGGGGAATCCCGATTACTGGAGCAGCATGTGGGGAATTCCGAGTCCTGAAGCTGCATGTGGGGAAACCTGAGTACTGGAGCAGCATGAAGGGAAATCCGAGTCCTGGAGCAGCATGTGGGGAAACCCGAGTCCTGGAGCATCATGCGGGAAAACCCGAGATCTGCAGGAGCATGTTGGGAATCCCGAGTCCTGGAGCAGCATGTGGTGAAACCTGAGTCCTGAAGCAGCATGTGGGGAAACCTGAGTA
>NC_057715.1:37351992-37353085 GCF_004010195.1 Chiloscyllium plagiosum | reverse complement strand
CATCTAGGTATCTCGAATACTGCAGCAGCATGTGGGGAAACCTGAATACAGGAGCATCACGTGGGGAATCCCAAGTACTGGAGCAGCATGTGGGGAATCCCAAGCACTGGAATTGCATGTGGAAAATCCGAGTACGAGAGCAGCATGTGGGGAAACCCGAGTCCTGAAGCAGCATGTGGGGAAACCCGTGTACTGCAGCAGCATGTGGGGAATCCTGACTACTGGAGCAGCATGTGGGGAATTCCGATTACTGGAGCAGCATTTGGGGAAATCTGTGTCCTGAAGCTTCATGTGGGGAATCCTGAGTACTGGAGCAGCATGGAGGGAAACCTGAGTACTGGAGCAGCATGTAGGGAAACCCGAGTACTGGAGCAGCATGTGGGAAGCCCGAGTCCTGGAGCAGCATGTGGGGAAACCTGAGTACTGGAGCAGCATGTGGGGAAACCAGAGTACTGGAACATCATGTGGGGAATCCTGAGTACTGATGCAGCATTTGGGGAATCCCGATTACTGGAGCAGATTGTGGGGAATCCCGAGTCATGGAGCATCATGTGGGGAAATGTGAGTACTGGAGCAGCATGTGGGGAATTCCGACTCCTGAAGCTGCATGTGGGGAAACCTGAGTACTGGAGCAGCATGAAGGGAAACCCAAGACCTGGAGCAGCATGTGGGGAAACCCGAGTCCTGGAGCATCATGCGGGAAAACCCGAGATCTGCAGGAGCATGTTGGGAATTCCGAGTCCTGGAGCAGCATGTGGTGAAACCCAAGTCCTGAAGCAGCATGTGGGGAATCCTGAGTAATGAAGCAGCATGTGGGGAAACGTGAGTACTGATGCAGAATTTGGGAAATCCCGATTACTGGAGCAGAATGTGGGGAAATGTGAGTACTGAAGCTGCATGTGGGGAATCCTGAGTACTGGAGCAGCATCTGGGGAATCCCGAGTCCTGGAGCAGCATATGGGGAAACCTGAGTCCTGGAGCATCATGAGGGGAAACCCGAGTACTTGCGCAGCATGTGCAGAATCCCGACTCCTGGAGCAGCATGTGGGGAAACCCGAGTACTTGCGCAGCTTGTGGGGAATCCCGAGTACTG
>NC_057715.1:37350389-37351492 GCF_004010195.1 Chiloscyllium plagiosum | reverse complement strand
TCCTGAAGCAGCATGTGGGGAAACCCGAGTCCTGGACCAGCTTGTTGGATAACCAGAATACGTGCGCAGCATGTGGGGAATCCCGAGTACTGGTGCAGCATGTGGGAATCCCAAGTACTGGAGCATTTTGTGGGGAAACCGGAGTACTGGAGCAGCATGTGGGGAATCCCGAGCACTGGAGCAGCATATGGGGAAACCGGAGTACTGGAACATCATGTGGGGAATCCCGAGTACTGGAGCAGCATGTGAGGAAACCTGAGTACTGGAGCAGCATGTGGGAAAACCCGAGTACTGGAGCAGCATGTGGGGAAACCCGAGCATTGGAGCAGCATGTGGGGAAACCAGAGTATTGGAGCTGCATGTGGGAAAACCTGAGTACTGGAGCAGATGTGGGGAATCCCGAGTCCTGGAGCAGCATGTGGGGAATCCTGAGTACTGGAACAGCATGTGGGAAGACCCGTGTACTGGGGCAGCATGTGGGGAAATCCTAGTTTTGAAGCAGCATGTGGGGAAACCAGAGTACTGGAGCAGCATGTGATGAAACCCGAGTACTAGAGCATCCTGTGCGGAATCCCGTGGACTGGAGCAGCATGTGGGGAATCCTGAGTACTGGAACAGCATGTGGGAAGACCCGAGTACTGGGGCAGGCTGTGGGGAAACCCCAGTCCTGGAGCAGTTCATGGGGAAATCCCATCTTTGGAGCAGCGCGAGGTGATACTCACGTCCTGGTGCAGAACAACGTTACTTTTTCACCTGAACACTGGTGAGGAGCAGACTGTAGTAGAAGCAGGCTGTTATTGGATTTGTGGGGAAAGTGAGGACTGCAGATGCTGGAGATCAGAGCTGAAAATGTGTTGCTGGAAAAGCGCAGCAGGTCAAGCAGCATCCAAGGAGCAGGAGAATCGACGTTTCAGGCATGTGCCCTTCTTCAGGAATGAGGAAAGTGTGCCCAGCAGGCTAAGATAAAAGGTAGGGAGGAGGGACTTGGTGGAGGGGCATTGGAAATGCGTTAGGTGGAAGGAGGTTAAGGTGAGGGTGATAGGCCGAAGTGGAGGTGGGGGCGGAGAGGTCAGGAAGAAGATTGCAGGTTAGGAAGGCGGTGG
>NC_057715.1:37307648-37348023 GCF_004010195.1 Chiloscyllium plagiosum | reverse complement strand
TCGCGGCGGCAGTTGGCTATGAAGAGATTGAGGGCAGGTAAGAGGCCAGCACGGGGTGTCCAGGTGGATGGGGTGTGTTGGAGGCAGGAGAAGGGGTCGTCAGAGGGTGGGCGAGAATCCTTGTTGAAGAAGTAGGCGCAGAGGCGAAGGCAGTGGAAAAATTGTTCGATGTCTCCCCGTGTGTTGAATTCGTTAATCCGAGAGCGTAGGGGAATGAAGGTGAGGCCTCTGCTGAGGACTGATCTTTCATCCTCAGAGAGGGGTAGTTCTGGAGGGATGGTGAAAACGCGGCAGGCCTGGGAGCTAGGACATTGTGTGGGGCTGGAGCTGGGAGTGGGGGTGGGGTTGGCCGTGGGGGCGGGGACGGAGATCAGCATGGGAGCGGGGTTAGGCGTGCGGGCGGAGATCGGTGTGGAAGCGGGGTTAGGCATGGTGACGGAGATCGGTGTGTGGGCGGAGACGCATGCGGCGTGGTGGTAGTGCAGGTTAGTGATGTCACTGGGGGCGGAAGTAGTTGTGGTGACGACAGAAACGGTGTTATTCCCGATAGCCGTGGATCCCGCGGAGGCCGCGAATCTGTTGGCGATGGTCTTCCTGGTGATCGTGGAGGCAGTTGTCTGGGCGGCGATCACGGAGGCTGCAAGGTCAGTGGGGGTGGAAGTGACGTCATGGTTCGCGGCGGCGGTTGCTGCTGCGGGCGCTGCAATGGCCGCGTGGTTTATGGCGCCCGAGTGATTTCGGAGGCCGATGGAAGATTCTGGAACAGTTGAGGAACCCAGAGTGAGGGAGTAAGTACATGCAAGTTTTTGGTACTTACTGTCTTTAATTTCTGATATGGCCAGGAAGAACTGTTTGTTTATTGTATGGATTCTTCTGTGAATGAAGAACAGTAGAGGACCTTTACAGGTCTGTGAGAGTGTTGTCCTGAGCTGGGGTAGGTCTAATTGCAGGGAATGGAGGTAGCGGCGCATGGCTGCAAGTGTGGAGCAAAGGATCCGGAGGGAGGTCTGTTGCTGGAGGCTTCGGATTTGTTGTAGGTACTGGTTGTCCTGGTTGGGTCCAAATTTTTTTGGTCTGAATGTAGTCCGGATTCCATGCGGGGTCAGTCGGTTCCATAGGCAGGTACTGAGGAAGGAGATGTGGCTGTGGTAGTGAGTCTGTTTGAGAACGTGGCTGAAGAGCTTCTGGGCAGAGGAGATGACCTGGGGAATGCAGTGAGAGAGGGACTCCTCCATCGCCAGACCATAGCAACACGACAGTTGGAGGAAGAGCGCCTCATCTTCCGACCTACCGCATTTCCAACGCCCCTCCCCTACCTTCCAAGTCCCTCCTCCCTACCTTTTATCTTAGCCTGCTGGACACACTTTCCTCATTCCTGAAGAAGGGCTCATGCCCGAAACGTCGATTCTCCTGCTCCTTGGATGCTGCCTGACCTTCTGTGCTTTTCCAGCAAAACATTTTCAGCTCTGTTATTGGATATGCGCCTCGCACTGGTGGTCAGACCTCGTGTTGAGCAGCTGCTATTTGGAATTCTTTATCAGACTGTAACGTAAATCCTTTTAACTGTGTTACAACTATCTTTTCTCTAACTTGTTTTATACATGTTGTAAATAATGCTACTATTTTTCCTTTTAATCCCCTTTTGTATTCAAGGCTTGAACCTAGGTTCTTGTACCATATAATGGCACCATTAAAGATGGCATTATACGTCTGTACTGGAGTACATGTGATATTAAAGGAAATCCTATTCAGATCCTGAGGTACTCCGGATGGAACGTACACTAGTACAGCATTCAAATTTTAAAAATGATTTAAACAGAAAATATTCCTCCTTCTCTCACCTCTCCAAATACTGCATCGTTGATGGCAAATGACCTTGAATCCACACTTCCATCGCAACCTGCACCCCTGCACATGCTTCCCAATGTCCCTCAAGCCTTTAATCTCATTTATTCCCTTCATGCTCCTTCAGCTCCTGATTTCCTCAATCACCACATTCACTTCATAACTCTTATGAAAACTCAGTAGCAACTCATAACAACACGTACCATCATTTGCCTTTCAGTCTTCATGATGACTCACCTAATATTTACCGAAAAAAAAATTCAGAATGCATCCTGATAGAAAATAAAGTTATCTGTCTACGGATGCTGTCACTACCGAAATTGAACACAATGGAGTTGGTACAAAAATATTTAATACATTTAAATTCTTTGAAATAATTCCTGATAAATATAAACATTTAATGTAAGTGCTTAATCCTTCTTGTCAATAGACATACCATTCAGATCTGAGTTGGACCTGTGGGGTTCAATACATTGCAATTATTTCAAGTAAGATTCAGACAGCTGTATCCATAGTCATAGTATGTAACCTTTTAACATCTTTATATATGAAGAATATAACAAAAGCAAAAGACTTTCAGTTATACTTTTGGATATAACTGCCACCACTGTGTAATATCCTTGTTTGTACATCACACTGCCATCAACCAACCTTTGTCTATGCTGAGTTTAGAGCCTGTCTAATTCTGAGAAGTAGGGGACAGACCGTTCGTAAGTGTTTTAGCACAACTTGATAGGTTGAAAGAGGACTTCAGGTAACAGGTCAAGTGCATACATAATGCATACAGAAGGAGAGCCAGTTTTATCACTGTGAAGCTTACCTACACTTTTCAGCCCAGGACTCTTATACTTTCTGCTCTTTCCCAGAATGTTTACAGGCAACATTTGCACTTTAGTCAGGCCAGTGCTATCTTGCTGATAGTGTGGCTCCAACATCTCCAGCCTGCATTTGTACATCTGTCGTTCCGTTTTGATTTTGTAACATCACTATATATGCCATAACTAACTGAAACTAATTCAACTCCTTCAATGAGTTGAACATAAAAAGCACTAGTCTTAGTTAATAATAGCAATGCAACATGAATATTAATTCCCATAATGAAATTAATGCCTTCACTCAAAAAGAAATAGATCTGTGCCTCTGTGTTTCCACAGTCTGTTGTGAAATGTGATGGCTATCAATGGGTCTCTGCACTGGCCTGAGGATCGCACAGGTCTTACAATTGATAATAAAATCCTCAATGTCTTTGAAGACTCCAAATCACCTCACCACTGACTAAGCTCTGACTCTGCAATTGGTAATCCCTACATGTCCCTGGTGCAGCTTCCCTTGGATGTCTTCCCAAAGAAAATCTGGAATTACTTGTTGTCCACAATTGCAAAATGTTCCCAGTTCACAAAATGTTTTCACAGACAACAAATTCTATCTTTGGTCTCATGAACCTTCAACACAATTCCCAATTATTGAAAATATCCCTGGCCCATCAACTACTTCTGCTGGACCTGGCCAAGCCAACTACGGTTTGCTGGCCATTGTGTCATTGTCAACTGAGTGTATGACTGGAATTTGTACACACCAAGATCAATGAACAAAGAACAAAAAACAGAACAGCACAGAAACAAGCCCTTCAACGCTCCAAGCATGCGCAACCACATTTTGCCCTTCTATACTAAAACTGTCTTCACTTACAGGATCCATATCCTTCTATTTCTATCCTATTCATATATTCATCCAGGTGCTTTTTGAATGCTGCTATTCTGTCTGCTTCCACCACCTCCTCTAGCAATGCATACCAGGAAATCACCACCCTTTATATGGAAAATCTGCTTCACACATCTCTTTGAAACATTCCCCCTCACATCTTGAACCTGTATCTCTTTGTGATTGGCCTGTTCACCCTGGGAAAAAGTCTCATACTTTCCACTCTATCTATGCCATTCGCAATCTTATAAACTTCTATTAGTTTGTTCCTCAACCTCCTACACTCCCATGAAAACAAACCCAGTGTACCCAACATTACTTGATAGCTAAAATCGCCTAATACCAGGCAACATCCTGATAAACCTTTTCTGTACCCTCTTTAAAGCATCCACATCTTTCTGCTGGTATTGTGACCAGAACTATTTGCAATATTCTAGGTGTGGTCGAACTAAAATCTATTCAACTGCAGCTTAAATTGTCTATTCTATACTCAATGTCCCTTCCAAGGAAGGCAAGCATACTATAAGCCTTTTTTACTAGCTTTTCTGCCTGCACGGCCACCTTCAGTGATTTGTGGACCTGCACACCCAGATCCCTATGTATATCAACATTTCCAAGGGTTCTGCTATTCACTGTCTAACTTCCACCAGTACATGGCCTTCCAAAATGCATCACTTAACATTTGTCTCAATTAAACTCTGCCTGTCATTTTTCTGCCCATACCTCCATCTATATCCGTCTGTATCCACTGACAATCTTCCTCACTATCCGCAGCTCCACCAATCCTTGTATCACCTGCAAACTTACCAATTTGACCAGCTACGTTTTCCTCCAGATCAATTATGTAGACCATGAACAGCAAAGGTCCAGGCACTGATCCCTGCTTTTTAATAGCATTTTGGCTTTGAAAAGCGACACTCCCTTCCCTGAGATCATCCTCCATCAATTCCTTCTCTTTGGTGAATGCTGACACAATGTATTTGTTTAAAACCTCACCTACTCTTTTGGCTTCACACAGAGATTTCCTCCTTTGTCCTTGGGTGGGTCAACTCTTTCCCTGGCCACCCTCCCACTTTTTATATATATACAAAAATCCTTGGGATTCTCCCTAAACCTGTTTTCTAACGACTTTTCATGACCCCTTTTAGACTTTCTAATTCCTTGTTTAAATTATTTCCTGCTTTCCTTATATACTTCAAGAGCTTAAACTGTTCCCATCCTCCTAGATCTTACATATGTTTCCTTTTTCTTTCTGACCAAGGTCAAAGCATCCCTGGTCATGCAAGGTTCATGCAACTTACCATACCTATCCTTCATTCTTGCAGGAATGCACTTCTGCTTAATTCTTATCAACTACTGTTTGAAATTCTCCCACATGTCAGATGTAGATTTCACCTCAAACTGCCTCCTCCAATCATAAATCTCCAGTTCCTGCCTAATATTATTGTATTCTCCCAGCTTAACACCTTCACCTGAGGCCTGTTGTTATCCCTATCCATGAGTGTCTTAACACTCACAGTATTACGGCCATGACCTCCGAAATGCTCCCCCATTGAAACTTCACTCACCTGGCTGGGCTCATTTCCCAAAACCAAGTCTAATATAACCCCTTCCCTGGTTGGGCTGTTTAAATTTGTGTCAAGAATCCCTCCTGAATAGTCCTTATAAAGTCTGCCCATCCAACCCCCCAGTTAATATGGGAAGTTACAATCACCCAACACAACAACTCTGCTGTTTTTACAGCTTTCCAAAAGAAGACAGAGATGTAAATCAATGTTAAACTAATGACATCAGAAAGATTGTGATATTTACCCTGCAAATTGCTTGCCTGAAATGATTCTCAGCTCAGATCCTTCCTCCAACTTCCTCTCATGCTCACACCAAATTAGCCTGAACCCAAAACATAATTTCTCCAATCAATTAATGAATTTCGCTCAAAAGAGTATATGTGATTAGTTGAAGCTTGCTATGTTTTAATATCTTGAGGCCACCTCTGAATTATGTCTTGCTGTCTACTGATACACTTTGTAAAAAGGATTTGGTTCACAAATTGCCAGAAGCACAAACTCAAAATGGGGCGAATGAGGCCATCAAGGTACTGGGATCTTGTGATACAATAGAAGTAACAGTTTATGTTGTCAATCAATGAGATTTAAGGCAAATGGAAGTTACAAGGACAGTGATGCAGATAACAGGAAAATTAAAGTAAAATTTTATTCAGAAATCAAAAACAAAGAAATGAAAAGAATGATTAAAATAAGAGAGAAACTACAGGAGGTAGAAGGGAAACGTAAGTGCACAAATTAATATGTGTGTTTAATGCTATAAAATGACTATGAATAATTTACTGCCAGCAGAAATGAGACTGCACAGTTTCAGATGGTCACGTTCTAGGCTGGAAAGGGTGAGAGACTTTAAAAGGATCCTGCATGTAAAGTATCAGCCCTAACATTCTGTTCTGGGTTTGAGTAATTTTAACAGGTGAAATGCATTAATATTCCAATAAGTATGAAGGCTGAAGACAAGCTCCCATTTTTGTAAGTATTTTCATAATGGCAAAGTAGCACTAATTGCAGTTATTCACAGCACACAGATTATCTCTTCCTCAGTACAAATTGCTGGGATACTTATACACTCATAACAGCATGCACATTAAATACGTTGGTGTTTTGCCAGCAGGTTCTAGGTTATTATTTCTGTATGTTTGAGAGATTAATTGCAAAATGGTCTGATGCATTGAACATTTCCTGGGAGAAAACCGACACTGCTTGCTGCAGCCAGGCACATTTTACTTTCAGCTGACACTGATGGCTAATGTACTGAATTAATAAATATTTAATGGAAATACTTCATCATATGTATTTGATCCATAATAATGTTGGACATTCATCCCTTGCATCTATCATTACCTTGGCAGCAGGACGGGAAAACTTGTTATTTTAAAATTTGGAAAACTTTGGGCAGGCAATAGCAAGTAGGAAACTGCTGCTCCACATCTCTTCCACTTTTCTCTGTTTCTGGCAGAAAGCCACACAGCATGCTGAAGATCCTTGAAGATCACTGAGGCCAGAGAGTCAGTTAAGTTTAGACACATATCGCTGTGGGAATAAATATACGAGCATGTTGCTTATACATCCAATTCCACAGAAAAAGGTGGATGACTGTATACCTTTTAATAAGTACTAGTTCATTGTCAAGCAGAGATGACAAGGAATTGTTCTTTGAAGCAAGAAAGATTTTATTGGGAAAGCTTTCCCTTTGGAACATCTTCTAGTAATCAAGAGTTTTGTTTTTAATTTATGATAATCTAATTTCACCATGACAAATTATTATGTTTTTTGTTCATGAAGATAGTCTCCTTATTGCAAATAGAAATTTTTGTTAATAAAAGAAATCTTTGTAAGCCAACTGTTTATGTAAAAATAGTTCTGATGAAATACTAGCAGATGATGATCTATCTTTAAAGTGATTGAGATGCATGTATGATAAGTTTTGTCCCATATCTAACCTGAATTGTTAATGGTCGTGATGTTGCTAGGAAGCTTTGAACAGAAATATACATGTGTAATTGCTAAGATTCAGTGTAGAATAATAAAGAATAGTTTTCAATATTGTATACCATTATGTTTAATGCACAAAACTGCAATGAATCCTGATGATGAAATCTATTCCTGTGGTTTCTGTGCTGTGCATTGGTAACAGGAGCTCGAAATAAAATGCGGCTTTCCAACAAATTGGCTTTTGAATGTTAAGTTCAGATGCAAGTTTCTAGTGTTTTATCAACAATGTTTATCATTTTATATTACGACATCAGGATAATCTGCCTCAGGCAGATACTAATATACTTGGTAAAAACAATGATTGTAGATGCTAGAAACCTGATTCTGGATTAGTGGTGCTGGAAAAACACAGCAGTTCAGGAGCTCAGGCAGCATCCGAGGATACTAATATACCAATGAGAAAGAAATTACAACATTTGTTTAATTTTTTTTATTCATTTGTGGGATTTGGGCATCGCTGGCTGGCCAGCATTTACTGCCCCTCCCTATTTCTCTCATCATTCTTGTAATGCAAGAGTAAATAAGTGATCACACTGATCAATATCCACAGCAAACCTCACCTAGAAGGAATAATATTGAAGAGGAGGTTAAAAATAATGAGGTGCATAGATAAGGTGAATGGCAAATGTTGGGTTATCAAGGCCAGAGGGCATATTTTTAATGTGAGAGAAAAACAATTTTAAAGACACATGAGGGGCATTCCTTTTACACAGAGACTGGTTCATGTGTGGAATGAACTTCCAGAGGGAGTGATGGATGCGAGTACAGTTACAATGTTCAAAAGGCATTTTAGTAAGTACATGAATAAGAAATGTTTGAAGGGATATGGGTCAAGCACAGGCAGATGAGGCTAGTTTAGTTTGGCATGGATCGGTTAGATCGAATGGTCTGTTTCCATCTGTATGACTCCACGACTCTTTGACTATAATCAGTATCAAAGAACTCAGGAAGCAAATGCATGCATTGGGTGTTGATAGAAGCAAGGCAGGAGAGGAAGTAGAGTCTTGGCTCTTGACTAAGGTTCTGAGGAAGGGACACCAGACCCAAAACATTAACTCTGATTTCTCTCTACAAGTGCTGCCAGACCTGCAGAGCTTTTCCAGCAATTTCTGTTTTTGTTTCTTAGCTCATGACATTTTGTCGCGACCTATCAAATTAATGATCCACAAAAGCAACATTCAGAAGGATACTTGAAATTTACTTCACAGACTCCATTGCATTCATGGGATTCCATATAAAAGTAACAAAATGATAACTTTGTGAAATCCAACTCGTCAGAATTTAAAACCTTGCAAATCAGCAATACACATGTTGGCCTAGATTTTGGATTCAGAAAAACAGCGAGGTTATCTGTGCTTATTGTTTCTGTGAATAAATCAGATGTCTACTTCTGGAGTTGACATGTGATGTTAAGTATAATACTGAGGAGGATGATATCCCAGTTAACCTGTTCTCCACAGGCTGAACAATTACAACACTCTATGTAAGGGCAGTAAATAGGTGTACATAGTGTTATGAAATGGCGTAAACCTCTCGGCTAATTTAAACCAGCCATACAGAAAAGATTCACCTCATGCTGTATTCTGTTAAAATTTGAGAGACAAAGAATTATCTCAAAGATCATTATTTAAAGTAAAAATTAATATATTTATTCTTTAAATCCAACAGAGAATATTAAAACTAACACCTATTTACAACTCCTTTCTTTTATATCTATTTTTACCTCCCACTGTGCAATACTAGTCCAATAAAATCCTGATTAAGATTTTTTAAAAGTTTCAAAAACCAGTCAGCTTTGTCGATTCTCCTTGCTAGTTTTTCAGTTCTCTCCTACCTGATCTTACATAGGGGAACGCTAAATTTCTTTCCATCTATCCCACAAATTACCACACTCTCAGGTAATAGATCATAGAAAGTGCAAATTCACTCATCCCTCACTATCAGTGACTGGTTAGATACTGTATCTTTCAAAATTATAACTTCTTGTCCTTCTACCCCTGTTCCTTCTGAGTAAACTTTACCCACAGAGATGGTTTTTTTAATAGAGATCAGCTACTGACTCTATACCCAGACCCTGCCTAGGCTGTGCATTCTCCTGCAGCTCCTTGGCTCTTCTTGTGGTTTCTTTTGCTACTTTCACTAATGCCACTGACTTAATTTCTTTTACCACATGTTTTACCACACTGCCTTTCTTTAATGACCAGCACTGTGACTTTACACATCCCATTTTTCCCAGTGTCCTTCTGAAACCACTGTAATTTTCTGTGCCCCACTCCATTACAGTGAAAACACCTGAGGGCTGTCACCTCCTTTCCATCCTCTTGGGCTTCTTTTTTAGCCTGTGTTAAAGAATTACCAATGTGCTCTACTCTTTGTTTTGTAGTGTAGAATCTCACCTTCTCCCAACTTCTATCTCTCGCTGGACGAAATTCTGGCTGGAAGCCAACATGTATTCATCTGTTAATTCTGCTGCCCGGCTCACTTCCTGAACTTTTTGCTCCTCCATGTGAATTATTGTCATCGCTGGAAGTGAGTTTTTGAACTTGTCCAGCAGAATAATCTCTCGTAGTGCCTCATAGGTCCTATCTATCTTTCAAGCATACACCCTTCTATCAAAATGACTATGCTTAATTCTTTCGAACTCAGCATAAGTCTGACCTGGTTTCTTCTATATGTTTCTGAACAACTGTCTATATGTTTCTGGTCCCAATTCATAAGCACTTAAAATAGCCTGTTTGACCTCTTCATAATCTGTTGACGCCTCATTTGATTGCGCGGCAAATACCGCTTTGACAGATAGATAGACAGACAGACAGATACCGATAGAGCTTTGACCAAGGGTCAGTTAGACTCAAAACATCAGCTCTTTTCTCTTCTTACAGATGCTGCCAGACCTGCTGAGGTTTTCCAGCATTTTTTCTTTTGATTTCAAATTCCAGCATCGGCAGTAATTTGCTTTTATGCGGCAAATACCTCACTAGCTCTGCCTGCCAATTTAGCCTGAACTAGCATTACCCATTAATCCTTGGACCATTCCATCTGCCTAGCCAACTTTTCAAATGAAATAAAGAAGGCTTCAACATCTCTCTCATAAAAATGCGACAAAGTTTTGACATATTTGTATATATCACTACCTTCTCTTTTAACCTCCATCCTGTTAACTTGACTTTGCTGACTAAGGCACAACTTCTCAAGTTCAAATTCCCTCTCTTTTGACTCTCCCTTTCTTCTCTCTCTCTCTCTGTTTGCTCAGCTAAGAACCTTCTCTCCCTTTTCCCTCTCTCTCTTTCTTCTCACTCTCTTTCGCTTTCTTCACCCTCTCTTTCTATTTCTCTCTCCTTTTGTTTATCTTCTAACTCCATTTTCCACAATTGTAATTAGTTTTTCAACCTCTGCTGCACTTGTCTGTTTCTCTGATACACATAATTGTTTGAGTAATTCCTTTACAATTTCAGGGAGAAAGTGAGGTCTGCAGATGCTGGAGATCAGAGCTGAAAATGTGTTGCTGGAAAAGCGCAGCAGGTCAGGCAGCATCCAAGGAACAGGAGAATCGACGTTTCGGGCATAAGCCTGAAGAAGGGCTTATGCCCGAAACGTCGATTTTCCTGTTCCTTGGATGCTGCCTGACCTGCTGCGCTTTTCCAGCAACACATTTTCAGCTTTACAATTTCAGCTTGACTTTTGTCCTTGGTTAAACCTAAATCTAACTTCTTTTCAAAAAGTATGGCCTTCTTCTTTCCTTTTAAACTTTCTTAGCAAATTCGAGAATCATCTTCAAATCCCAGAACCTCTTTGGCAATTTTAAGAGCTATTTCTCTCAGTTTTAATTTAACCAACGACAAGTCACTGAAATTAAACAAATTGTCTCACCTATGTTTTATTTAAAGATCTAGGAAACTAACCTGGAAGTGCTTAAATCTACTGGGCCTTTTCTTACCCCAAATCTGTTCAAATCTCAGAGTGAATCTGTCTAACCCTGTTCAAGTCGCAAAAAAAGCCTCCAATCTGTTACGACCCCGGGTAAACTCCTCAGCTAATTTAAACCAGCCACACAGAAAAGATTAATCTTGTGCTGTAATCTGTTAAAATTTGAGAGCCAAAGTGCTCTCCCAGAGGTCAATATTAACAATTAAGGTAAAAATTAACAATTTCATTCTTTAAGTCCAACAAAGAATATTAAAACTAACAACTATTTCCAACTCCTTTCTCTTAAATCTATCGTTTACCTCCCACTCTGCAATATTAGTCCAATAAAATCCCGATTAAGATTTTTTTTAAAATCATGTTTCAAAAACCCTTCAGCTTTGTCGATTCTCCTTGCTTGCTTTTCAACTCTCTTAAAAGTACAGTACACTTCTACATCTTCATAACAACACCCAATCACTACCTGCTTATTATTTCATGAAATATTACGGCTAGTTTTCTCAGGTGTCAGTGATTTGTCAATGGTGTAATTAATCATAATAACATCAAACAAAATTTCTGGCACTAAATATTTAACTTAACAGATATGGAGTCTGACTCCTTTGCAATTAAGAATTTTTATTACATTTTTTCCTAGCTTTTCATTTCTCTCTTAATTCTAACACACTTTCAGTCTCATTATTTTGTTTTATTCAACTAGTTTAAAATAAATCTATACTTTCTGGTTGACCTCCCTACAAGATTTAGTGATGATTTCTGAGTCAGATTATTTGAGGATTAATGCTTTTGCTTATCCTTCTCAGACATAACCACAGAATAAATAGGAGGAACATTGGATCATTTGTCCCTGCAAACCTGTTCTCACATTCAGTAAGATCATGGCTGGTCATCTACATCAACCCATCTCCTCACACAGTCCCCATTCCCTTAGGTTCCCTTAGAATTGAAAAATCTATCAGCCTCTAGATACCACACATGGCACAAATGCTATTGAGAGGGTACTCATGATTGACAGATGTGCAATGACAGCAAATCATTGCTCGAGCTATACTCAGCCAGGAAAAGGAGGGAGTATTCCATCATATAGGTCATGTAGATGTGATGGAATACTTGGATGAATGCAGTACAAATAACATTCAAGACACTTGACACCATTCAGGACAAACTTGCCCACTTGATTGCATAAATGTTCAATCATTCCACCACCAATACTTAGTAGCAGCAGTGTGTGTTGTCTCTAAGATGCATTACAGAAATTTATCAAAGATCCTTAAACAGCAACTTGCAAATCCACAATTACTACCATTTAGCAGGATAACACCATCACTTGCAAGTTTTGCTCCAAGCCACTCACCGTGTAGATTGTAAAATCTATCACAATTCATTCAGTGCTGCTGGGTTGAAATCTTGGAATTACAATGTGAGTCTTCCTATGGGACGTCGACTGCAAACGTTCAAGAAGGCAGTTCACCAACTCCTTCACAAGGGCAATTGAGGATGGGCAATATACGTTGGGCCAGCCAATGACATCCACATTCCATAAGTTAGTACAAAAATAGTTATTTTTCAGAAGTCAAGAGAAGACTTTTGGCAGCTGCCAAAAATAAGCCCATTCCTTTTCTCAGTAACTATGAAATGCAGCAGTTGGATATTCAGGACAGTGCTCCAGTGCTGGTTGAGGCATGAGTATATATTTATTTGTCATTCATTCTCCACTTCTTTATGATTTTGTAACTTATTGTGCAAACTACTATATGATAACAAGCAGTTTAGAAACAAATCCAAATGACATTTCTCAGACTTGAATAAAGATTCTGACAGGATCAGAGAAACATTAGTAATGATTTAAACTTTTTTTGTAACACAGCTTATAATAATTGAGTTTCTTGAAAAGCAAAGGATTTCTTTATCTACCTTTCTACGTGGTGTGATTATGCTTTTGCAAATGCAAATCTTTTATTATAAATTGTTAAAATGAACACGTGTGCCAATCCAGAGAGAGGCAACTCAATGCTAAGCAAATCAGCTGCTTGTTGAGCTCACTGTTTATGCTTAATTTCCTTAACTGATGGTTGCAAAGTCAATTGCTACTCAATAATGAGGAATTTTACACTGCAAGACCTAAAGCTATTAAATTAAAATTATCCACACTCATCTCACTCAGATCCACAACTACCAGGAAGAGAGACTTCAGTTTCACCATTCCGGGCAAGATTCGAATCAACAAAGAGATGTGATCTCACCCAATATATTATTCATTCCTTTGATCTCTTTTTCTTTTAAAAGTAAGAATCAGATGGAGGTAGATTTAAAATGCTCTACATTTTGTGGGATGTAGAAAGTGCACTTTATTACATCACATGCAAAACAAAGACAACCCAATCTTTTGTTGCCCTATTTATTTCCTGGTGCTGACACACCAGAGTAATGATACTGTGCCACATGCAATAGTGAGAATAATGAGACTCTAGCTTTCTACAATAATAAATATTCGGGAGTTGTGGCAATCTTGTGAAGAATGTCTTTGGGGCCTTATTTAAATTTTCTGAGTCTTTTTAACACTTATGTATTAACATTTCATATGAGGTCATTCTTCGAGGCCCCATTTGCTCCTTTTCTCTAATGAACAGAACTAAATAGTTCTACTTCATGGTATCACAAACTGGAGCTGTTTCACCGCACTCGTATATTTTCTTGCTAGTTTTTTTTTTACTGAAGTGACTACTCAAGTAGAAAGGGTGGTAAAGAAGGCATATGACATGCTTGGTTGGGCAATAGAGTGCAAAATTCAGGATTTCATGTTGCAACTTTATAAGAGTTTGGTTACACTACATTTAGCATATTGAATTCAATTCTGGTCGCCACATTACAGGAAGGATGTAAAGACTTTGGAGAGGGTATAGAAGAGGTTTAGCAGGATGTTGCCTGGATTCGAGGATATGAGCTAGAAGGAGAGGCTAGAAAGACTTGGGTTGTTTTCTCTGGAGCAGGAGAATCTGATGGGACACTTGATAGAAGTCTATAAAATTATGAGATACATAGATAGAGTTGACGGTTAGAATCTTTTTCCCAGAGTTGAACTGTCCGATACTAGGCAGCATCTCACATTAAATGTGAGAGAGGAAAAGTTCAAAGGTGGTGTGAGGGGCAAGGTTTTTACACAGTGAGTAGTAGGAGTCTAAAACATGTTGCCAGGGGTGGTGATGGCGGCAGATACAATCATGGCGTTTAAGGAACATTTAGGTAAGCACATGAATATGTAAGGAATGGAGGGCTATGGACCAAGAACAAGCCGAAATCATTAGTTTAATTTGGCACAACATCATGGGCTAAAGGACCCATTCCTATGCTGTACTGTTCTATGTTCTATGCTCTAAAACAATGTGGCATAAGGTCAATCCATAATAAAGTTTTTTTTTCAAAATGTTACATTCTTTAACTTTCTTTTTGGCATGTCTGTCAATGGTCCTTACTAAATATATACTAAAATTCTAAAACATTAATGCATTATTGTGGAGTGGATTATGTAATTAGTTAGAATATTGAAGGAACAAAAAGGGGTTAAGGTTCAGATTAATGGATAAATAACAGAAAAGCAGAAGCATACATTACAATCAGAAAAGGTAAAGAGATAGAAGCAGGAAAATCTGAAACTTTGGTTTCACTGTGATGGAGAAGTTGAAGTGGTAAATTTAATTATTCTTATTATCATCCTTTCTAGTTGATAATAGAGTATGATTTTAAACTATTATAGAGTCATAAAGTCATAGAGATGTACAGCACAGAAACAGACCCTTCGGTCCAACTCGTCCATGCCAACCAGATATCCCAACCCAATCTAGTCCCATCTGCCAGCACCCAGCCCATATCTCTCTAAACCCCTCCTATTCATATACCTATCCAGATGCCTCTTAAGTGTTGCAATTATACTAGCCTCCACCACTTCCTCTGGCAGCCCATTCCATACATGTACCACCCTTTTTATGAAGAAGTTGTCTCTTTGATAACTTTGCCCTTTCAACCATCTAGTTCTGGACTCCCCGACCCCAGGGAAAAGACTTTGTCTATTTATCTTATCCATTCCCCTCAAGATTTTATAAACCTCTATAAGGTCACGCCTCAGCCTCCGATGCTCCAGGGAAAACAACCCCAGCCTATTCAACCTCTCCCTATAGCTCAAATCCTCCAACCCTGGCATCAAGCTTGTAAATCTTTTCTGAACCCTTTCAAGTTTCACAACATCTTTCCGATAGGAAGGAGACCAGAATTGCATGCAATATTCCAAAAGTGGCCTAACCAATGTGCTGTACAGCCCCAACTCCTGTACTTAATACTCTGAGCAATGAAGGAAAGCCTACCAAATGCCTTCTTCACTATCCTATCTACCATCCAACTCTACTATCAAGGAGCTATGAACCTGCACTCCAAGGTCCATTTGTTCAGCAACACTCCCTAGGACCTTACCATTAAGTGTATAAGTCCTGCTGAGGTTTGCTTTCCCAAAATGCAGAATCTTGCATTTATCTAAATTAATCTCCATCTGCCACTCCTCAACCCATTGGCCCATCTGATCAAGATCCCATTGTAATCTGAGGTAACCTTCTTTGCTGTCCACTACACTTCCAATTTTGGTGTTCTTGTCTTATTTTTACATTTTCCTTTTTTTAAAAAAAATAGGCATTATTAATTTCCAAAGTTTGTCTTTGAAGTAGAATCTGAAAAAGACTGACAGCAATCAGTTTCCAAAATCTGGGGTAATGTTTGAGAATACACACACACGCAATCACACACGTTCAAGAAAGAAAGAAAACAGAAAAGGATGGAGAGAAGTTACAAATTAGTTCAAATCAAATACATCAGAATTACTCACTGACTCATAGACATTTAAAGCACAGCAGAATATCATTTGTCCCTTTGCGTCTGTGCTGATCAATGAAGATCAAAGTAAACCAATTCCATTTTCCAGTCTTTGGTCTTTAGCCCTAGGGGCTAGAGCAATGCAAGTGAATATCTAAATACGACTCAAATGTTATAAGAGTTTCTGAATTAACAACCCTTTCAGGCAGTGAGTTCCAGACTGATATCTCTGAGTGAAAAGTATTTTACTCAACTCTCCTTTTAGTCTTTCATCTCCTCTCTCTCTCATTCACTCTCTCTCTTTCTGCTCATTTGTTGTAATATTTCATAGACCTCCATGCTAATGTCCAGACCTATACCATCCTTTTCCATTGTGAAGACCAATGTAAAGTACTCATTGAGAACTGTACCCTCATCTCCTGGGTGCATGCAGTTTACCACTTGATCATTAATGGCCCATACTCTTTTCCTAGCTAGTCTATATGTATATAATTTTAGATAAATGTTTGGGTTTTCTATTATTCTTTTCACCAATGCTGTCTGATGCATACTCTTTGCTTTCCAAATTTCCTTTTTAAGATCCACCCGGCTTTTTTTGTATTCATCTCAGGACTCTGCTGTAGTGAGCTTTCAATCCTCTATAAACTCTTTTATCTCTTAGTTCTAAAATTTTATCCTTTGACATATAGGATTCTCTGGTTTTAATCCAACACTTTGTCATTAAAGGAACATATTTGCGCTACAATCCTGCTATTTCCTCCTTAAATGCCTTTCCTACTTTGACAGGTTTATCTGAAAGTAGCTACTGCCAGTCCATTTGGGGTGAAATCATATTTTATGTTAATAAATTTAGTTTTTGAATTATCCTTTTATTCCTGGTCAATCTTTATCCTTTTCCATAATTATCCAAATCTAACTGATTTCTGGCCAAAATGCTCCCCTACTGATATGTTTTCCACCTGCCCGGGCTCATTTCCGAATATTATCCCCAGAATTGCCTCTCGTTTGCTGGGAGTTCTACATACTGGCTAAATAAAAATATTCTCTTCAATATATTTTGACAATTTTGGCTCCTGTTTACCTTGTACATCAGAACCATCTTCATTAATATTTGGCTTGAGAATATGGTGCTGAAAAAGCACAGCAGATCAGCCAGCAAGGAGCAGGAGAATTGACATTTCCTAGAATTCCTGATGAAGGGCTTATGCCCAAAAGATCAATTCTCTTACCTCTCGGATGCTGCCGGACCTGCGGTGCTTTTCCAGCACCACACTCTCAACTCTGAACTCCGTAATCTGCAGTCCTCACTTTCTCCTAGTTAATATTTGGGTAGCTTTAATGTCTTACTGCCTGATAATTTATATTAGTAACTTCTCTTACATTAGATTGATATTTGATTTTTTTATTTCTCTTTGAATGCGGAGGGATCTATAGTATTTGCTAACACCATTGTTATCCCTTTTGTGTGTTTTACTTCTACCAAATGGCTTCACTTGATAATTCTTTCAAGATATCATGCCTCCTTGACCAAATTAATTCCATGACCAAAACTATGACCCTTCCCTCTTCTATCTCTCTCTATCTTGTCTGAATGCTATTAACCAGAATATTGATACAATAATCCTGCCAATCTTTCAGCCAAGTCTCGATAGGGGAGCATTTTTGAAATAGCAATCATAAGTCAGTTAGATTTTGATTTAGCTATGACATCATAACCCTATGTGCCTACCTGTTCCCTCAGCACTCTGTATTTTTCCTCAGGCTCTTTGCATTAAAATATATTCCATTTAGCTTTGATAAACTCACTGCTTCATAAACTAGCCAGTACTTCCTCTTCATTCCAGATGCACTTACTTAGGTTTTCCGTTCTGATTCCTTCTTAGTTTCTCTTCCCTCTAAACCATTTGGCATGATACAATTTCCTTGCTTCCCAGTTTAAGTCCACCTCAACAGCATTAACAAACTACAATGTGAGGATTTTAGTTCCTTTCCTGTTTCAATGTAACCAATCCACCTTGCACAGTTCTGGCTTGCCCCAGAAATTGACCCAAATGTCCCAGGAACCTAAAACCCTCCCTCCTGCACTATTCCTTAAACCATGCATTCATTTCCTCCATCCCTCTATCCCTGTACTCACTACTTTGTGGTACCAAGAGTAATCTAGAGATTACTATCTTTGAAATCTTGCTTTTCAATTTCTTGCCAACTCCCTGAAGTCTCCTTGCAAGACATAAGTTTTCTTTCTTCCAATGTCAAAGGTCTCAACATGAACCACAATGTCTGGCAGTTCACCCTCCCCCTTCAGAATTCCTTGCAACTGTTTCATGATATCCTTGACGCAACATACAATACTGACGTCACATCTTTTGTCGTATAAGCACCTGTCTACTCCCCACACTAACAAATCACCAGCTATGATTGCACTTCCACATTTCTTCCTTCTCTCCATCCCAAGCTAGCTGGACCACCCACAGCGGTATGACCTTGATTCTGGCTGGACTCCACAGATGAGTCCTTGCTATTTTCTAAGACTAGAACATGGTTGGCAAGATAAGATGTGCCTTCTTCTCATTAGTATAACTCATTCTCTTTCTCTTCCCCAAGCTGTGGGCTGGCCATATCCGGAGATATGTTGTCTGTGAGCCTCTCAACCTCATGCATGTGACTTAATGTTTCAACCACAATGTGGTGCTTGAGTTGCTCCTGATGGCCATCTAGGCCAAATGAAAAATCTAGCTTTTCCCAGGAAATGCAGGGCATGTAAATCACAAGCCTGAACTCCCCAGACATGCATAAGGTAATAAAATATAGACCCTTTCATTTAATTCATCCTTACCTTTACTTAAGTATTGATTAGAAAAATCTCATTCTTATTTATCTCCCGAGTCTGACACAGGTCTGCCAAGACTCTTTCTGCTTCTTTGTGAGGGTATTCACTTTGCCTGATTCTCTCTGTGTTGCTGACTACTCGTCACTGCATCCTCATCTCACCCTCTCCTCTCCATTTCACATGAATAGGAGAATACAGCAAGTTAGTGGTCAGTACAGACACCTTCAATTGACTATGTATTGAATTCCCTTCTGTAGGAAAACATATATTGTTGAATTTCTCATGAAGGTGGAGTGATTGTGAACTGGAATTGATTCATTTCATAGGCAAATTCAAGTTAATTTCCAAAAATCAGAATTTGCAAGATGTTGAGATCAGAGACCAATGTCTAGCAAAGCCTGGAGCTGCCTACTGTTACAAACAGATTGATGAAAGAACTCAAAAGCTATATAACTTAAGATGATTTCAAACAAATCAGCAGTTTTAGTCATGTGACTTAGGTTTCAGGTTTAGCCACTCAACTAGGAAGTAGATTTTGATGTCGCGGACATACTTATTGCCTTTTGAGCAATCTATGGAAATCAGTCATACTAAGTCACATAATAATTGATTTTGATCGTCTCTTTTGTTCATAACCGGCTGATATAAGAAAAATTCTATCTAGTAGTCCTTTTTTGTTCACTTGGTTGAAATATTCATGCAATGCAAGGTGTATTTATTCCAGGGTATGAAGCAAATCTATGTCCTCTGGAAACTTCTGGTGACCAGCATCTTGCCCACCCTGTGTCAAATAAAAGTCATTTAAAAATTTGAAAAAAAAACAAGAGAATATTATTGTTTAAAAAATATAAATAAACAGGATCTCTCTCTTTTTTTGTCTTCTGCAAATGACACTAACCAAACATAGATCTTCCTTTTATATTGGTGTTCAGGTTATTAACAGATAAGTACTTGATGCAATCATAACACTGCGATAATTACTGTTCCTTGTTTGACCATTACTACAGACGAAAATAGGAGGGCTTCTTAAAATTATTAGGAATCGTCAATACAAATGTCAAAATTCTTGTCTGAATTATTGATGCACTGATGTAAAGTATTTTTTAAAAATGTTGAAGAGAAATAAAGTAGATGTCGTGCAGAATATGCAAAATGATAAATGACCAAAGTACATTGTAGTCACATATGGTGACTTTACACTCATTCAATGAAAGGTGAATTAGAAATTTCACCATCTGCTGGACACAATTCCCAACCATTCAAATGACTTTTAGGAAATTGAACTGAGCTTTTTACCTAACCTCAGTGTTTGTTTCTAGTGGGGTTACAAAGTTTCACAGTGGAAGCACAAACCAGAATATTACCTTGACAGTTTTACAGAAATTGAAGAAGCATATAATGTTTACATTACAGCAAGAGAACACCAAAAAACATACAGATTACACAACAAACTCTAGCTCTCTCCCTTGAATGTCTCTGTTTCATAAGCAATGTCCAAGTCACTGCTTATGTGACATCATAGGTCATGCTAATTGCATACTCCCAGATTTAACTCTTTGCGATCTATAATCAACATCCTCCAAACGATTTGACCCTATTATTATGTTATTACGTGCAATCATCTTCTTATATTTACATTTACATAGTACCCCATTTTTCCCAATACAGATTGAACCAACTTGGTGACCTTATGGCTCTCCACAAATGTGTTTACTTCTTACTTATAAGAATGGCAGTCTCTTTTGTGTAAATTGGTTCTTTAATTGTATGGTCTTCCAAAAGGTCTGAAAATTCCTGTGCTTTTGTGATTTCAGATCCAACATCTAGTTCATTCTAATATGTAACTAATTAATGTTTTTGATGTGCAAATCCTTCTATATTATTTTAGAATACCTAATTTTTTATGTATTTGGTGAGAATTTTATTGATTTTCATCACATTAGACAATCATATCATCTTCATTTTGACATGTATCCATGCATGTTGACTTTCCCACAGCATTGCTAAATTCTTAATATGACATATTTCATTATTATTCTGGGTTTATTGTGTTCCATTAGATCTCTTAGCATTTAACACTTTGGAATTTTTCAATTGCAACTTTGAAAATAATTTCTGAAGCAGTTGAGTTTTGAGATTTATTTCTAACCATTAATTTTGACGGTGCTCGTCCACAAATCTGTAATTCAACAAAGTTGTTTCAACCTCTTCATTCATTTTCAAAAATGAGTTGATAGACCTGACTCCACAGTCAATTTCACATTGATCTGAGTCTATTTTTACAAATCCACAACTTTCTGTAAAATATTTAAAGTATGCAAATTGTGGTCTGTTGTCCAAAACAACTATGTCTGGAATTCCAAGAGTTCCAAGAATCTCTTCCAATATTCTGATGACTGTTTTTGTAGGTGTAGTATGTAATCTGTTAATTTCAACCCATCTGGAAAAGTAGTTAATAGCAATAAAATACTACTTGGCTTTGAAGACAAATTGATACTATTGCCCAATTGAAAATTAAATCGGTTTTGATTCCATCCATTGTGCTCAGTTCATTTCACATATTAGGTATTTAGAAATAATTTCTTCAATCTTTGAGGCTTTGATCTATATTTGGCAATGCACATATATTGTCAGCTATGACTGGAAGGGTGTCAGAAAGTTTAAAACCAGAATGGGCTCTACCAGTGGTGGCACCACCTGCGATGAATCAAACAGCAAGAGGCAGCTCAAGGCATCTGTAATCATTACTTGGCCTCCTGGACAATGCTCCAAATTGTAATTGTATGTACTTAGAATGAGAACCCACTGCTAAATTTATCCTGAAGCTATGGGTGGCTCGGTCTTTTCCTCTTTAAGTATCCCTGGTCGGGGCTTGTGGTCTGTTGCTATTACAAATTTATGTCCGTAACTGTATTGGTGGAACTTTCTCACACCAAACATGACTGCCAAACCTTCCTTCTATATTTGGGCATATTTGGGCTCTGCATCAGCTGAAGACTGGAAAGCATATACTGTTGGGCATTCCTCTCCATTGGGCCATCTGTGCGCGATAACTGCCTTGATGCCATACGAGGAGGCATCACATGTCTGCACCAGATCTCAATTGGGATCATAGAGTGCCAACACCTTAGATGCTGATAACTGCTTCTTCACTTCCTCAAAGGTTGCTTCTTGGCTACGAGACTATTTCCAAGGCTGATCCTTTTTGAATAGCTGATGTCAGGGTGCCAGGATGGTGGCAAGGTTACATATGAACTTTCTGGATTAATTCACCAATCCAAGAAACGAACGATACAGACATGTGAGCCAGGGCACTTTTGACCATTTTCACTTTACCTTCCAACGGGTGTAACCTGGTTTTGTTGACTCGGTAGCTGAAGAAGGTCACTTGGAATGCCTGTAACACATTTTTCCCTTCTAAGGTGTACGCTCATCTTGCAGAAGTATCTAAGTACTACGTTCAAGTTCTGGAAGTGCTCTTTATCGTCTTCCCTGTTATTAGCACGCTATCCAGATAAATGGATACCTTGGATGACCTTATAAAATGTTATCCATTGCCCATTGAAAAGTGGCACAGGATGATAATATCAGAAAAGGCAGTCTTACATATTGGCATAATCCCTTATAGGCATTAATGGTAGCATACTTCTGGGAATCCACATCTAAGTGCAATCCCAGGTACACATGGATCATATCCAGCTTCATAAAGGACAACTCCCTACCCACCTGACCCCAGCCGACTCCCCCGCCAACTTTGTGTACAAGTCCCTTATGTAAAAGATTTGGCATTTATTCAGCTGCGAGAAGAGACTTACCATTTGTTTAAAATCCCCACAAAGGTGAACTGACCCATTGGCCTTCACATTCGGTATGACTCATCTGTGAACTATACTAGTTTGATGATTCCTTCGCTTTCCAGCCTCCTAATTTCTGCCCCCACTTTTGCCTGAAAGGCAAATGGCACTGGGTGGGCCTTGCAGAATCATTGAATTGCTTCCTGGTCAATGAGCTAGGTGGCCTTGACTCCTTTAGTAGTTCCTAGACCTTCCTTAAAAACATCTGGCTATTTAATTAGGACTTCACTCCGACAGACATTTTCTGACTGAAACTTCTTGAAGTCAAAGTGAATCTTTCTTAACCAATTTCACTCCATCAGGCTTGTGCACAAACATTTTATATAATCAGTTGTCACTGAACCAGCTGCTTCTCATATGAAACCAGAACCAAAGTTGTACCCTCAATGTATTGGTGTTCTCTTGTATAAGTTCTTATATAAGGTCTTCCGCAAACTTAAGGGCTGAAGTCCAAAGTGAATTCTGTTAAAGTCTGGTTTTGCAAACAGTGATAAAGCCATGATGGTATCAATCTCCATTAGAGACAGGTGACCATTTAACCAGATGTTTATTTTGATTGTTTCTGATTGGATGTTGCTAAGCAATTTAAATGTTCCAAGCCAGATGTATGTAGAATTTCCAGGGTATGCACTCTCCTGGATATCGGCCTATGTGTTCCATGACTCAATTCAGGCCAAGTAGGCATCTTTGCTATCTTGAGTCCGCATACAGGCAGCAACTACAATGGCTTGCAAGCCCAGATCCTGAAGAAAATGTTAACTGTTTAGTTGAGACTTTGCATTGAAATTTTGTTGTAGGCTGACCTGGAGTTCTTCTGTTCGGGATATGTCCTAAGCGCGGTGAGGCAGTTGCCTTCATTCAAGTGGTGTTGCCTAAGCTCCGTTAGCCTGGTGAAAGTGTTCACTTCCATTGGCATACCCTGTAACTCATATGCTCCACTTGCTGCATTTTCTAATGGTAAATCCAGTTGCAGTGCCTGTTTGGAGTCCAGTTGGCCCTCAGCTAGTTGGCACGTTTGTATTGTTCCATCATTAACTCCACATACCAAATAGTCTCTCATCATCTCATTCAGGGCTAAACCTAAGTCACGTGCCTCTGCCAATTGTCTTACCCTTATGAAAAATCCTGACATGAATTCCTCTGGCTCGCGAACTCCTGCTAAAACTGATCACATCAAAGAATTAGAGAAGGCTTGGGTCTTCTCTAATTTGTCCGGTCTTGAAAGGTTTTAGTATTTTGCACCTCAGGAAAAGTTAGGCGCCTAATAATTGTAAAAGCTGTAAGTTTGCAAACTGTCAGAAGAATTGCTCATTGCTTTTCATCTGGCCCAATGTCATTTGCCCCCCAAAATTAATACATTCCTTCCACATAGTGGGCTCAGATTTCAATGGCAGGATCAAATGAGTCAAGCTTCCCAAACAACAGCTTGCTGCCAGAAATGCAACTCAAAGACAACTGTTGTGAGTGCTGGTTTCTCTTATCATCACCAAAATGACTCCACAGAGGCTAGTATCTCATCACCAAGTCACCCTTTTTTTACGTATGTCTAATACTTGACACTGGCCCAACTTCCTCAGAGCCAGCTCTCGGTATGAACACGATGTCTTACACTTTGGTTTATATCTATCAGCCAGGACTTCCTGATTGGACCAGGTTAACAACTCCAGTCACAGAACACGTATGCTATGAGATCCATCCAGGCTGACCATATTGCAGTCACTACAGTTACACCACAGGTTCAGTCAGGTTGCTCAATAACTACCAGTAAATGTAGGCAGATGGTGTATGAGGTCTCCTGTGGCTAACCCCTCTCAAACAAGTATGCCATTTAGGATACTATTGTGGGGGATAATGTCGACTCTCCTTCTCCTTGGATGCTGCCTGACCTGCTCAGCTTTGCCAGCACCATACTTTTTGACCAAATCTCTAGCACCTGCCATCCTCACTTTCTCCTAAAATCTAGATGGGGCCGTGCATGCTCTTCTGATCTATTATCTTATTAACCTATATTGGCGACTTGCTTATAGCATGCTGAAGGAGTTAAATTAATATGGTATTAACCCAACTGTCAACAATAAGTAAAGTTAGAACCAATGCACAAGGCATCCTAACTGTCAAGTTTAGTAGTTATCAAAAGTCTTGGGTGAAGATTGCATGGAACAAAGATAATATGGCACAAAATGAATATTAAATGTGGGAATTGTAATATACATGCTATAATCTGTGTAAAGCTTGAAGGAGTTCTGTAATTCAGCAGAATATCATCAAATAATCTGTTAAAGCTTCTCTCTGTGAGGGCATGAAATAAACAATAGCTATCTGTTCTCTTGGTGTCCTTTATTAATTTGCCATATAATGACATATAACTTGGATACTCAACTTAATTTCTTTTGGGTCACGGAACAAAAGAAGTTCTCTTGGCTGTCAGCAGTTGTTTGTTGAGAACCAAGATTTTCAGTCAAATAAGTGGGTTATGCTTGCTTCAGAGCCTAACACAAAATTTATAAAATGTCCATTATAACTACTTATTAAAGTTTCCAATTGAGATCATTGATCTCACCAAGGAAAGAATTGGATTTATCTTGAGTGACAATCGTTCTATTTTATTGGTAGATGTGGTATGAAGTTTTTTTAAACGATTAGTCAGTGCCCATGCTCTGCCTTTTTGACAGCTTCTGAAAATGACCTATTTCTTGAAGAAAAAGAATACTGTTTTAATTGCTAGATACTGTTCCAACTTTGAGGTTTTTATTGTTTCACAGCCTTGGCAAAGATTTCTGACATTCTATTGTTCTCCCGGAAATAACTTCTTTCCTTGAGTCCCTTTTCCTGTCTTGTAAAGTGAAAAGGAAAAGAATAGATTCTCTTTATCTCCTTCACCATGGCTCTTCCTCTCTGTTGATATTGATCTCCTCTGCTTCCAAATCTCTGGTGCTCTTAACAAACTTTTTTTTTAAAAGCTCAAGTGAGCTCTTTGTTTGTCTGGAATAAATTTGGGAATCATCAACAACACTGCAACTCCAAATTCTCTAATCAATTCAGTCTTCAAATCTGCACATTGATATTTGTCAATAAGCTGAGACAGGTCATTAATAAAATCACCTATTGATTCATCTGAACTTTTCAATAAAATTTTAACTTTTTTGGAATTTTATCATTTCTGAGAGTAATTAGCATTTTTTAAAAAACTTCACCAAATTTGTCTGATGTTTCATTAACCCCTTGTTGAGCAATAACATCATCAACTACACTCCCAACAGAATAAAGACATGTGTTGTATTTTCTGCATCAGTTGTGCTGTTAATTTTGAAGTAAATCCGTATCTTAGAAGAATATATTTTCTGTGATTTTTAGTTCTGTGCTTGATTTGGTCCATCTCTGTGATTAAATCTTTCTGGCAATGGCCATTTAGACATTATGTCTTCTCATGCTTGCTAGGTATTCATATTCTTTGGTTTAAATTATCTTACAGCCCTGGAGTTATCCCCACTTATTTTGCAATAATAAAGGTTTCCTACGCTTCTGCGCATTTATATGATATGCAACAAATAAAAGTTCATTTTTATTGTTGTGAGAAGTTTTGTGTGTTAGTAAACAGTTCACATTGCTAACTCTGGATCAGCAAAGAACACAAGACATTATCCTTTTTTTACTTCTGCTAAATTAGTTATGTAACATTTAAAGACTAGTAAATTAATTTTTGAGTTATACTACAGAAAAGTTACAGAATAACAACAGCCTTCTTGAATCAATGGGGCCATGCTCTTGCTTCTGCTTTATATGAGACTTCTCCAGCTTAATTTCATCCTAACTCTTCTGAAAAAGAGTCCTATTCCTTTCTCACTTGGCCATGCAGTCCCTGAATGGCTAAGCACTTAAGAAAGACTGCAATAATTAAACTTTTAGCTTTATTTCTTTTCTTGCATTATATTAAGAATGACTGCAATGTTTAACTTTTAACTTTGTTGCATATTTCTTTCTACATTATTTGTAAGTTTTTGTTCCTAGATACTTGTTCTTAAGATGGCACCATGTGTGGCAACATTGAAAACTTTTGACTTTACTCCTGTACTTTTGTACTTGAACACATGTGACAATAAGTTCTCAACCTAAATCCAAATCTAAATCTAAAGCAACAAAAGAAATATCAAACGATTAACATTTAATGGCATCAGAACTGAAAATGTGTTGCTGGAAAAGCGCAGCAGGTCAGGCAGCATCCAGGGAACAGGAGAATCGACGTTTCGGGCATAAGCCCTTCTTCAGGACTGCATTTCCTGAAAGGGCTCAATCTCCTCCAATTTGGCACACTTTTCCTATGCTAATTCAATCTCCCCTGCTCTTTGTATCGCTGAAGATGTTAGGCGTACCTCTATCACTGCATTGGACTCCTGCCTGGGATCTCAGATCACCAAAGTCCCAATTTAGGTGCCATCTGCACTGGGCCTAGGCCTTGTCTTCAGTCTGTGCGCTGATCCTCGGTCTCACTTTAGGTCTGTGCACTGGGCCTCAGGAACTCACCAAGAATCCCAGATCAGGACTCCAGTCGCTGCCTTACATTGGACATCGAGCTGACTGCCCAGTTCAATGAATCTGATATCACTGCTGCTGCTACTGCTGCCTCTCTCCTGAAGGTAAGTTATGAGACAAAAAAAACTAAACCAAAAATTAACCCAAGTCATGAGAGTAAGTGGACTCTGTATGCCACTGTGTGAAATAACTATGCTCTCATCTGACAACCAGCAATGTCTACCTCCTATTTGGGGTTCACTGTTAAATGATCAGGATTCCCAATTTGATTCTGCTCACTGATCAATTGCTTTTTACCCCCCCCGCCCCAAATAAATGTTGTATCAGAACAGAATAGAAATTAAGAACAACTGTATTCATATAGTTCCTTTAACTTAATAAAGTATCCCAAGGCCCTTCACAGGCAGATTGTAAAGAAAAAAGTAGATGTTGAGATATATAAGGTGATAATCAGGCAGGTGACCAAATATTTTAAACAGAGACTAGGAGATTATTATTGTCATTGAAATTACACAGTTTTTGCTATGTACAGTGACTTTCTTGCTGTGTTTTTCTCAGAGCGTTTTTTTTGAAGATATGTTCCACCATTATGCCCAGGTGGCCAATCCTGTATGACAGATACTCCATGAGCACTCCGCCCTATGTACAACAAAGTTCCAAGGCTTGACAACCAGAGAATCCTTCAACAGAAATGCTTATTTTAAGCATATTAGGAGCAAAAATGGAAGATGAAAAAAACTATTATGTTTTCCCAGTACACACACTGGAAGCCTATAGTATATTTACATACTACTCAAGTTTGCATCTTACTACTGTCACAGGTGAACATATCCTTTCAATGCTCCCACATGTGGAGAACACTCATTTAACTCCTCCCTCACACCAAGTCCCCCTGGAGGCATACAATTCTGTGGCTTGTGTTTATCAAGGTAAAGGTAAAGTCACCATAGTCTTACCACACCTTTGGTCTGGTCTATCATTAGAGGTGGCATTAGGATCTCCATGCCTCAGGGAAGGGGAGACATTGAGAAGCTGAACATGCATAATAACCTTAGCCAGTTTGGGAATTAAAACCCACCCTATTAGTTTCACTCCGCATCACAACACAAGCTAAACTGTTGGCTAAACACCCTATGTCTTTAGCACATCTAATGGACTACAGTATCCATATTCCAATGTTTCCCATACTGTTTTTGATATGAGCTGAGACACCAGTCCTTTCAGACCATTGCACTTGGCCCATTGACCTGAACCAATCTTTGCATTTCTCAAGACATTACTGTCAAACCCACGCACAAAGTTCCCACTGGTGCTGCAGCATGTAATTGTTATAAAGTCCCCTTGCATTTCTGTAACTGGGCTTTAAATTAAAGTCAGGTAAAATTAACTACATATTTAAATGAACATATAATTATTATCAAAGTAATTAACCTGTAGATCCTAAGAAAATTATATTTATCATATATTTTTGGCACAGAAGTATCATCAGTTCATCTACAACATAGCAATAAAAATGCAACTTCCCTTCTTCAATTACAATAAATCAGTGGCTTTCAAAACATTGGCTGCTGAATATACCATCCACAGGATGGAGGACAGTGACTTATCAAGGTTGTTTTGACTTTGCCTGCAACTTCCATCACTGAAAAATGAAATGTAATGGAAGTTCTCTTTCAAGTCATACATTATCCTGCCTTGGAGATAGCTCATTGTTTCCTTATCATTCTTAGGTCAATGTTATGAGATTTCCTACCTATATGAACATTCTGGAAACAAAATTTTAAACAATGATAGCAACTTTTCAAGGAAAAGGCCAAGCATCACCATCACAGGTTCCCTGTTACCTAAATAAAATCATAAAATATACAGAAGAGTGTTATCTTTGGACTCACCATGAGCAACACAATAAAAGATTTTATATATAGGTATATGAAATTAATAGAGAATTAATAAAGAATTCAGGAGAAATATACCCATTGAGAGTGGTGACAATATGGAAATGTTTTGCCACTTGTAGTGATTAAAGCATATAATACAGACAATTTTCAGAAGAGTCTAGAAAAGTCAATGAGTGATGCCATTAATTGTCAATGATATTTATTTTGTTGAAGAATGTCATTGCCTGGCATTTGTGGTGCATCAATGTGATTTTCCATTTGCCAGACCTAAACCTGAATGTTGTCCATATTTTAATGTGCATGGACACAAATTGCTTCAGCATCTTAGGGATTTTAAATGGTGCTGAACATCGTGCAATTATCAGTGAACATTCCCATTCTGACAGCATGATGGGGGAAAGGTCATTGAGGAAGCAGCTGAAGATGGTTAGGCAAATACTATCCTGAAGAGCATCTGCAGTCATATCCTTGGACTAAATGATTTATCTCCAGCGACGACAACCATCTTCGTTTCTGCTCAGTATGCCTACAACCAGTGTAGAATTCCCTCCTGATTCCCATTGACTCAAGTTTTTCTAGGGCTCTTTTATTCCATACTTGGTCAACTGTTACTTTAATGTCAAAGAAATTTTCCACAGTGGTGAGTACATGGTAGTGTTGTTTTTGTACTGGAAGAGCTTTGCTAAGGGTGTGGATAGTTCTGGAGTACATATCTTCAATGTTATTGGGGGAATATTGCCAGAGTGCACAACCTGTGTCTGCATTCACTGTCTGCAGCTGTTTCTTGATCTCACATGGAGCCCATTGTATTAGCTGAAAACTGGAATCTTTAATGTTGTGCCCTTCAGGATGTGGCCAAAATGGACAATCCAAAACTTTCAGCTTAAGATGAGTGCATTCTATGTAGCACCGAGCTGCCTGATCCTTGACAATGGAAATGTTTGTAGAGTCTCCATACTTCTGTTAGTTGTTTAATTGTCCATTGCCATTCATGACTCGATATGGCAGATAGATTCAATTCTTGGTTATTGAATCAGTTAGTCCTGTCTATTATATGCTGTTGCCACTGTTCATCACTCAAGTAAACCTATGTTATAATTTCCTCAGGTTAACACTTTTTTAAAAGATATGCCTGGTGTTGGTTTTGGCATAAAGCATATATGATCAGGGAGCAAGAGTTGGCCTTTTGACTACACAGTCTTGCTTTGTCAATTAATGGAGTCCAAGCTAATCTGATTGTAGCCTCAAATCCATATTCTCACCTTCCCCAGATAAACTTTCACTTCCTTACTAACCAGAAATTTATCCACCTCAGCCTTAATAAACTCTGCCTCCAACACTTTTTAAGAACAAACATTCCGAAGACTCAGAACTCTTTGGGTACAACAAATGGCTTTGTCTCTGTTTTTTATGGATGACCCTTTATTTTGAAACAGTGACCTTTAGCTTGAGTTTCTCCCATGACAGGAAAAACCCTCTCCACATGTACCCAGTCAAGGCCTCTCAGGATCTTATGTGTTTCAATCAAGTTTCCTCCTACTCATCGAAACTCCAGCAGATACAAGCTTGGCCTGTCCAACCTTTCCTCACAAAACATCTTGCCCATTCCAGGTACTAGCTACTCGGCATATTCTGAATGATTTCTGGTGCATTAATATCCTTCCTCAATTTAGGTAACTAGCAATGTGCATAGTACTCTGGATGTGGTCTGATCAATATCTTATGTAACTGAAGTATAATTCCCTCCTTTTTTTTCCAATTCCCCTAAAATGGACTATAACATTTTATTGCAATTCATTTATTTTTTATCTACTTATTTATTTGTTTGTTTGTTTGTTTATTTATTATCAAGTGCATTTTGTTACAGAATACAGTGAAGTATTGTACAGTGTCACCATTCTTTGGTGTCATCTTAAAACACAGAACCTTAGACCAAAACATAAAACACAAAGGCAGAAGAAGTAAAGGAATAGTGTTCAACTTTACAGTCCTTCTTGTTAAGGGCTCCATTATGGGCTATAGACCTGGTGGCCAGCCATGCGTCTCCTTTGCTGCACTGCCACCACTGGATCAAGAGTTACCACTCTTTAGTGCCATCTCACCTCCACTGATATCCCCTCCACTACGAATTCTCACTGAATCTCACCAATGCAGCCACCACTGATTCCGTCGAGTAATGCATCGGCCCAAACCCGTGCTGTAATCTGTTAAAATTTGAGAGACAAAGAACTACCGCAAAAGTCACTCTGTTAAGTAAAAAAAACAACTTGATTTTTTAAAAGTCTAACACAAAAATAATTAACTAACAACTATTTACAACACATTTATGGAAACCTATCTTTTATCTTTCCCTCTATAATACTAGCCTGATAAAACCCCTGATTAAGATTTACCAAATAATTCAAATTTCAAAACCAGCCAGCTGTCAAATCTTCTCTTTGTATCTTCTTCTGTAGATATGCTCTCCAGGTCAGTGTCAATGTTTTTTTCCTCTATGTAGACTCCTTCTCTAGACAGGTACCTCTCAGAAAGTTCTCAAGAGTAGCCTGCATTTGTTGGTCTTTTGACAGCTCTCCAAATGTTCAAATTTTATTTTGGTTTTATACCCCAAAGCATCAGATCATTTCATTGGTGTTCATATTGTCAAAATACCAAATTCAAACTTGATTGGAGTTTAGTATCTTGGGGCATAATTTAGACCGATTAGCCAAACTTGAATTTGTTTTAGTCTCATTAACAACCCAGGTACAGCTAGCTGCTGGACCAAATGTTACATTGTAAATTTTCCAGCACTCTGTGTGCTTGCTAAATCCTTCCACACTCTTAAAGGTACAGTACCTCTTACACCTTCATAACATGGTCCACAAGGCATCAGGGAAGCTAAGGTTTGAGATGCTAAACCTGTTAAAATATGTCCCATTTACCCCAGCAGTAGTGTTACACAGCATGATGGAGGGTATTCATTACCAAAAGCCAGGATTTCATCTCCATCTTGACTGGGTGGTGTTCACTCCTACCAACACTGTTATTGACAGAATCGTCTGCAACAAATGTACCAGTTAAGGTTGTGTCAAGTAAACTTTCCCTCTTGTTAGTTGACTTTATGTTGCAGAAGCTGTGTAGCAATAGTTTTGTAGTATCCAACCAAGTTGGTCATTTGTAGAGTTAGAAATTTGCTCTTTGTCATTGACATTGAATTCCCCCACCAGAGTAAAGTATGTGCCTTGCCTCAGTCAGAACTCCAAATGGCATTCAAAACCAAGAAGCACGGATTCATCAGGCAAAGGGGCTAGGGTGGGGCTAGAGTTAACATTGAGTCTCGACGGGGTCTGGAGTCAATGTTGAGGACTCTCAGGGTAAATCATTCCTGGCTGTATACCACTGTGCTGCCATCTCTGCTGTCCTGCAACGAGATAGGACATATCAAAATATAGTGATGACGCTGTCTGAAACATTGTATGACTACGTTAGTCTGGTATGACTATGTTAGATTATTCCTATGGCTAGCCTGTATGACAGTTCTCCCAATTTCTATCATTAGCCCCTAGAGTCAGTAAGGAGTGTGAAGAGGGCTGAAATTGCAATTGTTACTTCCAGAAGGCCGGGGGGTGTCTATCCATGTTTGATTGTTTCTTCAGTGCTTATAATAGTTTTGAATCAACTGAGTGGCTTGATTAGCCATTTCAGAGGGCAGCAAAGACGTGGAAAAATAGCACTGCTCATTCTGAATGACATTAAAAGATTACAAAAGTGACTTTCTGATGTAATGAATAAGGTTTTTCTCAATGCAGGTACTAACCTTGCAGTGAATTTAAAGTTAATGCTGTGAAAATCTTCAAGAGTGCTCAAAATTCCATTATTTATGGTTGTCACAAATAACCTAATATAGGTCTGTTCACTTTTCCTATGATACATGCCCATTTATGATCATCTGGTCTTGGCATAAGTTTGGCAAATCATTTATAGAAACAAGGCATAATAACATTCACACAGCTACATTTTCTGTTCAAGTTGAATATGTTTGTGTATATTATATAATAATAAATTATATTTAAGTAAATTTAAATAAAAGTAAATATATAATAAATAGAAACATATTTGTATTTAAACGTAATTCCAAAAGTGCTGTCATAACCATATAAGACCTAAAGAACATTATTTTTCTTCCTGCCGAAAATTTGCAGAAAATTAGACTATTGTACAAAAAAAACCACGACTCAGGCTTTATTCAAGAATTATATAATAACAATCTTACAAATATACTCAGGACGCAACATATAAATCTTCAGGTGGACTTAAAATTATATATGAAATCAACCAACAGATGGTTCATTTCTGATGACACATGGACTGAGGAGTATTTAATTATAGGAAAACATGTATAGTAACTGAATTTCATATGAATGGCTTGATAGTTCAAATGCAAACTAGAGTTGTCAATCTCCATATTTATCAAACCATGCCATATCTCTCACAAAAGTCTCAAAGCGCTTCACATATATTGCATGAACTTTGAACTGTATTGTTTGCTGTTATGTAGATAAAACTGACAGTTACTTTGTGCAGCTCAAGATTTCTCCAAACAGAAAGGAGATTTGCTTTTGATGCTGTTGAGAGAAGAATGTTGCTCAGGCTACTATCAAAAATCCCCTAAATTGTGCTTTTAATCGAGATGTGGTATTGTTAGCATTCATCTAAATGAGGTGCCCATAGACTCACTATTAGATTTCCTCCAAATCCCAAAATGCGGTGCTCCTTAAGTACTTTAACAAAAGCAAAATCCAATGGATGTTAGAAATTCTAAAGTGAAATGCTAAAATTACTTATTAGCATTTCTTCAAAACCCAATAGTTCCAATTACATCCGATTCATTGTTTATTCATTTTGTCTCATTTTTTGTAAATCTTGTGTTTAGACAACAGCTGTTGGCAGTGATTGTTGTTTTCCGAATACAGTCATATCTTTTACTTGTGTACTTGCCCCATGGTCAGCCTCTCTTATTTTGCACTATCATTTCTTGAACTATTCAGCGATACGTTCTGCTTTATCCTCTGTCACAGACATTCTTTTTGTGCGCTCCTTCCCTCCTGCCTTTCTATGCCTCTCCAATTGCTTGAAAAATATTGTATCTCTAACATTTCCAAGTCCTAATGAAAGCTTACAGGACCTGAAATATTGACAGAACTTTAGCAGCAATAACCAGACAGACTTGGAGGTGGAGGGGAGGAGGCACTGCTGTAAACTGGCAGGTAATGAGGTCAAGTTAGGTCTCATACAACATGACACTTGAACACCAGTTTGCATCTGGAGGATGCAATGATTCACATGCCTGTCGGACTAAAATCAATTAACTGTCAGTAAAATGGTTCAAAACACAATTGACACAGATGTTGTAAAAGTTTCTGAAGCATTGCCTTTATTGGGCTTTGCTTGTCACTTGTTCACTGGCCACATGGGTGTTTTCCTGGAAATACTAAATAAAGTCTTTTGTACATGGTGTCTTCACTGAGTCCCTGCATTTACACAAACACAACATGGATGCTGTGGAGAAAGATATGCACTACTGCTGTGTAAAAGTAAAGTTCTGTAGCAATGATCCTCTCTGCCTAACCTGAGGTTGCTGCCTGGATCAGTGTAGTTTCCACATTTCAAAGAAAACCCAGCAAAATTGGATGAATGTTGATGACATTTTCAGCTTTGCTAGAGATAATGCTACAATTTTCTCTCTTCTCCGACACACTAACTCCATCTCTAATACTGCATTCACCTCCTACCAAGGATCATGCTCTACCACTCCCACTGCTATGTGCTACCACTACCACTGCTCCCTCACTCGCTCTCACCTCTCCACCAACTGCCCAGATTCTTAGCCCTGCACTCTATGCCAGCTACTTCACTCACTTGGGGACACCATGCCACCTTTCCCTGAAACTACACAAACAGCCAAGCCACAAATTTCCACTTCACTCAATTCCTCACTTTCTCTCAATCCAGGAGTAAATGGCCCAAAATAGGGTCAAAAGAGTCAGGATGGGTGCCAGATAGTTATCTTCACTTCCCCTATGTGGAGAGGATCTTGGCCATGGTAGGTGAAGAGTAGGATTGGACCTTTGGAAATGCTGTAACCTCCATATCCCAACAACTAAGCAAAAAACATTGCTTATTATTGTGCTATTCTCCCATAATCCACTGCATATTTTGTGTCAAAATGCCACAACTTCTTTGCTGGACTGTCGGATTAAAGGTGGTGCAGTCAGCAAAAACTGCAATGTGGGCTGGACCCTAATATTACAGGGCTGTTAAATTGCACTCACATGTACCAAGCTGTCTAGGAAAGGCTGTGAAGGTGGTACTGAGGATCCCAATCGTAATACCAAATCAAAATGGGTTACAAATCTTCCAGGTGGAAAATATCAGCGTTATCCAAGAGCGAATATGATTAGAATATGACAGAACCCTCCATTCGCTGTTGTGAAAGAGGGAAGGCTTGTAGGTACCACTTTGGATAAGTGTCAGCAGACAAACAATGAAATCCTTCATCTCTCTATCCCATTTATTCAAATGATTTCCAGAGACATTCTTTTTTAAGGAAGTTGGAGAATGGACCAGCTTATCATTGATGTGGTTCTGATAGTGAGCCATTAAACGCAGAAAGGAATGCAATGAGGTCAGATCCCTGGTGAGGTACACATGGGTAATAGCCTCAGTTTGCTTCCGTTCTATTTTGTGTTTCCCCTGAGCTATCATAGTTCCCAAGTATGAGACCTGGGACCTCGTGAGCTGTGCTTTGTTGGAGCTAACCTTTAGTCCGAGGGTGATGAGGAGAGTTAACAGTTCCTTTAACTGGTCAAATGTTTGGCCCTTGAAGCTGTCTGTGTATAGAGATCGCCAATGTACTTATCAAACAGTTCAATCAGGAAAATCTCTCTAGCCCTTTAGCCGGTCTCTGATGAAATATTGATGGAGAATTGTGAAAATCCTAAAGCAAGCAGGTTCATGTATATTGCTGACCCTGAAATGAAAAGGTGAATTTATAGTTGCAGTGTTGGTGGAGGGGGATGGACCAAAATCCATTCCGAACATCCAAGACGATGGAACATTTTGCTTATGGTGCCTGCCTCATCATGGTCTCAGGTCTAGTCCCTACTGTCGCTGTCATGATTGGGCAGATTTATTTAGTTCAGTGCCTTGCACCTCACTGTCTACCAGAGGTCATCCCACGCTGTCCTGTCCGAAGCTGCCACCCACTGAGGAGAGGCACAGCTTCATCACACTTTGGGGAGTGTATCCAACTGGGGGTACAAGGAGTTAGACAGAGGGATTTCCTCCATTAAATTTGGCTGTGTGATCTTCCTCACCACATTATCCGCTGCTTGTCTCTCCAGTCTATCCAGCAACATGGACCAGGGTCTTGAGCATGGCTCCTGTGGTGATGCTAACTGCCTGGGTACCATGCTGCCCCTTGTGAAGTGTCCTGTGTGCCCACAATTGCAGCATTTACCTTGCGGCGGCAGCTGCTGCTGATCCCTATCTCTCATTGCAGAATGGGCGTATGGAGGTGGAAGGCTCCAACAATAATACCTCTTCTTTCTGTTATTCCCTTCATTCCTCCACATGGGCTTTGAGTTTAGGGCTTTTCCAAGGTGCATATTTGCCTCCCTGATTTGGGTGCTCTGATTCATGATTCTCCCAAGCTGGGTGATCCTTCATATCACCCAGTGTTCTGTGTGGGTGTTGTCAGTGGGATCAAAATTTCCACAGGTTTTCCCCACTGCCTCAGTGGCATGCGCAGCAAGGGTTTGGGTCCAATTTGCCCTGTTTTGTGGTGTCAGTGCAGTCCAATCTAGGTTACCTCAGATTGGGATAACAGTACCTACAATTGTCCTACAAATGCAGTTGGGTGCTCTCCCTTTCACTGCCTACACTTATTTAATCTCACCATGAGGGCTGCCTATTATATCCTACAGCAGTTGTTTTCATGGCCTGCAGCTCCTCTTGTCCCACATTCTGAGGAGAGGGGAAAGCAGAATGGATCACGGGGCTCAGACACATTAACATTAATTTTACCACGTTGACAACATCGAACCTGTGGGGAACCCTTCGCTGGTGGATGCTGGTCAATAAACATGTAGGGATCAGCTGTGGGCTGAAATTTCCACCACCTCTAAACGGACCCCACCACCAAGGATATATTTCCCTCCCCTCCCCTATCAGCATTCTGTAAAGACCACTCCCTCCGTGACTCCCTCATCAGATCCACACTCCCCACCAACCAAACCTCCACTCCCGGCACCTTCCCCTGCAACCGCAGGAGGTGCAAGACTTGCGCCCACACCTCCCCCCTCACCTCCCTCCAAGGCCCCAAAGGAAACTTCCATATCCGCCACAGATCCACCTGCACCTCCACACACATCATCTATTGCATCCTCTGCACACGATGATGCCTCCTCTATATTGGGGAGACAGGCCACCTACTTGCGGAGCGTTTCAGAGAACACCTCTAGGACACCCGGACCAACCAACCCAACCACCCCGTAGCTCAACATTTCAATTCCCCCTCCCACTCCACCAAGGACATGCAGGTCCTTGGACTCCTCCAACCTAACACCCTCACCTTGACCTCTTTCCACCTATCACATTTCCGACACCCCTCCCCCAAGTCCCTCCTCCCTACCTTGTACCTTAGCCTGAAGAAGGGCTTATGCCCGAAACGTCGATTCTCCTGTTCCCTGGATGCTGCCTGACCTGCTGCGCTTTTCCAGCAACACATTTTCAGCTTTTACCTCATATGTCCCTTGTCTCAATATCTGGCTTCATGCCACTTCATGGGTTTTCTGATCCTGTATTCCATTTCCTTGTCTCTGCTTCCTTTGGGTCCCCAACATTGCACAGTCTGTGCTAGATTTCCTTTTCCATTGGTCCCTGACCCTGTTCTAACTCTGGCTATTGGTCCTCCTCCATTACAAGCACATGGTTTATGGTTCAATCAGTCATTGGAAACCTTCACCTTGTTATACCCAGTTGAATCCTGGCTCTCATATGATGTAGCTGTCCTCTTAGTCAGATTCAGGCTCAGTCCAAGAATTCAATGTCAATGGCTTTCAACTTTGGGAGTTATGCCGACACATTTAATGAAAACACACCCAGGAACACCAATGTTGTCCATCCTTTGGGCACATTGACTAGTTTATGTATTGTAAAAAGGATATTACTTGCAATGATCCTTATGTTTGAACAAGGCTGTTGGAATCACCTTCCATTCTGACATAAGGCAGGGTGGATCTTCTCCTGAGTCTTCTTGGGTTGCTACAAGGTCTTCTGCCACAAGTCTAGCTGTAAGTCTTTGCTGAGGAGGTGGCTTTCAGGTGTGTACTTTTATACACTTTGCACTGGGCCTTCTTGAATTTTCTATGGCCTTTGACCAAAGGGATCATGAGCAGGGTTCAAAACATCCAATTGGGTTGCAACAGCATCCTTCACTGTTGCAATACTACTTAGATGTAAAGTACATATCCTCGGGCACTGGCTGGAAATCAAGCTACCAGAATGTTTAATCGAAACTTCTCCAATGGACAACCCTTGAGCCAATGTAACTGGTTCATCTTGAACTTTTGTGAGCTTTCTGACCTTAGTTTCCACTGTTCTCTGTAGCTGAAAGCTGCTGACTGCTGTTTAACTTAGTTTGATCAATTTTCTGTCAGGCTTGATTTCTCCAACTGTGGAGAAAGTGAGGTCTGCAGATGCTGGAGATCAGAGCTGAAAATGTGTTGCTGGAAAAGCGCAGCAGGTCAGGCAGCATCCAGGGAACAGGAGAATCGACGTTTCGGGCATAAGCCCTTCTTCAGGAATGGGGAAAGTTTGTCCAGCAGGCTAAGATAAAAGGTAGGGAGGAGGGACTTGGGGGAGGGACGTCGGAAAGAGGTCAAGGTGAGGGTGATAGGTCAGACTGGGGGGGGGGCGGAGAGGTCAGGAAGAAGATTGCAGGTTAGGAAGGCGGTGCTGAAATTGTAAAAACCGTACCCTTGTTTGTTGTCCCAAATTGCAATACCTCGCATTTATCCAGATTGAACTCCATTTGCTATTTTTTCAGCCCATTTAGAAGATAAGACCTAGGAGCAGAAGTCATCCATCGGCCCTTCGGTCCTGCTCTGCCATTCAATAAATTCATGGTTGATCTTTTCATGGACTCGGCTCCACTTACTGCGCTCTCACTGTATCCCTTAAATTTTTTATTGTTCAAAAGATTCTACCTTAGCTTTAAAAATGTTTACTGAAGTAGCATCAATTACTTCACTGGGCAGGGAATTCTATGGATTAACAACCCTCTGGGTGAAGAAGTTCCTTTCCAATCAGTCGTAAATCTGCTCCCTCTAATCTTGAGGCTATGTCCTCTTGTCCCAGTTTCACCTGCCACTGAAAACATCCTTCCTACTTCTATCCCCTTCATAATTTTATTTGTTTCCATAAGATCCCCCCTCATTCTTCTAAATTCCAACCTATTCCGACCAATAGTCAACCAATCCTCTATCCATGCTAAGACTTTACCCGTAACGCCATGCATCCTTATCTTATGCAGCAGCTTCTTGTGCAGCACATTGTCAAAGACCTTTTGGAAATCTAGGTACACAACATCCACTGGGTCCCCATTGTCTACCTTGCTCATAATGTCTTCATAGAATTCCAAAAGATTTGTTAAGCACAACCTGCCCTTCATGAACCCATGTAGTGTCTGCCCAATGGCACAATTTCTATCGAGATTCCTTGCTATATCTTACTTGATAATAGACTCAAACATCTTTGCCACTACAGAGGTTAAGCTAACCAGTCTATAACTTCCCATCTTTGGTGTATCTCCCTTTTTAAACTGTGGCATCACATTTGCTATTTTCTAATCTGCTGGAACTGCCCCAGCGAATTTTGGAAAATTACCACCAGTGCACCTGCTATTTCTCCTGCCATCTCTTTAGTACCCTTGGATGCATTCTATCAGGGCCAGGAGACTTATCTATCCTTACCTCCATTAATTTGCCCAACATGACTTCTTCTGTGATAATGATTGTTTCCAGGTACTCACCTGTCTTTGTCTCTTTGTCAACTACTGGCATGTTATTTATTTCCTCCAGTGTGAAGACCAATAACAAAATATCTATTCAATACCTCAGCCATTTCATCATATCCCATAACAAAATGCCCCTTCTCATCCTCTAAAGTACCGACATTTACTTTAGCCACTCTTTTTCGTTTTATGTGCTGATAGAAAATTTTGTTATCTGTCTTTATATTCTGTGCCAGTTTTTTCTCATGTTCTATCTTACTTTTCCTTATAGCTCTTTTTGTGCCTTTCTGTTGACCTTTAAAGTTTTCCCAATCTTCTAG
>NC_057715.1:37275533-37305393 GCF_004010195.1 Chiloscyllium plagiosum | reverse complement strand
TGTGAGAAACAAAGCTCACTCACTTCAATAATTTCAGTCCGAGACAAAAATCTGAAGCAGTAGTGTCATTTATTTGTACACTTGCAAGTCACAAGGAAGGGACAAAACACACACCGAATTCGACAAACGCTCGATATTTATATAATTTGGCTTCTTTTGTTCTTCAGGAATGAGGAAAGTTTGTCCAGCAGGCTAAGATAAAAGGTAGGGAGGAGGGACTTGGGGGAGGGGCGTCGGAAATGTGATAGGTGGAAAGAGGTCAAGGTGAGGGTGATAGGTCAGACTGGGGTGGGGCGGAGAGGTCGGGAAGAAGATCTCAGGTTAGGAAGGCGGTGTTGAATTTTTCTTCTCCAACTGTGGGTCAGTTTAGAATGTTCAGTTCCCTTGGTCACAATGCTTTCTCTCTTTTGCTTCTGTAGGTACTAACAGAATGTCCACTGTGGCCATGGTAAAGATGAGGGTCCTGAAAGATATGCCTTTTTTTCACTTTTGTGAAACAGAGCATGGGTACTTTAGGGGAGAAGCATTGGCAAGACAACCTCCTGCACCCTCCAGCAATTCAGATACCGACATTTTGCTGGGTACTGTACCCAGACTGGAGTCATGAGCGACCAGCTGGAGAGCACTATACTGCCACATCTCTGCGACTGGAAAGGAAGAACTTCCACATGTTATTGTACTCCAAAGACTACCTGAGAACAGGGACCTGCTCAGTACCAGAGAGGACCGAATAATGTTGACAAATAGTGACTTTATACAGATGTACCAACAGACACAGAAGTAGCAGGCAGATTTGTTGGGGTACTGGACAAACTGACACAAAAGTTGCAGGACCACAACGATATTGATGGGACCCTACTACTTCAGGCATGCAAGTATCTGGATGTCTCCATGGACAGGTTGGCCTTTAACATAGATGGCTGGGCCCAGCACACTTAATACCTGCTGGATATATCGCTGTAAGTGACAAAGTGATAGAAGGATGAGGGATAATGGCCTTTCTCCAGGTGCCCCATCCTCACAAGGAGTCAGGGCAGTGCATTAATCAATCATTCAGAGGAGGAAGCACAAAGAGTTCTGTCCAGGTGTCTCCTCTTGTAATGCTGCAGAGGTAACCAGTCTTGTATTAACAGCCTGTGTCCCACCATCAGCCCGGTGTGGGGACAAGCTAAACAGGATGCACCAATCATTCTGTACAGTCAACATGTCTGGGAACTCTAGATTAAAAGCCCCCTGGTGTTGCCCAACAAAACCTGCAAAGGCCAAGGGGTAGCCCTACTGATGAGGCTCCTACACGCCAACTGTTGGATCCAGCACCCACAATAAGACATGGTAGAAGGTCAAGAAAGGAGGAGACAACCTCTGAAATACATGTTCATTTTTTAGCATCAGCTGTGAGAGGGCCTCTGTCCAAAGACAACTGCAATGTTGAATGTACAGGGCATAGCCATCCTTACCACATTTCAAGTCTCTGCTACTTTGGCATTAAGGCTCACTCTTTCCAGGTAGCAAACACTGATATTGCATGACAGTGGAATTCATTCGATATGTTATTTGATAGGGTCAGGAATGTAAGCATACAAAACCCACCAACGTGTTTCAATTTCAGTGTGTGGCTGCCTGTGTAATGGTGTTGCTGTTCAAAGGGCCCCTCCCTCACAGAGAAAAGCATTTACCTGCCCATTCTGGGTGTTGTTGCAACTATTTTCATTTCCATTGCTCCCTTGTTTTTTGCAGCACAGTGGAAGGTAGCAGTAGCCACTTGTCAAAATTGTGTCACAGGTTCAGGCTCTTCGCATGAGCGAATGCCCATTCCCCTCCCCCACCTACCAGCCCACCCCAAAATAGAAACAATCTCTTTCAGGTAGCCTTTCACTTTACTCCAGAGATTTTGCATTTCTATCAGTCCCTAATCAAGCTGTCTATCTAATTCATTATCTGCCCATATTAACCCTCTAGGCCAAGCACATTAAATTACATCCTAGGTCTAATCCCTCAGTGGAAGCCAGGATACTGTTTACATTTGATGAACCACATTGCCACATGATCCCTTCCCTCCCATACTCCATCATCTCCCTCCACTTTTATATGTAGTTTCTCCACTTAGTATTGTCATTCCTTCTGCACCTAATATTCTAATTCCAATATCCACAGCTGAAAGCTCCAGTTTCCCTCCTGCCGCAGTGGTTCCTAAAAGCCACCAGGACTAACCACAGATTATACACTTAGCCAGACTGACCAAGAACAAAGACTGACAAAACCATTAAGTGCTGCCACCCCCAAAAGAACAAAGGTATAAACTCTCTGATCTTGACCACCCAACCAACCGGGTTCTTGGTCATATATCACAGGCTGGTCTTAACGTACTATACAGGAAGACCCTGACTGAAGGGAGTCTGTTTGAACTTGACTGAAGACTGCTCTCTTTAGAATTTGAGACACAAATATTTGCTTGCGGGGCTTGTAATGCATTTGGCTCAAAGCCAACTGGCATCTCGCACAGGTGTGAGATTGAAGTACTAGTGTGCTATAGAAGAATATGTCAACTCCTTTTACTGGTGGCTAGCCAATATAACAAACTGCCTTATGCATGTGAACTAAGGTTATAAAGCTCTCAGACTCCATCTTAACCTTCGAATCACTTGAAGCATGACGCAACTACTGGAAGCATTCTGCTTAATTATAATCTAACGTTTGTATAAAATAGGTGGCTGTAATAAGTGGATTCTTCAAAACTACAATATCCATACTCAGTTTCTCGTCTCATGGGAGATAACACAAATATTGGCACATCAGATAAAATACCCTATTAGAGCCAAAACTCACATCACTGAACTTCCATCATTTCAGCTGTGATAAAATTTTAAGCAGTCTATTGAACATGGAAGTCTGTTTATTTTCTGATTTCGTTGAGTTTCTTTGTAGCTGCTTTGCTTATAAAAAAAGCATTGTACTTGCTCATCTTTCGAACTCGTTTCAAAAAGACTTCGAGTTTCTCAGACAATTTAATTCATTCAATTGTGTACAATTCCATTCACTGGATGAAAGACAACTGTGAAATAAAGATTGAAATCCCATTATTTCTTTTGTTTGATTTTATTATTTACTGACAGCTAAAGCCATTTGAATTCATCATTATTAAGCTGAGAAAATTGATTCTTGTATGATAAAAATATAACTTTCCTTTGTTGATTCACAATTCTAATTTTGTACAGTAATAGTCACAATTTATATGCAATGAACTTTTTTTATTAATTCATGGGGTGTAGGATACTGGCCAGATCAGCATTTATTAGGCAAAAGTGAGGACTGCAGATGCTGGAATTCAGAGTTTAGATTAGAGTGGTGCTGGAAAAGCACAGCAGTTCAGGCAGTATCCGAGGAGCAGGAAAATCGAAGTTTCGGGCAAAAGCCCTTCATCAGGAATTTATTGCCTACCCCTAATTGCCCAGAAGGCAGTTAAGAGTCAACCACATTGCTATGGGTCTGGAGTCACATGTGGGCCAGCTCAGATAAGGGCAGCAGCAGATTTCCTTCTCTGAAGGACATTATTTAATTTGGTTAGAATCATAGAGTCATAGAGATTTATAGCTTGGAAACAGACCCTTTGGTCCAACTCATCCATGCCAACCAGATATCTCTCCACCCTGAAGGCTCCCTGCCTCTATTCCTGATGAAGGGTTTTTGCCCCAAACTTCGATTTTCTTGCTCCTCAGATGCTGCCTGATCTGCTGTGCTTTTCCAGCACCACTCTAATCTAAACTCTGGTTTCCAGCATCTGCAGCCCTCACTTTTGCCTAGATATCCTAACCTACTCTAGTCTCATTTGCCAGCACTTGGCCCATATCCCTCTAAATCCTTCCAATTCATATACCCATCCTGATTCCTTTTAAAAGCTGTAATTGTACCAGCCTCCACCACTTCCTCTGGCAGCTCATTCCATACATGCACTACCCTCTGCATTAAAAAGATGCCTTTTAAGTTCCTTTTATATCTTTCCCCTCTCACCCTAAACCGATGCCCTCTCGTTCTGGAGTCGCTAACCCCAGGGAAAAGACTTTGTCTATTTATCCTCCCCACATTCCCCTCATGATTTTATAAACCTCTATAAGGTCACCCCTCAGCCTCCGACACTCCAGGGAAAACAGCCCCAGCTTGTTCAGCCTCTCCCTATGGCTCAAATCCTCCAACCCTGACAACATCCTTGTCAAACTTTTCTGAACCCTTTCAAGTTTCACAACAGCTTTCCGATAGGAAGGAGACCTGAATTGCACTTGATAATCCAAATGTGGCCTAATCAATGTCCTGTACAGCAACAACATGACCTCCCAACTCCTATACTCAATGCACCGACCAATAAAGGACAACATACCAAACACCTTCTTCATTATCTTATCTACCTGCGACACTACTTTCAAGGAACTATGAACCTGCGCTCCAAGATCTCTTTGTTCAGCAACACTCCACAGGACTTTACCATCAGGTGTATAAGTCCTGCTCTAGTTTGCTTTTTCAAAGTGCAGCACCTCACATTTATCTAAATTAAACTCCACCTGCCACTCTTCAACCCATTGGCCCATCTGATCAATATCCTGTTGTACTCTGAGGTAACCTTCTTTGCTGTCCCCTACACCTCCAATTTTGGTGTCATCTGCAAACTTACTAATGATACCTCCTGTGTTTACATCCAAATCATTTATATAAATGATGAAAAGTAGTGGACCCAGAATAAAAGGACAGGTACTGGATTTAATATTCAAGTGACCCACTTTAACTCTGTGCTACTCAGACTAGGCTCCACAATCCCTGTGGTCCACAGAGATCCTCCTGTTCAGTCTGCAATTCAAGGCTAGCTCAACAAGTGGCAGATGTTGATGCCACCCAAAGAGCCAAGTTCACGATTAAATGATTGAGCCAGAGATGAGCCCTACTTCATTATTGTTCTAGCTCTACCCCACTATTCCACAGTATTCTCCATGCTACTGCCTTCCCTCAACTTTGCTTTACTTGTGCTTGGGTTTTCTCCTTCTCACTCTCTCTGTGCTCACCCCGAATAGTGCACTTCTACTGCATCCATGCCTTCTCCTTTTCCTGCACTCTCCAGGTACCTAGCTCCTCCCCCGTTTCATGCTTCTGATCTTTCCTTGTATTTTTTTTTAATGTTCCCCTCTGCTCCATTAGCACTTTATTCATGTTCTGTTCTCCTTGGTCTCCTGCTTCTTCAAAGGATCTAGACTCACAGTGTTCTTGTTAATGGTGAGAATCAAATGCACCCATCTCAAAGACCTACAGATTTTTGCATCTATTTTTGTAAAAGGAAATTAAAAAGAAACTATGTGCATCATTTACATATTTTAAATTTTATAATATTTTAAATTCATTCTTTAGGTTGGGTCTCTTTGCTTAGCAGGCAAATTGAGAAAGGAAACTTCAACCAAGAAGGTTGGAGAATCACTGCCCTCTTGTAGCCCTTTTGGTTATTTCAATGATTATAGAGATATTTCTTTGACAGCTTTCTGCAACATGAAGTGGTGATTTACTGGTGGTGGTCAACTCCGTGCTGTGAAGTGGCAGTCTCTGCCACATTGGCTGCAGGTACACACAGTGGGCTGAAGCAGTGCAGGTTTTGTTGTCCTCTGTTTTCTCTGAGCTCCCTTCTCAGTTAGCTGTGCATTCCATTTCAATGTACATGTTTGAATTCTCTTTCAGATTCCAAATGTTATGGCCATCAGCAAATATCTTCCAATTATTAATTCATTCTCTACTGCCTCCATATCACCTTTGCTGTTGTCCTCTGTTGTAAAATGGATGGAAACAGAGAATTGGGGACAAAATGTTGCGTGGTGATTAATTCTTACTGTGTAATTTAGTTTCAAGTTAATATTACAAAAGAGTAAAAATTAAAATTGCATTAATCTGTTGAGGTCACACACACTATTTAGGTGGAGACAGGATATTGCAGGAGACAGAGTGCAGAGATATTTTCTGTACAGTTCCAAAGAGTCTCACACAATCAGTCTTCTTGTCTTTTCTTTCCTTCAGTCTTGTTTTTAACAAAGATAAGTGCCTTTCCTGTTTATACTCTCCAGTGGTCTATCCCCTACCATTGATAATTAGACTAGTTTGAGACACAGTATGGACAAGAAGAACTAGTGGCAGAAAACTATCCAAACATCCCTTATTCTGTATCATATACTGGCAGAGGTAGATACCATGAGGTGAACAGCAGTAACAATCAGGCATACCACATGTTATATGCGAATGAAACATAGTATGCATCATAAACAAACACAAAAACAGAAATTGATGGAAAATCTCAGCAGGTTTGGAAGTTCTGAAGAGAGGTCACTGGACACAAAATGTTAACTTGGATTTCTCTCCACAGATGCTGCCAGATTGTTTGAGATTTTCCAGCAATGTCTGTTTTTATTTCTGATTTACAATAGCCACAGTTCTTTCAGTTTTTAAATAATATGTACCATCACAGGAAGAGATGCAGAGTCATATGATCTTGTAACTTGTAGCAATATGTCAAGATGAATACAGGAGGATAATTCCTAAGTTAACATTTTCTCTATCTCAGCAGGTTGTGTAAAAATTATTTAGCAACATGACAAGACCAAGAAAATTATCTGCAATTTTTTTCTCAAGGCAATCCAGCAGCTAATGTTTCTTCCTTTACCTCTGCATACCTCTGTTCAGTCTGTGTCAGTGAATAAAAAGTATAATTCACTGGTCTATATTTTCCAATCATTACATCTGAAATTGTACAGCTCGCAGTCCTGAATCTGCAGCAATGATGATAGGTAGCTGCAGGCTATAGTGAGTTAAAATATCAGGTGATAAAACCTTTATTTTTGATCTTTGGGAAAGATTTCTGTTGTGCTTCCTCCTACCAACAGGCATTAGCTTGTCACAATAGCTGATGTAGTTGCTCATTGATGACAGTTAGCTTGTGCAAAAACTTTCACATGCTTTATCAGGAATCTGGGAACTTAGTGATATTCCAAGGCCATAGGAACATCTTAATAGTTCTTATCTTCCATGCATAAAATCTGATACAAAATACAATCAAAGTAAATTTAAGAGTCTTGATAGCCTACTGAAAAAAAATTGTCTTTGTTGTCAACTTGCTTCCTATAAAAGGAAGCAAGGTAAAGCCATCAAAATCACAGGCGACTGCTTTCTCATTAGAGAGTGATAACCACTGGTAATTTTAACATGAGTGTCACCAAATCTCAGATGAAGGTTGACCTCTTCCTATTGTGCCCAGGACTCATCAGTTGACAACATAGGATGATCTTCATTTTCAATTCCTTTGTTCCATTGTGTAAGATTCACACGGTTTCTGATAGATCCTTTATATTTAGGTGCTGGGATTATCCGTAAGCACAAGTTTGTTGCATCTGTCATAGGTGAAATAATTCCTTGCTTCAAGATATAGACAATTTCCTTTTTTACCTTTGGCATTTATAGAAATGATTTAGATGTGAACATAAGAGGTATAGTTAGTAAGTTTGCAGATGACACCAAAATTGGGCGCGTAGTGGACAGCGAAGAAGGTGACCTCAGAGTACAACAGAATCTTGATCAGATGGACCAATGAGCTAAGGAGTGGCAGATGTAGTTTAATATAGATAAATGTGATGTGCTGCATCTTGGAAAGGGAAACCAGGGCAGGACTTATATACTTATGGTAAGATCTGGGGAGTGTTGCTGAACAAAGGGACCTTGGAGTACAGGATCATAGTTCCTTGAAAGTGGAGACTCAGGTAGATAGAATAATGAGCTGGCGCTTGGTATGCTTTCTTTTACTGGTCAGAGCAACGAGCATAAGAGTTTGGAGCTCATGTTGCAGTTGTATAAGGCATTGAATAGGCCACATTTGGAATATTGTGTGCAATTGTGGTCTCCCTTCTATAGGAAGGATGTTGTGAAACAGGAAAAGGTTCAGAAAAGATTTACAAAGATTTTGCCAGGGTTGGGGGGCTTGAGTTATAGAGAAAGGCTGAATAGTCTAGGACTGTTTTCCTTGGAGCATTGGAGGCTGAGGGGTGACCTTATAGAGGCTTATAAAATCATGAGGGGCATGGATAAGGTAAATAGACAAGACTTTTTCCCTTGATTAGGGAAGTCCTGAACTAGAGGGCATAGGTTTAGGGTGAGAAGGGAAAGATTTAAAAGGGACCAGAGAGGCAACTTATTCACACAAAGGGTGCTGTGTGTATAGAATGAGCTCCAGAGGAAGTGGTGGAGGCTGGTACAATTACAACACTTAAAAAACATTTTGATGGGAATATGATTCAGAAGGGTTTAGAGTGATATGGGCCAAGTGCTGGCAAATGGGACTAGATTAGGTAGGATATCTGGTCGGCATGGATGAGTCGGACTGAAGGGTCTATTTTCATGCTGTACATCTCTATGACTCTATGAATCTATGAGTGGATAAGGAACTTTTCTGGGTGCAAAAAGCCAAACTGGCTTCATTTCAGGATGTAGGATAGTGTGATATGTTGTTTTTCCTGGTCCCATGAACAATTGTAGAAATTCAGCTATGAAGGTTTTAGATATTTCTACTCTGCTTTCTAGTTCCGATGTGCGGTCAGTCATTGCGTATAATAAAATAAGGGTCAGTTAGCTCACTTGACTGGTAGCTGGTTTGTAATACAGAGTGACAACAATAGCTTGTGTTTAATTCCTTCTCCAGCTCAGGTTACCCACCTTCTCAACATCTCCCCTCACCTGAGGCATGATGACCCTCACATTAAACCAACATCAGCCACCCCTCTTATGAGAGAGCAGCCATTTGGTCAAATTGGACAATGGCAACTTTGCCTTTTGCCTTATAATATACCAATCTGCTCACTGCTCGGCTTGATAGCAAGGCCAGGTTCTTTTTTTATAGAATTCCTACAGTGCGGAAACGGGCCATTTGCCCCACAAGTCCACACCGACCCTCTGAAGAGTAATCCATTCAGACCCATTCCCCTAACCAACATTTATCCCTGACTAATGCACCTAACCTACACACCCCTGAACACTAAAGGCAATATAGCCTGGCCAATTCACCTAACCTGCAATCTTTGGGTTGTGGGAGGAAACTGGAGCACCCGGAAGAAACGCACGCAGGCATGGGGAAAAACGTGCAAATACAACACAGACAGTTGCCCGAAGCTGGAATCAAACTGGGGCCCCTGGTACCATGAGGTAACAGTGCTAACCACTGAGCTACCATGCTGCCCGAAATGTATGGTTCGATGCATTTTAAACCTTTGGCATGCCAAAGATATCTGAATGATACGTGACCTACTCATACTTTGTGGCAATGACAAACATTTCTGAACTATTATTTAACTCACTGTCATCATATACTCTTTGGCTTGGCTTGCTACTAAAATGCATAAAGAATCTGATGATATAAGGAAAAATTACATTTATTTAAGAAACAACTTACTGTGTCTTCATCTTACTACAGTCTGCATTAGAAAGCAAGATCGTGTGTCATCACATCACTTCTTCTGAGGATGTATATTGTGTGCCATTATCATGTTAAAATATTTATCCCCAATACAACGCTCTTGTATAAGATGTACTTGTTGCAACTTTAGGGAGATTAACATTCTTATTTTTCACCTGGATTCCAGTTAGCCAGTTGCCCTCAATTGTAATTCTACTCATCTTTGGACAAAAAGATTTAATGTGTAAATGGGCATTAAGACTTCTAATAGATTAACTGTGCGATAGGGGAATGGATCTGAATGGATTACTTTTCAGAGGGTTGGTGTGGACTTGTTGGGCCAAATGGCCTGTTTCCGCACTGTAGGAATTCTATAAAAAAAACTTGGCCTTGACATCAAGCTGAGCAGTGAGCAGATTGCTCCTGTAACTTGCTGCTGGATTTGAACTCAAGGTTCACACAAAATCCTGTCCAGTGGTTAACCAGCTAGCCAGTTCATACTTAGCAATCCAGTAGGCACTAAATCTTACCTGTCCCCTCAGGAAATTCAATTTTGACAGTATAATAATAATAATAATCCTTATGGTTGCCTTCATATCATGTTTCTGTATCTGCATATTAACTTGTTATTATCATAAGGAGAGGCAGTTTCATAGAATATTGCATTTCATATTGTATTATAACATACTCAGAGGTTTCATTTAAAACAGGAATTATTGACAAGACTACATTGAGTGTTGAAATTAGATTTTGTTTAATAACACATCTGATGCATTTTCATTGCCAAACAAATTTTTTTCACTAATGACGTCAATGTGCTTTTATTCAGCAATATTATATATATTTTTCAGCAAGACTCATGAGCAATTCAAGGCATATAAACTTCAGTCTAAAGTATTAAAACAATTTTCTTGCATTGTTTGAACAATATGATATATAGTCAACACATAGGGCTGAAATTTGATAGGCCCTGGGTTTTTTTAAGGTATAAAAGTGGCAGTTTGCAACCTGCTCAAGCCTATTCAAACTGATTCAGACAGAATGTAATTATCATATCTGCAAGCCATGTGAGATCACAGCTGAAAATGTGTTGCTGGAAAAGCGCAGCAGGTCAGGCAGCATCCAGGGAACAGGAGAATCGACGTTTCGGGCATAAGCCCTTCACACCAAGCAACTCTGGCAATTCATTCACACTGCCCCTTTGCCCTTCCTGCTACTGCTAAACTTGGCAAGCAGTGGTTTGGGGCAGGCCCCTCAACACTGCATGCTGATTGTGTCCTCCAGGCAGCTTACTTCTGCTATAGGTGCTAAAGAGAGGCTGTACACTGGAATGCACTGCTGAGGAAAAATAATTTCGAAGCATTTGAAGGACGTGGCGGAAAGGGAGGGAGGGGATCACAGTTTCATTTTATTTTATTTATTTATTGTCACTTGTAACTTGTTACAAAATACAGTGATGGTGTTATAAAGTGTCGTCACTGTCCGGCATCATCTTAAAATATAGAAAAATAAGCTCAAACATAATATAGAAAGGCAGAAAAGTGAAGAAAAAGAGAAAGTGTCCAACTTTACAATCCTTCTTGCTAAGTGCTCACCATGGGTCATAGGACTGGTGAACAGGTACAAGTCCACTTGGCCACGCTGCCACTGATAGAAGAAAAGTCAGAGATTCATAGAATCATAGAGCTGTACAGAATGGAAACAGACCAATCGATCCAACTAATCCATGCCAACCAGATATCCTAGATGTATCTAGTCCCATTTGTCAACAATTAGCCCATATCCCTCTAAACCCTTCCTTTTCATATATCCATCCAGATGCTTTTAAATGCTGTAGTTGTGACAGCCTACATGACTTCCTCTGGCAGATCATCCCATACATGCACCTAGCCTCTGTGTGAAAAAGTTGCCCCGAAGGTCCATTTTAAATGTTTCCCTTTTCGTCTTAAACCTATGCCCTTTAAATTTGGACTCCCATAACCTGGGAAAAGACCTTGGTTATTTATCCTATCCATGCTCCTCATGATTTCGTAAACCTTTATAAGGTCACCCCTCAGCCTCCGACACTCCAGGGAAAATAGCCCCAGCCTATTCAACCTCTCCTATAGCTCAAACCCTCCAACCCTGGCAACATCCTTGTAAATCCTTTCTGCGCTCTCTCATGTTTAACAACATTCTTCCTATAGCAGGGAGACCAGAATTGCTTGCATTATTCCAAAAGTGGCCTAACCAATGTCCTGTACAGCATCAACAAGATCTCCCAACTCTTACATTTAATGCACTGACCAATAATGGTAAGCACACCTAATGTGTTCTCCACTATCCTGCCTACCTGCAACTCAATTTTCAAGGAATTGTGACCCTGTTCTCCAAGATGTCTTTGTTCAGCAGCACTCCCCAGGACCTTACCACTAATTGTATAAGCCCTGCCCTGAATTGCCTTTCCAAAATGCAGCATCTCACCTTTATCTAAATTAACTTCCATCTGCCACTCTTCAACCCATCATCCCATCTGATCAAGGTCTCGTTGTTCGCTGTCCTCTACACCTGGAATTTTGGTATCATCTAAACATTTACTAACCATACCTCCAATATTTAGGTAAATGATGAAAAACAGTAGACTCAGCACCAAGTCTTGTGGCACACTGCAGCATCAGGTATGAATTGGCACCAGGATCGCCTCAACAATGCCAAAGCTGCCAAGAATCCAAACTCGCCTCTGATGCTGCTGCCATGCATCTACGTGCTTGGACCTACTCGAGTCAGTGCTGCTAGGCCCATTCACAGCTGCTGATCCTGTCGCCATGACTGGGCTCTTCACCAAGAGATAAGTAAAATAAAACAGAAAAAAACAACAAGAGAAGAAAGAAGAGAAAAGAAAAACAAAAAGAAAAGTGGATGGTGTGGGCAAGCCCTGGGCTCAGAAGACCTACTCTACCACCATCTCATGTCACTCTACTGGTCAGGACAGATGCAATGTTTCTGTAGATGGAAGTGAACAGGGAATGGGCGCATACTGTCAGAGTAGTGAATATCTTGGGTCTGGGACAATGAAGATGGCAACAAGGGAAAGATGGACAGTATTCAGGAGAAAGACCATTGATGATATATACTGAACTGCTTGGTGTGTTGGCAGGCTAGGAGGAAATTTTCTGTCACTATGTTGGAACAAGGAGGTGTTCAACTCTGATTTCACAGAGGGTACTGTCTAGAGCCTTTTAATCGTATCCAAAAGTAGGGAAATTATGCTGAGCTAATCTCAATCCTTGGTTACAGCACACTTCATAGAATCATAGAATCCCATGATAGAACAGTGTGGAAGCAGCCCATTGATTCTATGCCTACCCTCTGAAGAGCAGCAGTACTGCTTGCAGTCCAGGTCATAATATCACAACTTCTGAAGGCCTGAAGGAAGTGATTCTACATATCATGTCCGCACTCAACCTAAAAAAGATATAGAGGAATTGGGCAGGGCAAAAGCAAAATTAGCAAAAGGTGATAACAAAAGATTAGGTGGATATGTATGTTAGGAATGGACTGACAGGCTGGGCCTCTTTTCTCTTGCAAAAGAAGGTCAGGGTGAGTTCATAGAAGTATTTGAAACAGTGAAAAGGTTTGAGAGACAGTATACAGATGATGTTTTCTGTTTCGGGACAGAAGATGTCCATGTATGACAGCCGCCAAGAAATTCAACAGGGAACTTAGAAGAAACAGTGAGTGGTTGAAGTGGATGAAAAAGATACCACAGTGTTTAGAAGGAAGCGAGACATGCAGAGGAGGGAAAAAGGAAAAGATGGTTACAGTGCTAGATTTAGATGAGAGGATGCCTGATTGAAATACAAGTGTTGTACTGGACTGGTTGGGTCAAGTGACCTGATTCTGTCCTATATATCCTTGTGCGTAATCCTTGATATAATCCTGCTGTCCATCTATTCCAGGCTGGATTTCATGGCCACCTGTTGGTCAAATCCATGATAGAACACTTTGTGCACTTAAACAGCATCTGGTGATTTGTCTCAGCTTCTACTGGAGCACAGGAGTAATCTTCCCAATATCTCAGTAATTCATTGGAGACAGTGAGGGAGATGAAGATTTCCATTGTTTTTGCAGACTTAAACAGCTCAGATCCCAAAGAGACTAAAGGATCTCAAAGCAATTCAGTAATCTGCGTTCTAGCAATTTTATTATATTTACAGATTTGCACTTCCAGTGCATTGGCAGTGGTCTCATAGTGCACAAACCCACTGTCTTATGACAGCATTTGTGCTACTACCATGGCACTCCAAGTGTACATTAGCTTTTGTCTCTTAATCAGCTAGCCCACACCACTATAGTGTGTGCTGAGCTGATGCTGTCTGAAGTTAGGCCCTCACAGCTCAGAGCAGATCAATAGTATTTTGCAAGGATATCTGCAGGCCCACTGTTGAAAGCGAAGATAAGTCATAATGCAATCACTGAGGTGGAATTGGTTAAGAGCACTAGACCAGGCAGACATGCCAACAAAAGAGTCACAATAGGCCAACTCCTTCATTACTATTTGTATAACTGAATGTGTAGATGCACTAAGATGTATGAAGTTTCCTGTTGGTGGTTTTCATTTCTGGATATTGGGCAACTGGTCTTTGTGTTGGGGAATGTGAAATGGGTAGGAAAATAATGATTCATAGGACTATAGAATATCTACAGTGTGGAAGCAGGCCCCTTGGTCCATCAAGTCCACATTGATCCTCCAAAGAGCATCCCACCAAGTCCCAGCTCCAGCCCCCTACTCCATCCTTGTAACCCTGCATTTCCCACGGCTGTTCCACCTAACTTACCATGGATACCATGAGCAATTCGGCATGGCAAATCCACCTAACCAATCCACCTAACCACACATCTTTGGACTGTGGAAGGAAACCAGAGCACCCGGAGGAAATTCACGCAGACTTAGGAAAAATGTGCAAACTCCACACTGCCATTTGCCCGAGGGTGGAATCAAATCTGGGTCTCTGGCACTGTGAGGCAGCAATGCTAACCACTGAGCTATGATTGCTAGGTCCAGGTTAGGGATGTTTAATTGAGTAGAATTGGATTCTCATAATCAACTGTTTCACATTCTGTCAAGTCAGATAGGATCCAGGATGACTTGTCTCAACATCCTCTTGTCCTTCCTCTTCTTTCTATTCCTCTTTTTCCCTCATTCCTCACAAAATTTGTCCTTTCTGCCTTCCTCATTTCAGCTTCAGCTTCAGACCTGCCTCAATGAACCCCGCACAGACCAACTGTGCCTAACAAGAAGCACTGAGAATCATCTCACCCTCAAACAATGCTGTCATTCCTCCTATGTTCCATCTATGTGCTGCCCCTTAGCAAAAACATCTGAAAACCCACTACCAGTTTCCACATGTACATTGATAACTCCCAACCTGCCCATTTCTCTAAGTCATCACACTACATGTCTACTATCTCATTAAATTAAATTAAATTTGCTCCAACTAAATAAATACAGGAAGACCAAAGCCATGTTTTCAATGTACCACAACCTCTGTTCCCTGGCTATTGATTCTATCCCTCACACTAAAAGAATCAAACTGTTCTCAACCCAGGTGTTCAATTTGATTTGTGGATGAGCTTCTCAGCACAAATTTATGTCGTCACTATGCTCCATGTGTATATAATTCTGGAACATTATGAGAATCTTCTACCACCTCAGAATATATATAGTTAATGAACACATTCATGCCTTTTTAAAAAAATTCATTGCTTGGAAAAGGGTACCACTGGCCTGGCCAGCACTTATTGAGTGTCTCTAATTTCCCACTTAAGAGTCAGCCATTTTGTTGCGAGTCTGGAATCACATTCAGGTCAGACCAGGTAAAGATAACAGCTTCCATTCTAAAAGGGTATTAGTAAACCAATTAGGTTTTTTCAACAACTGATAATGGATTTGTGGTAGCCATTGGAGTCTTAATCTTGGATTTTTATTGAATTCAAATTGCACCATCTGCCATGGTGGGATTTGAACATTACCTGGGTCTCAAGATTAACAGTCTAGTGATAATGCCACAAGGCCATCACCTCCCCCTCTGTTATCTCTGTACTTGATTTATCTTAATGTACTGAAAACCAGCCTTCCATTTTTCACTCTTCTTAAATTTGAGGTCTTCTAAAGTGCTTCAGCCAGCATACTAAACTGCACCAACTCCAATACATCATCCCTCTGTTCAGTAATCTGCATCTCGTCCTGCTTAAGTAGCACCTTACTATTAAACATCTCATCCTCATTTTCAAATCACTCAATGTTCTTGTCCATTCCTATCTGTCTAGATCGCTCCACACTCTAAACCCCAGGATGCATACTCATTTCAAATTCTGCCTCTTAAAATTTCTAACTTTGATCATTCCACAATTGGTGGCTATAATCTTAATTTGCCAAAACTCTAAGATCTGGAATTCCATCCTGAATGTTCTCCCCCTCTTTATCTTCCCTTCCCCTTTGTAGGAATTCCTAAACTTTATAGCACTGACTAAACCTTTGATCTAATTACTCCTTCTATGGTTCATTGTCAACTTTCCTTTACAGCATACCTGCAATGTACTTTGAGATGGTTCTCTTACATTACAGGTATTATATAAATACAAGTCATTGTTGTAAATGTTCTACCTCAGGCAACAAGGGAAAGCTGGACTTGAATTTTGAGAGATATTTAAAATGACCTATTTCATTGTCCAATGTTTTATTTATTCATCTTTAATTTCAAATACCTCCTTCCCCTTGAATAACAGCTATCAGCAATGCCCCCTTCCATATATAAATATTTAGTTTTATATGTCATATACGAGGCCATTCGAATTCAGTTTACACATAAAACAAAATGAATTGCAGAATAAGACCTATGTTAAATCCTGAAATTCAATCTAATAAAAAGGAGTTTAAATTATTCAGTGGCATTGAATTAGAGGCCTTGCGTATAGATCTACTTCAAGCTCTCTTGTTTAGTTACATATTGGTTGTGGGGTTATTTTAGGAACTACTCTTTTTTTCTGCTGTAACTTATCCACAATTGCAGTGGAAACTTTATTAACAATTGTGAATGGACATTTCTTGTGAAGCTCTGAGGCCAGAGTGTAAGCCAATGTATCAGAGGACATATCATTGACTTTTATGTCTTCCAACTATGGAGCAAAGATTCACATGAATGTAGAGAGGTTTCTGGAGAAGAATGACTTGAAATATTTACTCTGCTTTCTCTCCACTGATGCTGGCTAATCTGCAGAGTTTCTCCAGCAATTGTTTGTTTTGTTTCTCATTTCTAGTGTCCACGATTTGTTGTTTTATTCATGTTAATGAGTAGAAAGTGAGGTCTGCAGATGCTGGAGATCAGAGCTGAAAATGTGTTGCTGGAAAAGCGCAGCAGGTCAGGCAGCATCCAGGGAACAGGAGAATCGACGTTTCGGGCAAGTCCTGAAGAAGGACTTATGCCCGAAACGTCGATTCTCCTGTTCCCTGGATGCTGCCTGACCTGCTGCGCTTTTCCAGAAACACATTTTCAGCTCATGTTAATGAGTGTCAACTGATTGTGGTATAGTCTTGGGTGCAGAGTTCCTCTCATTGTGGACAGACATAGGACATCAAGGTGAAAGAAGTACAGGACACCAAAGACATTGAAGAACTGTAGGCATGGAGAAGTGCTTAATTTGTTCAAGTCAGAATTAAATGATGGGTGGCATGGTGGCTCAGTGGTTAGCACTGCTGCCTCACATTGCTAGGGACCCAGGTTTAATTCCCGTCTCGGGTGACTGTCTGTGTGGAGTTTGCACATTCTCCCTGTATCTGTATGGATTTCCTCATGTGCTCTGTTTTCCTCCCACAATCCAAAGATTGCTGGTCAGATGAATTGATCATGCTAAATTGCCCATAGTGTTAGGTGCATTAGTCAGGGGTAAATATAGGATAGGGGAATGGGTCTGGATGAGTTACTCTTCGGAGGGTCAGTGTAGACTTGTTGGGCCAACTGGCCTGTTTCCAGACTGTAGGGAATCCAGTCTTAACTAAAATGAGTGGTTTTGCAAAGCAAGTCACCTTGTATAGAATGTGCTCGAAGGACCATGGGGTAATTCCAACCAATTAAGTAGACTTACTATAACATGCCATAGGTCCATAGAGAAAGAGTTGTGAAGAAGGAGCCCATAGAAACATCAATGCTGTAATTGTTTTTCAGATGGCTCTGCCCAGACAGAAATCACCATGTCCCTCTTAACACCATTGCCTTTTTGAAGCCTTTTAATATTTCCCTTATTTGCTTCAAATGCTTACATATCTCCTTTGTGTTTCAGGACCAAAAGAACACGCAGTATTTTGAAAGGTTTGAGTCAATTTAAAATGGCTGGCATAGATTTGCAAAAGACAGATCAGTCTTGATTAATTGAATGGATGTTTTGATGTAGTAATTGAAGGGAGTCTCATGGAATAGGAGAGTTACTGTCCAATTCAATAAGTAATTGCCTTGAAGATGAAAACAATAAGTTATGACAGAATCTATTTTTCAGACTGGAGGATGTTCCCTAAAAGTGCTAACATTACTGCCATTCCATTCTGTAGAGCAAAATTTAAAAATTTGCTGATGAAACAACATTTGAAGGAAGAACAAGTAATGAGGATTGCGTGAATCAGCTTCAAATGACACAGATAGGCTTGCAAAATCAGCAACCATGTGGCAGATTAAATTTAATACTGGGGAGTGCAATTTGACAGAGGGGATACAAAGTGGCAACATACACTTAATAACAAAGTTCAGAATTATGTAAGAACAAAGAGACATGGGAGCACATGAATATCAATCCTTGAAAGTAGCAGAACATATTGAGAGTATTTAACCAAGCATTTACCTTCATAAATAAAGACAGTGAGTACAATGGTGAGGAAGTTCTGCTGAAACTTCTTAAAACCCTTCTTTGGCTCCAACTGTAATATTTGCATCTAGTTTGGGTCATCAACTTTCCAATGGATGTGAACATCCATATGAGCTGTAGAAGAGATTTATTAGAAAGACTCCAGAGATGGGGATTCCAACCACAAGATTAGGTTGAAGAATCTAAGCTTGTTTTCTGTGGAGCAAAGAAAATTGAGAAGTAGAAAAAATATGACAAATTTGAATCAGGTAGGTAAGGAATGCCTTTCCCCTTTTGTACAGGGGCCAATGACACACATTTAGGGGTTTGTGCAAGAGATGCAGGAGGGATGTAAGGCAAAACCTTCCAATGCAGCAAATGCTAATGAGCGCATGAAAATGGTGGAAGCAGGAAACATCCATGATTTCAGCTGGAAACTGGATGGCCATTCATAAGAAAATTACTTGCAGGGTCATATAGATTAAGGAGAATGCTAGGAGTGATTGGATTGTTTTGAGGAGAACAATCATTAAGTCAATTGGTCAAATTGCTTTTTCTTTGCCATTGGTGATCTATGATTCTATAACATATCTGGTCTTTCCATACACTCTTCACTTTTTATCGTAACTGTTATCATTTCCACTCAATGACTTTGGGTAAGTAATTGACAAATTTATTACTCCTGTAGCGTGCTGATATATATCCCTTGAATATATTAATTCACAAGTCCATTTATACATCTAAGGTTTGTTCCCAATTTATCCCGGTTATTTCAATACATAAAGAATATGTTTTGCTTACATTTCTATTTGGCATTTATTTATGCACCCACGGATGATGTTTCACATAATATTTTCTTGTCTGCATTGCATGGTTCATACTTCTTATCTGGCTACACATAAACTTTGTCTTGTTAACTTTACAATTACAGATTTACTTACTTCGATTCAATTACCTGTACCCCTATCCTGCTCCATTTGACATTATCAGAAAATCTGACCACTTAACATTGAGGTGAATATTCATCTCTCTTCACTGTCTCATTTGCAACTACAATTGGAATGGTGATGGAATCAAAATCTTGTCAAGAATCGACCGTCCTACCTATTTTTCATTTACCGCCCATTTTAATTTTTTTCCCAGATCTCAAGTTAAAAGTTGTTGGAACTTGTGAAGAATGTAGCTGAAAGTGTAATGAATATATTGGAGCAAAATGATGTTGCTGATATTTTTAATGCTGTTTTTTCTTCATTGCCTACATTGCTGTTGCCAATTCATGAGTACAGTAGTATAGTGGGTATGTTATTGAACTAGTATTCAAAAAAGACCCAAGTAATTACCTGAAGCAATAAGTTCAAATCACACCATAGCATCTGGGGAATTTAGATTCAATTAATTAAATCAAATTGAAACTAAAATAAGCTAATATTATTAACAATGGTCATGAACCTACAAGATTGTTGGAAAAGCCCATGTTTTTCGTTGAAGTCCTATAAGGAATGAAAACTGACAAATTTACCATGCGACTTCAGACCCACTGACAAATTTACCTCTGCGACTTCAGACCCATTGCAATGTGGTTGACTATTGACGGCCTTTTGAAATAGCCGAACAGATGACTCAATTGCATGAAGCTTTTGCATTTGCAACAGTTAGGAAGGTGATTAAACATTACCATTTCAAGGTCAGTTATTGACAGACAATAAACATGGGCCTTGACAATGACGCCCACATCTCATGAATGAACAAATAAACGACCTTTAGTGTGCACCTCCCAAAACGAAGGAAGGTTTAGAAAGTGGCCATTTCTATTTAAAGGTACTATCATCTACTCTCTGGTAAAATACTAGAAAGATTTATGTATTAAGATAAAGCATTCTGTTATATTTCCTACCAAGGGTCGAGAGTGTGATGCTGGAAAAGCACAGCAATTCAGGCAGCATCCGAGGAGCAGGAGAATTTAAATTTCAGGCATAAGCCCTTCATCAGGAGTGAGGAGAATTGATGTTTTGGGCATAAGCCCTTCATCAGGAATGAGGAGAATCAATGTTTCTGGGATAAGCCCTTCATCAGGAATGCCAGGATGCTGATCTCTAACATCTGCAGTCCTCACTTTCTACTATATTTCCTACCAAGTCTATTTCCAAGAGCTTGCAGGGTAGGACAAAAGTCTGAACTCCTAATAGTATTCTGCCAATGTACTTCTAGTTTTTCTGAAGGTTCATCTCACAATTTCACTCTTAAAAGAGTGCAGGAGGAATAATCAGAAAGAAAGAACGGAATTTGCTGGAAAATCTCAGCAGAACTGAGCAGCATCTGTGGAAAGAAATTGAACTTAATGTTTCAGGTCCAGTGACCCTTCTTCAGAGCTCAAGTTCTCAGTTCTAAAGAAGTGTCACGAGACCCGAAACGTTAACTCTGAATTCTCTCCACAGATGCTGCTCAGTCCTGCTGAAATATCCCAGCAATTTCTGTCTTTCTTGGTTATTTCCAGCATCCACAGCTTTTTCTGTGTTTTTTTTATTTAGTAGGGATAATCAGCTGGATAGGAGGATCAGATGTTTGCAGCTTCAGTGAGTAAATCTCACAACAAATTACATTCACAATATGCAAGTTTCAGTGAGGGTCACTGCCACCTTGAAATTCTTTGCCTCCAGCTCATTCCATGGTGGCAGGTGGGGTTATTAGTCACATTAGTCATTCAGCAGTTCATACTTGCTTTATGGAGGTGGTTGATGCCATGTTTGCTAGAACAAACACTTCTGTCATCATTTTATAGTGCATAAATAACTAGAAGCAGGTGCACAGGACTTTGTGTGAATCACAGATTGTGGTTACTGTTGAGTCCAAAATCTTATTGTCAGCACCCTCAGTGCTTTGTGTGCTCCTTCAGATGACCCCATTGCCATTATTATTTATTAAAGTTCTCACACCATCGATATGCAGCATCTGTGACAACAGCAGCTCATCATACTTTCCTGGCAGCAACCAGAATGCATTTATATTGCTCACAGGTTTCATCCACCTACTGTTACCTATTCACAGTATACTGTTTAGCTGTTTGAGAACAAAGGCTACTCCTGCATCGATGCCTCACAAATCCTCTTGAGAGTTCATGCTCAGCAGCCAATTTGTGCTACAGTAGTCTCAATGAGTCAATCAAGCCTTCAATTGACGTCTTAAGCACTGATTCTGATGCATATAGGGATCTAATGACTTCCAGCAACATAGTCCTGAAGGAAAGCCTGACATAGCTGTTTGCTGCATATCTTGCACTTGATGAGTACATTGTGCAGCATAGAGCAGATAACTATAAATCATGCTAATTCCAATGAGTATTGCAGAGCTCCTCCACAGTGATCCAGGTAGCATAATTAGTGTTAAAGCATCACACTGCTCTGTTTGATAATTTTTTTTTGTTAATTCAGCTTCCATTGTATGTGTGGGTTGTGCCTGAAAATCTTGAGCCAATTATTCAGCAGATAGGTCTTGCTCCTCAGTGGCCAGTGCTTGTTGACTAATGTCAATGTAAATTCTGATGGGTGCAGAACAAAGGCATCGTTATTTCTAACAGGTTACTAACCTTTGATCCTCGTGCTGTACTGAGTATAGGTCACACATCAGCTGAGGAGAAAGTGAGGACTGCAGATGCTGGAGATCAGAGTGAAGAGTGGGGTGCTGGAAAAGCAGAGCAGGTCAGGCAGCATCCAAGGAGCAGGAGAATTGCTGTTTCAGGCATAAGTCCTTCATCAGGAATGACCTCATCACCATTGAGAATCACATTCACTGCCTCCGACCTCATTGTCTGTGAACCCCGCATACCCGATTTTACCTCCTACCAAAGATTCCCAACACCAAATCATCATCTCCCAGAGCATACACAACCTCATCACCTCTGGGGATCTCCCAACCACAGCCTCCAACCACATTGTCTGTGAACCCCACACACCCGATTCTACCTCCTACTGAAGATTCCATCACTTCCGCCACCAGTGAAGTGACTAACCGAAAACCAGACCACAACACTGCCGGTGTCATGTGGGACGTCACTCCTGACCCCATGGACACCGCTGTAGGCCCCACTTCCACCCCTTTGTGAGCGTCCCTTCTGTTGGTGATGTCAGTCCTGACCCTATAATCACGCCCAATCAAGTGACTGTCTCTACCTCCACACCCAGCTCCAGCCCCACCCCAGGTCCTAGCTCCCAGCCCTGCCTTGTCTTTACTATTCTCCCAGACCACCCTCTCACTGAGGATTAATTGTTTAGCCCTCAACAAAGACCTCACCTTCATCCCTGTACGCTCCCGGACTAATGAGTTTGACACATGACACAACATTTCTTCCACTGCCTACACCTCCGGGCCCACTTTTTCAATCAAGACTCCCGCCCAACCACTAAAGATCCCTTCTCTCACCTTAAACACACCCCATCCACATGGACACCCCGTGCTGGACTGTTACCTGCCCTCGACCTCTTCATTTCTAACTGCTGCCAAGACATAGACCACCTCAACATGTACACCCTTCTCACCCACTCCAACCTCCTGCCCTCACAACATGCAGCCCTCCACTCCTTCCAATCCAACCACAACCTCACCATCAAACCCGCAGACAAGGGAGACACAGTGGTAGCACCAACCTTTACATCGCTGAAGCCGGGCACCAACTTGCAGACACCTCCTCCTACTGCCTCTTCGACCACGACCTCACCTCCTATCACCAAACATCAGCTCCCAGACCACACACAACCTCATCACCTCTGGGGATCTCCCATTCACTGCTTCCAAACTCATTGTCTGTGAAACCCGCACCATCCAATTCTACTTCCTATCCAAAATTTCTCTCATTCCTGATGAAGGGCTTATGCCCGAAATGTGGATTCTCCTGCTCCTTGGGTGCTGCCTGACCTGCTGTGCTTTTCCAGCACCACATTCTCGACACACATCAGCTGACATTGAAATTGCGGAATTCTTCCAGTTGTGGTATATTTCTGAGTTGGCATTGCAGTGCTGGCTAAGTAGGATGTATGCAATAAATGGTATCTTGTAACGTTGGGAAGACTGCATCCTAATAAAGTCATGTCCTTTACCATCCTGCTGATTTGTTGCAAAAGAAAATTAAATGTAGTCATCTCTGTTTGCTTCAGAGCTTCAAGACACAATATCACAAAGAAAACAAGAGCCGATATAGCCCATTCAACCTATTGAGTTATTTAATCTGTTCATAGCTAACTTGGGATTGAAATCCACTTTCCTGACCATTCCCAAATCTTTAATTTTCGGAGAGACTACACCTCTATTTATTCCAACCTCAAGTGTAGTCAAAGCTAGAACATGTATATTTCTCTTAGGTAGAGCATTCCAAGGGTTTACAACCCTTTGAGGGGAGTAATTTTTCCTTTTCTAAATTCTAAAAGATTAGCCTCATATCCTGACAGCTGCATTTTAGAGTCCCCAATCTCCGTAAACAATCTCTCAATGTCTACTCTATTAGATCCTTCAGATTGATAGATGCTTTTGTGAGATTCCAATCAATTCTTCTATATTGTAGAAAATCTAGACACAACGTACTCAGCATTTGGTCAACGACCAAACCCTTCCTCTCAGGGATCAATTTAGAAAACATCAGTGCTGTCCTATGTAGAGCATTTGGTGGTATTTTTGGAGATGTGTCAAATTCCACCTCAACAGCATATTTGCTCAATAGCTTATGCACAAAAACGGCAGTATCATTTCCAATCTCTAACTTTTGAAGATCTTAAAATGCCATGTATAAGTGTCTTGGCTATTCAATATAAATCAGGCAGCATTTTCAATTCCATTTATACTCTCTTTATGGTTTGCTTAAAGTCATGAAACACTTTTATTTCCATGGATAAAATTCATAACCATGGTCACCTTTACAACTATTAGCAATAACCTTCTTATGGTGCACTGAAAGTGTTCTTCATGTTTCAACAATTCTCAGATTTCAGTGAGGATCTAATAGCCAAGTGGTAGTTTCTCACACACTATTCACACTTAGGTTCTGATAGAATGATTGTTTTGGAAGATTCTGAGTGCATATGGCTCCCTGTTGAGAGCTTGTCTCCCTACTCCTCATCCTTTGTCAAATGGCTTTTCTTCTTCTGTGTTATCACTCATCATTCGCACAATCATACTTTGGGCCAAATACAAGAGGGAAAAAAATCACTGCACCCATATCTTGAATGAGTCACTGAACTGAACACTTCAAGAGAGGATCAAGTCCTTCAGCACCGGCCATATCAGTTGCTATAGACTTTACCGGCTTTTGGTAGCAGTGTAACCCATCAGATGCTTCCAATAATTCATCAATGGCCAGTAGAGATCAATCATCAGTATTCGTGCCAGCCTAGCCAGTGATATTCCATGAATGATTTATTGAAAAAAATCACAACTATGGCATTAAAAATACAGGTGCTGTTTGAATCTTGCAGCACAACATCTAAAATGAATACAGTAATAATATCTGAACTCATGTTTGCATGAATCAGTTAATTGAATGTGCATCTCCCTGATGGTTAGTCTCTGCTTCCACTGGAACAGAAACATGCAAATTCTCAATGTCCTCACTTAAAGAAAGCTACATAATTCCTCTTGGTGTTAAGGCACAATGGAGAGAGTGAATTTGCAGAGAAAATATTTGTAGCTTGTTTTGCAATCTGTATAGTGTGAGACTGAAAATACTGAAATGATTTTGAATGGAGGAATCCTGTTTGGTATCTCCTCCAGCATTGGTAATTGCCTTAACTAAGCAAACATGATTTCTTAAAGAGAAGAAATAGAGATAGTAAGTCAGCAGACAGTTTCATTTTGTGTGCTAGCTTTATCTGCAAGAAAGATTATGATAGTGAGTGGCTTCTGATATTTTTGGAGAATGTGCTAGTTGTGGAAGAATAGATGATGGTCAACCAGGTGCGAGTTGTGGATAAATGTTGTCATAGTAGTGAGAATGTGTTTCCAGGAAGAGCGATGTGTTAAAGTATGTTGCCATGATTGTAAACCTGTGAAAGAAATCAAGAGACAGGAATTTAAATTATTGTATTTATTCTTTGGTTATGGTTGTCACTTACAATGCAAATATTTATTACCCTTCTCGAGTTGCTCTTGAGAAAATAGTACTGAACCTCCTTCTTGAGCCACTTCCTGTGAAATTCTCTACAATGTTCCTGGATAGGGTATTCCATAATCTCTGAAAAAGATGAGCTTCCAGTTGCCTGCCATCTCAACACACCACCCTGTTCCCTGGCAAAAATCTCTTCCCCAGGAACCTGAAACTCTGATTTCTCTCCACAGATGCTGCCAGATCTGTTGAGTTTTTCCAGCAATTACTTTGTTCCTGAAAAAGATGCTTTGTTTATTGTTTCACTGATATTTTTGGGAGCCTGTTGCATTGTAATTTACTGCTGTATTTCCTACGTCATTGCAGTGACAAAAGGCAAAAGAGTTTCATTTGATTGTGTTTCATATTGGGATGTGTGGTTTTATGAAGGGTGTGTAAACACATGTCTCTCCTTAATGATATGAATGGCTAAAATTATTGGTCACAGCTCCTCTCATTTCAGGAGTGTGTCCTCATTAATGATCAAGTTGATAAACAGAATGATTTTCTTCAGGAAAGGAACTTAACTGCAAACCAAGCAGACTTATTTGGCTATGAATTGCTATATGTTATTTGCAGCTCAGATCTAACAAGGCTTTGGAAGGAAATAAAAGAACAGTATTTCATAAAAACTTTAGGCAAACCATGAATAGACTGTAAAAATTGAATTGGAAATGCTGTCTGATTTAGCTTGAATAGCCAAGACATATTTAACTATGACAGCTTAAGGCATTCATAAGTTAGGGAGTAGCAATTATACTACTCTTTTTATACATAAGCTATTGAGCAAGGATGCCCTAGAGTCGGTTTAGAGTTAAAAGCAAGGTATCCCATGGCAATTGCAATAAATATGCCATAATAGTGCAGACAAACTAATATAGTATGACTTAAGTGTTGCTGAATACTTTGTGTTGATGCCAATTTGGATCATTTTCCAGCGTTAAAATAAAATTATAATCTGCTGGGGTAAAGCTGCAACTTGAGAAGGTCCTCCACAAAGAAAATCTTGAGGATGTTTCTTTATCTTGGCAATCTCAACGTTAGGAAGCACTCCGAATGACGCAACTGGAATTTGAATCAGCTGGTAGAGAAGTAACACTTTGTTTCAAACACTGAGTACAAGTTTTACAATTGCATGTTTTCAAATGCATTAGAGGTTTCTGTAACTGTGTTCATGTACTTCTAACTAATTCACAGATAGGCTACTTGGTGAAGATGGATGGAACCTTACCAGAGTGCACCTTGAATCATTATATATACTAACAATAACTTACAAGCTAGGTACCCTGTACAAGCATATTGGAATTTAAAATTCTGAAATTTCCCAAGAGTCCAGTGGTCAGGACACATGCTGTGAGTGAGCACAGAACTTCTACTTACTGACCACTGCTTTTCCAAAATCCAGAAATTATGGAATAACCATAAAAAAGGTACTCAGTATCAATGGACAGGGCCGAAGGGCCTGTTTCCACACTGTCATCTAATCTAATCTAATCTATTTACTGACCACTGCTTTTCCAAAATCCAGAAATTATGGAATAACCATAAAAAAGGTACTCAGTATCAATGGACAATAAGCAGAAAGTTAATGTGAGACTTTTCTTCAAGAGGGTGGGTGTAACAATTCGATCCATAGATCATGATGAGAAACCATTCTTTCTACCGAGAGAATTTGGGATGGGATTGGATTGGATAATCAATAATCTGAGAATCATCTTTAAAAGCCGACAAATAAATGACTAAAAATTTGATAATGAGGCAGAAATCACTTTCTGCTTCTCTATTCAGAAAATAATTTATGACAAGAAAAAAAAATGAGTTTAAGACAGAGACAGCAAGTAATATAAAAACAGATATTAAAAATTCTACCAAATTTGTAAAGGTAAATAATATTGAAATCTAATGCTGGTTCCCTAGAGACTGCATCTGAAGAATCGACAATGGAAAACAAGAAATGGCAGAATATTTAAGATAATATTTTACACCTGTCTTCACTGGAAGACATTTCTTTCTCAAAAGTTGTTGAAAATCAAGTGTCAGAAAGGATGAACTTTAAAAGATCACTATCACAGAAGAAAATATGCTTCGACCAAGCCTAAGAACAGGTGGCTCACATCCCAGGAAAATCAAGATGTGATAGCACAGATAATAGATGCATTGATTATAATCTTCCAAAATGTATTTGAATGTGAAAGTACCAAATTCAAGAAAGGAAGGGATTAGAAAGCAAGACACCACAGGCCTACAGGCCAATAGTCCAACATCTGTCCTATGGAAAAAGCTAGAATCCATTATTAAAGATGTTATGGCAGAACATCATAATGAGATTAATCAGAGCCAAATGGTTGTATGAAGAGAAAATCATACTTATCTAATAGAGTTTTTGGTGAAATTATATATATTGTAGATAGAGGGAAACCAGTATATGAGATGTATTTGGATTTCCAAAATGAATGTGATGACATCCCACATCAATGCTTGCTGCACAAGATGCTGGGAACAATATATTATCAAAAGTTAAGATATTGGTTATCTAGCAAAAAGCCATGAGTAGTAATAAATGGATTTTGTTTGATTGGCCAACCATGACCAGATGAAACGTATGGCAGTTAAGCTTCACAATAACACCAAGAAAGGGAGGAAAATAAATAATTAAGAGAAGATAGAGAGTCTGGAAAGGGATCCAGACAGATAAATTGTCTGGAAAAAAATGACAGAGGGAGTATACTGTGGCATGAAGAATCGAAAAGTAGGGCAAGAAATGACAAAAATACAATGGTACAAAGGGATCTAGGTATCCTGCTACTCAAATCACATAAAGTTACTATGCAGGTTCTGCAAGTGATTGGAGATACAAATGGAATATTGTCAGTATTACAAGATGAATTAGTATAAAAATAGAAAAGGTTTACTGCAGCTTTTCAGGCCTTCGTTGAGACTGAATGGAAGTACTGTGCATAGTTTTAGTCTTCTTATTGAAAAACAATGTAATCTTTTTTAGATGCAGTTCAGAGAATGATTCACATGATTCATTCCTGAAATGAAAGACTTATGTTATGAGCAAGGGGAACAATTTTGCTCCATATCCATTGGAGTTGAGAAAAATCAGAGGTATTTTTTTGCAATATTTAGGATTCAGGTGGAATTGGATAGAGTGAATACCCAGAGGATGTTTCCTTTTGTGAGGGAAACTAAACCTAGGGGACATAATTTAGAATGAAAGGTATCTCTTTTAGGATAGAGATATAAGCTCATATGAGCATATGACATCAGATCAGATGAAGACAATTCAGCCTGTGAAATCTGCTCTGCTATTCAATGAAATTATAGCTGATCTGATAATGCCCACCTCCAATTTACTAACTTTTCCCTATTACCCTTGACTCCCTTTCTGATTAAAAATCTGTCCATCTCAGACTTGAATGTTGCAGGTGTATAAAACTCTGGTGCAGCCATACTTGCGTACAGTTCTGATCACCACATTATAGGATAGATGTGGAAGCTTTGGAAAGGGGTGCAGAGGAGATTTACTAGAATGTTGCCTGGTATGGAGGGCAGGTCTTATGAAGAAAGGCTGAAAGACTTGAGGTTGTTTTCATTAGAGAGAAGAAAGTTGAGATGTGGCTTAATTGAGACAGATAAGACAATCTGAGGGTTAGATAAGATGATCCTTTTTCCTTGCATGGTGATGGCTAGCATGAGGGGGCATAGGTTTAAATTGAAGGGTGATAGATTTAGGACAGTGACAGAGGTAGATTCTTTACTCAGAGAGTAGTAGGGGTGTGGAACACCCTGCTTGCAACAGTAGTAAACTCGCCAACTTTAAGGGCATTTATATGGTAATTGGATAAACATATAGATGAAAATGGAATAGTATAGGTTAGAATGGGCTTCAGACTGGTTCCACAGGTTGGCACAACATCGAGGGTCGAAGGGCCTGTACTGTGCTATAATGTTCTATGTTCTACGTTCTATGAATATATTTGATGAACCATTCTTGAATTCCACAGATTCATTATTCTCTGAGAGACGAAATTCCTTCCCATCACCATCTTAAATATGTAATCTGATATTCTGAAACAATGCCTCTGGTCCAACACTTTCCCACAAAAGGAATCAACTCTTCTGCATCTACACTCTCAAGTCCCTAAGAATCTTGTATGTTTCAATCAAGTATGTGAATAATTTATTACCTTTCAAGGGGTTATTAGACTATGAAATTCTCTTCCCCAGACAATGTTGAGACTGGGTCTTTAATGTTGTGGTTCTGTTTGCCGAGCTGGGAATTTGTGTTGCAGACGTTTCGTCCCCTGTCTAGGTGACATCCTCAGTGCTTGGGAGCCTCCTGTGAAGCACTTCTGTGTTGTTTCCTCCGACATTTATAGTGGTTTGTCTCTGCCTCTTCC
>NC_057715.1:37214830-37274897 GCF_004010195.1 Chiloscyllium plagiosum | reverse complement strand
GCAGACAGCTGGAACTGACAACCGGAAGCGGCAGAGACAAACCACTATAAATGCCGGAGGAAACAACACAGAAGCGCTTAACAGGAGGCTCCCAAGCACTGAGGATGTCACCTAGACAGGGGACGAAACGTCTGCAACACAAATTCCCAGCTCAACGAACAGAACCACAACAACGAGCACTCAAGCTACAAATCTTCTCACAAACTTTGAACTGGGTCTTTAAATTGATTCAAAGCTGAGTTAGGTCATTGATAGACAAGAGAGTGAAGTGTTAAGTGTAGTAGATTGGAAAGCGGATCTGAAATTACAGCCACTTTAGCCACAATCCTATTCAATCATGCTCAAAGGGTCAAATGGCCTTATCCTATTCTTATGTTCTGGTGGGTTCCAGTCCAGGTGTCAAGATAGACAGAATTTGCTGTACACACCCTTCACAGCATTGCCATTCAGGCAGGATTATAAATTTACATGGCTTTGTTAGATTCATAACCAAAAGGACAGTCAATTGGACATCATATCCCCACAAAAATGCTCGCTGACTAGATTTTTCTCTTTAGCTAACTTAGTTTAGCTTGGATACCCTAAATAAACTTTCCACCACACGCTATGAAATAGACATTCCTCAAGCATCACTCATCTTGCCACATGATAATCCATCTTTCCTCTTGGTTTCAACATGTTTGTATCAGTGATCATTGCCTGCATGAGGACTAAATGAGTCAAGCTTTCCTCCATGACTGTAATTCCCATTAACGATGAAGTAAATTTGCGTATTTGATCGAATGGCAGAGCAGACTTGATGGGCTGAGCGGCCTAACTTCTGCTCCAAAGTCTCATGGTCTTATGGTCTTACACATGATTTGTATTTATATCGTATTAGGAAACTAGGGATGAAAGGAAGGACCAGAATGATTGAGGGAGCATGGGGCACCTCAATATAACTTAGGTCTTTGGAGGGTGGAACCCATCAGCCTTGCCTGGCAGCTTAACGAGGAAAGAAAGTCTCACATTTTAAATCTGTAGCTCCATGCCCAACAAGTAAAGTCTTAATTGGCTGGCAATCTGGAACAACACAAACATTGCCAATGTACTGGATGGCAATGTAGAAAAGACAAATAATGCTTTCCAGTTGTCCTGCACCTTATGCAGGAGAAGGACGACTCCAAAATATAAAAAAACCCTGCAATAATTCAGCTGTTGCACTTGTGGCTCACCTTTCTCCAGTGCAGCATTAATGTCTCGGACAGGAACAGCTCTGCGCAAACCTGAAAAAACGAAAGAGCTGCTTAGAAACACAAGCAAAAATTACCAGCCACGCCCAGCAGGTCTGGAAACATCTGGCCATTGCCATTCTGAAGAAGGGTCACTGGACTTGAAATGTTAACTCAATTTTCGCTCCACAGGTGCTGCTCTATCTGCTGAGCTTTTCCCACCAATTTCTGTTTGTGTTTCTGCGCAAACCTATTACCCTAAGAATAATCTACAGGTACAATATAATATACAGATAATTCAAAAACTGAATGAATATATCAAATATCAAGCCCTGTGACAGTGGAAATAGGACAGGGACAAGTGGAGGATGCTATTGATAGACTTCAGTTATACACTACAGATAAGAGGAAACATTCCAGTTTGAAGCAGAATTTATATCCTGCTAAAGCAGTATAGCAGATTTTTTTTAGATACAACACTGCTCTAACCAATTTATCGAAGGGTGGACAAAAAAGAACTCTCAACACAGCCTACCTTTCTTATACTTGCCTGGTAGCCATTCTTGTTTATCACCATTGCCACAGTAGAATTATAAAGGCATTTCAAACTCAAAAGACAACTAAATATTGGATAAAACTTGGCTCATGGAAAGTGAGGACACCCTAAAAAAAGACAAAACCAGAGAATAGAACAGTCCTGGTGGCAACAAAGGTACTGCACAGACTTTGTATCAATACTTAGGAAGAGCTCCAGTTGTATTGGAAGTGCTTCAGAGAAGTTTGAATAGATTAGTTCCTGGGATGAAGGGGTTATCAGTTGAGAAACATTTGAGCATGTTGTTTTTATATTCATTGGAGTTTAGACAGATGGGGGGTTATCCTATTGAAACATATAATATTCTGAGAAAAAAAATCGACAAAGTAAGTTCTGAGAAGCTGTTTCTCCTCATGGGGCAGTACAGATTGAGCAGGGTCATTTTCAGGTTCAGAGATCTCCCATCTCATGAAGGTGAGGAAGGAAGTCTTCTCTCAGATGTTGGGGAACCTTTTGAATTTCTTCTTTTGAGAAGTGTGAAAACTGGGTTTTTGGATATACTTATGGCTGAGATAGATTCCTGACTTACAAGAAAGTCAAGAGTTATGGGGATTATACGTGTAGGGCAAAGCAGGCATGAAAATGGAGTTAGATTCAAAATCAGATTTGCCATGAACCTATTGAGTGGCAGAGTAAGTTGGAGAGGCCAAAAGCCTACTTTGACTCCTATTTGCTCTGATCTTCTGAACTTATTGACACAGCCTCTCTAAGTACTAAAAGTTTTCTGCAAGATATGGCCTTACCGGCACTAATTAGTGTGTCACTGCCAGTGTCTACTAATTAAAACTTTTCTAAATGAGTTAAATCCCAGGGTTCATATGTTGGTTAAAAATATGTACATTTATTTAGAATCAAATCTAGTGTAAAATTAATCATTCTTCATTTTTTTAAATAGTTGTCACTAATATCACATGCTAATTTTGACATTAAAGCTCTGGAGAACCGTATGGCTCGAATTGAAATGAGAGGCAATTCAGTGTGGGGAATGAATATATTAGGGAATAAATAGAATACAGATTAATTCCACTGATTTGTTACTTTTCTTTTCCCATCCCATCCTGTGCCTGATTTATTTTATGGAACACTACAGAGAAATACTAGACGTTTGCTCAAACAATTGTTTTAGGCATAAGTGACTTCTTACTCTTCAAATGCAGATATGGTGCCAATTACCTGTACCTATAATATACCGAGACAACTGGTAGGATTCTAACCACTGTTTATCTAAGCATAGATCAGGGAAAAGCAAGAGTGTTCACCCTGATGCCACATTCATAGAATGCAAAGTTAAAAATCACACAACTCCAGGTTATAGCCCAATAGGTTGATTTGGAAGTATTAGCTTTCTGAGCGCTGCTCCTTCAACAGGCAACCTCCTGATGAAGGAGCACTGCTCCAAAAGCTAGTGCTTCCAAATAAACTTGTTGGACTGTAACCTGGTGTTGTGTGATTTTTAACTTTGTCCATCCCAGTCCAGCACTGGCACCTCCAAATCATAGAATATAGATTGCTAACAGCTTCCTCTCCCCTGTCACTGTTGCTGTCTGCATAGGATACTACCATCTTATCAACACACAGATGCTTCTTCCTTAGACAACCACCCCCAAACATAGCACTGAAGTTTGCAGCCTCTCAATCTCTCCATGTCATTTGTGACCCGTTCTAAGATCCAGGAGTACACGCATAGGGATTTAATAAATGTTCAGGGACTGCCATTTAGGGGCAGTGGGGTAAGGTCTGAGATCCTTCTGTGAAAATATATTGAAGTTCTGTTACATTTCAAGATCCCTCATGGCCTCTATGGAAATGTAAGTAGTTGCCCTTCATGTTTAGAAAATAGCTTTTTTGTTGCAACTGGATTGAAGCTCTAATGAGAAGTGTCAAAATTCGACTGTATTTCCTGTAAATCTGTATGGAACTGTTTTGTACTTGCATTTACTCATAGATTATTTATGAATGAAGGATATTTTTTAAAAATTGAAAAAATTGGTAACCTGCCAAAACTGTCCACAGATCACACAAAGGAAATTAAAATCGCAAGGTTCAAAACTGGAAACTCTTCAAGCTTCATCATTTATCAGATATTTATAAACCAGAATGATTGTCAGTTCAACCTGCTGCCAACTGAATGTTGCATTCATTGAAAGAATGGTGGAGAACCATATAGCAGATGGATTATACATTCTCTGCTTTATAAGGCAGCAAGGATATGACATGGAGTAGCAAAGTTACAGCGTGTGATATGAAAAATCCTTATGACAGTAGTTTATCTTTTACAGCCTGATAAATAACAGTGTTTTCACCATTAATTAGTGGACAGCCCATACATTAAAGAGGAAGATCTTCACATAAACATACAAAAGCTTTTGGTAGGAAAGAAACGGCAAGCCCATTTATCCTGTATAGAACAGTCAAGGTGTCTTATTAATCCGCTTTAGATATGTGTAATCCACAAGGAGCTAAGACAAACCAACTGGGGGAAAGAAACTGGAAGATTCCTGTGCAAATTCTTAAGTGATCTAAACTAATCAAGACATTCATCGCAACGTCTATGACAAGTCATCTAATTATTGTATGATGTCACTTATGTAATTGGGTGGCATGGTGGCTCAGTGGTTAGCACTGCTGCCTCATAGCACCAGGGACCCAGAATCAAATTCCGACCTCAGGCGACTGTCTGGGTGGAGTTTGCACATTCTCCCTGTGTATGCATGGGTTTCCTCTGGGTGCTCCACTTTCCTCCTACAGTCCAAAGGTATGCAGGATGGGTGAATTGGTCATGCTAAATTGCCCATAGTGTTCAGCGATGTGTAGGTTAGGTGTATTAGGCAGGGGTAAAATGTAGAGTAATTGGGTAGGGGAATGGACCTGGGTGGGTTATTCTCCAGAGGGTTGGTGTGGATTGTTGGGCTGAAGAGCCTGTTTTGATATTGTAGGGAATCTAATCTAATCTAACATTATGTGTACAGCTCCCTTGAAGGTAAACAATGTCACCAATATTGTCAAGATCAAAAGTCACATGATACCAGGCTGTAGACCAACAGGTTTATTTGATATCACAAGCTTTCGGAGTGCTGCTCATTCATCAGTGAAGTAGCATCTAAGGAGCAATGCTCCAAAAAACTTGTGATTTGAAATAAACCCTCTGGACTATAATCTGATGTCATGTGGCTTCTGACCTTGTCCACCCCAGTCCAACACCAGTACCTCCATATCATGGCGACTATTTTTTTAAAGACAGAGTGTCTCTGCTTCAACAAAAAATGGAACATGATTTTGAAAATTCTAAGTCCTGCACCTGAACCCAGTCTCTCCCATTTTTGCAGGAATGGGATTCAAGATGGTTACAGATCATACCTGTAGTTTACGGAAGGACCTGTCTATTTAAGAAATCACCTACTTTCATTGAAATCAGATTTTAGAATCCCTGGTGTTTGCAATTCAGGGTTCGGAGATAAGACCATAAGACATAGGAGCAGAAGTTAGGCCATTCAGCCCATCAAGTCAGCTCCACCATTCAATCATGGCTGATAAGTTTCTCATCTCTATTCTCCCACCTTCTCCCTGTAACCCTTGATCTCCTTAGCAATCAAGAACCTATCTATCTTGGTCTTAAATATATTCAATGATCTGGCCACCACAGCCTTCTGTGACAGTGAATTCCATAGATTCACCACTCTCTGGTTGAAGAAAGTTTCCTTATCTCTGTTCTAAAAGGTCGTCCCTTTAATGTAAGCCTGTGCTGTTGGGTCCCAGTCTCTTTTAGCAATGGAAACATCTTACCAATATCCACTCTGTCCAGGCCATTCAGTATTCTGTAAGTTTCAATTAGATTTCCCCTCAACCTTCTAAAATCCATTGAATATAGACCCAGAGTCCTCAAAAGTTCCTCATATATTAAGATGTTTATTCCTAGAACCAATTAAGAGCTGGTCTGTTAACCTTGCATTTATTTTGGATAGCCAGTGTGCCCTCTTAGAGGCCTGAGGTAATCATGTGCACATGGTTCACGGTTTGATGATGGATGGCTCCAATACACATTGTACAGGGTCGGATAACCTTTGGTGGGGAACATAGGGTCTGGTATTATTTAGGATTGTGAATAATAGACAAGATTGTGTGCAAAGCTCTGGATTGGTCAAACCAATAAAAGAAATAACAATTGTCAAAGCTGTCAAGAAGTCTCAAGACCTGTGAAAGTGTACTGTTCAGAATGAGAGTGTTTTGCCATGAAAGTGAAGTCTGTAGTGTGAAATCTCAAATAATTGAACTTTATTTTACTTTGTATATATCTGTACCTGAACATACTAAGTGAGTTGGCATGATAGATGAAGAAGGAAAGGCTAGTTGGAGATAAATACTGAGTAGTCAAATATTTGAGCTTTAAGGAATAGGTATCAGGCATTTGCCGGCATATGAAGGATCATGGGGATGGGCAGAGGTGCATGGGGTTGTATAGGAGATAAGAGTTGAGGTTGTGGTGCTGAAATAGCACAGCAGGTCAGGCAGCATCCGAGGAGCAGGAGAATCGACGTTTCTGGAATAAGCCCTTCAACAGGAATGAAGCTTGTGAGCCAGGGAGCTGAAGAGATAAATGGGAGGTCCAATGGACAAGGTAGCTGAGAATGCGATAGGAAGATGAAGGTGGGGTTAATGGTGATAGGTTGGAGAAGAGGATGAAGCAGACAGGTGGGAAGGAAAATGGAAGGTAGGACAGGCCATGAGGGCAATGTCGAATTGGAGGGTTGGATTTGGGATAAGGTTGGAGGAGGAGACATGAGGAAACTGGTGAAATCTACATTGATCCCATGTGGTTGGATGAGGCGTTCTTCCTCCAGGCGTCAGGTGGTAATGATTTGGTGTTGAAGGAGGCCCAGCATCTGCATGCCCTTGATGGAGTGGGAGGGGGAGTTGAAGTGTTCAGCCATGGGACAGTGGGATTGCTTCTATTGCGTGTCCCGGAAATGTTCTCTGAAGCGCTTTGCAAGTAGACGTCCTGTCTCCCCAATGTAGAGGAGACCACATCAACAGCAAATGACATGTATGGAAGTGCAGGTAAATCTCTGATGGATGCGTAAGGTTCCTTTGGGCCTTGGACAGAGGTGAGTGGGAGGTGTGGGCGCAGGTTTTGCAATTCTTGCGAGGGCAGGGGAAGGTGCTGGGAGGGGAGGGTGAGTTGGTGTGGAGTTTGGACCTGACAAGAAAGTTGCGGAGGGAATGGTCTTTACAGAATGCAGATGGGGTGGAGAGGGAAATATATGTCTGGAGGTGGGGTCCGTTTGTAGGTGGCTGAAATGGCAGAAGATGATGCCATGTATCTAGAGGTTGGTAAGTGGAAAGTGAGGACCAAGGGGATTCTGTTTATGTTGTGGTTGGAGGGATGGAGTTTGAGGGGGGAGGTGTGGGAAGTGGATGAGATGCTATGGAGGGCATCATCGACCATGTGGGAAGGACAATTGCCATCTTTGAAGAAGGAAGCCATCTGGTGTGTTCTATGGTGGAACAAGTCCTCTTGGGAGCAGATCCGACAGAGGTGGAGGATTTGGGAATGAGCGATAGTGTTTTGACAGGAGGCAGAGTTAGATGAGGAGTAAGCCAGATAGCTGTGGGAGTCGGTGGGTTTGTAGAAGATGTCTGTGTGGAGTTGACGGAGATGGAGAAGTCCAGGAAGGGGAGGGAGGTGTCTGAGATGGTCCAAATAAATTGAAGGTCAGGGTGGAATGTGTTGGTGAAATTGATGAACTGTTCAATCTCCTTGTGGGAGCACAAGGTGGTGCCAAAGGGAATTTATAAATACATTAAGGACAAAAGGGTAACTGGGAAGATAATATGGCCCCTCAAAGATCAGCATAGCAGCCTATGTGTGGAGCTACAGGAGATGGAGGAGATACTAAGTGAGTATTTTGCATCAGTATTTACTGTAGAGAAGGACATGGAAGATATAGAATGTGGGGAAATCGATAGTGATTTCTTGAAAAATGTCCATATTGCACAGGAGGTGGTGTTGAATGTCTTGAAACACGCAAAATTTGATAAATCCCTAAAACCTGATCAGGTGTACCCGAGAACTCTCTTGGAAGCTAGGAAAGTGATTGCTGGGCCCCTTGCATCATCAATAGTCATAGGTGAGATGCCAGAACACAGGAGGCTGGCGAACATGGTGTCACTATTTTAAAAAGTGTAAAGAAAAGCCAGGGAACTAAAGACTGGTGAGCCTGACATCAGTAATGGGCAAGTTGTTGGAGGGAATCCTGAGGGACAGGATGTACATGTATTTGGAAAGGCAAGGACTGATTAGAGATAGTCAGCATAGTTTTGTGCGTGGGAAATCATGTCTCACAAACTTGACTGAATTTTTTGAAGAAGTAACAAAGAGGATTGATGAGGGCAGATTGGTTGACATGATCTCTATAGACTTCAGTAAGGCATTAGACAAGCTTCCTCATGGGAGACTGATTAGCAAGGTTGGATCTCATGGACTACAGGGAGAACTAGCCATTTGGATACAGAACTGGCTCAAGGGTAGAAGACAGAGGATGGTAGTGGACGTTTGCTTTTCAGACTGGAGGCCTGTGGCCAGTGGTGTGCTACAGGATGGGTGCTGGGTCCACTGCTTTTTGTCATTTACATAAATGATTTTGATGTGAACATAGGAGGTATAGTTAGTAAATTTGCAGATGACACCAAAATTGAAGGTGTAGTAGATGGTGAAGAAGGTTACCTCAGAGTACAATGGGATCTTGATCAGATGGGCCAATGGTCTGAGGAGTGGCAGATGGAGTTTAATTCAGATAAATGTGAGGTGTTGCATTTTGGAAATGCAAATCAGAACAGGACTTATACACTTAATGGTATGGTCCCAATGAGTTTTGCTGAACAAAGAGACTTTGGAGTGCAGATTAACATTTCCTTGATAGCAGAGTCGCAGTTAGGTACGATAATGAAAAATGTGTTTGGTATGTTTTCCTTTATTGGTCAGAATATTGAGAACAGGAGTTGGGAAGTGGTGTTGCAGCTGTAAAGGACATTAGTTTTGAATTATTGTATGCAATTCTGGTCTCCTTCCTATCAGATGGATGTTTTGAAACTTGAAAGATTTCAGAAAAGATTAACAAGGCTGTTGCCCGGTTTGGAGGATTTCAGCTATCGGGAGAAGCTGAATAGGCTGGGGCTGTTTTCCCTGGAGCACCAGAGGCTGATGGGTGACCTTACAAAAGTTTATAAAATCATGAGGGGAATGGATAGGCTAAATAGACAAGGCCAGAATTAAAAGGCATAGTTTTAGGGTGAGAGGGGAAAGATATAAAAGGGACCTAAGGCGCACTTTTTTTCACACAGAGAGTTGTGTGTGTATGGAATGCCCTGCCAGGGGAAGTGGTGAAAACTGGTACAATTACAGCATTTAAAAGGCATCTGGATGGGTATATGAATTGGAAGAGTTTAGAGGAGTATGGGCCAACAGCTGACAAATGGGACTGGATTAGGTTAGGATTTCTGTTTGGCTTTGATGAATTGGATCAAAGGGTTTGTTTCTGTGTTGTACATGTCTATGACTCTGGATTATATGTAAATAATCTGATGCAGCTGGAAAAATGTCTGTGAAGAACTATAACTGTCAGAAGCATTGTACGGTCCCAAAAACAGATGATGGAGGTATCTGGTGAACATCATGAGATTATAGGATGACCTAGGACTATCCATAGAAATGTTCATCATTGATTGTGTGTTTACTGAATTAGATATGTAGATTAGGGTGATGTGCCTAACAAAGACTTCAACGTTGCATGTAATTATTGTAACACGAAAGATATAAAAACATTGTATTCAGCTGGGGAAACCAGAGCAACATCGACCTTTGATCTGAGCTGTGATTAAGAAGGTAATTCAGCTCCACATAGAAGCCAGATTCAGTGGGTCTCTGGCCTCTCCCACATATGGGGCAAAACAGCTCTGAATAGAGATCGCTTGTACTGCTGCACATGGAACTCAAGACCCCCCCATTGATATTTCTCCCTGCATCTAAAACAGTAGTGAAAATCAGAGCTGAAGAATCAGTGTTCCATAAAACACAAGTTGTTGCTGTTATTGAACTGCCAATCTATTTCACCAGTTATATCTAATTCCAATAAGGCATAGTCGAACATCTAAAGTAGTTTTTTTTCCCTCAGAGCAACTGCAATTTATACGGTTGAATCCTGGCTCTTCTAAACTTAGGTAGCTGAAATAATTTGTCTATTATATAATTTTAGAAATCTTCAATAAATCATACTAAGTCTATGCTAAGTTAAAGAACATAGAAAGAGGTCTTAAGACTTCCTATTATGGTATGGAAATTGTACAATTTTCTTTTGGTAGGTTTTCCAAATTCTCCATTTTGTCAACCATATGATGGGCTAAAGCCTGAACACAGTAATCGCATTGAGGCACGCAATGCTTTCTAGATGCATAGGCCATAACCATAGTACTATAAGATGCAGGAGCAGAAGCAGGCCATTAATCCCTCTTAGTCTCAATGAGATCATGGCTAATCTGATAATCCTTGACTCCACTTTCCTCCTATAATCATCGATTTTCTTAGAGATTAAAAATCTGTCTATCTCGCCTTGGAATGTACAGATGACTGAGCCTTGATTACCCTCTCACATTAGAAATTCCTCCTTCTCTCTGACTTAAATGTGTGACCACTCATTCTAGATCATGTCCACTGGTCCTAGACTCGCCCCGTGAAAGGAAACAATCTCTCTGCAACTACTGTATCAAGTGCCCAAGGAACCTTGCATGTTACAATAAGGTCACCAGTCATCCTTCTAAATTCCAATAAGTATAGGCCCAAGCTATTCAAACTATCCTGTGCTTCCAATTAAACCTATTGAACTATAACCTGGTGTTGTGTGATTTTTAACTTTATCCATAAGAGGTTTTGTTTGGTTGTGAATTCTCTTCTAAATACAATCACATATCAGCATTAAGTCATGTTCTATCTAAACTCTGCAACCTTGCTCATCTCTCCTCATCTCCTTCCCTACTGAAAACCTTCATCCATGTCTTTGTAACCTCTAGATTTGCATATCTCAATTTAGTATTGGCTGGACTCCCCTATACTCTCTGCAAACTTGGGACTTTGCAAAACTATGGTGCCATATCCAAACTTGGCTAAAATCCTGATAACTCTGTTTTATGTTAGGACATTTCAACATCCCGTCCCACTCTGCCGAGGACATGCAGGTCCTGGGTCTCCTCCACTGCCACTCCATCACCACCCGACACCTGGAGGAAGAACACCTCATCTTCCGCCTCGGAACACTTCAACCCCAGGGCATCAATGTGGACTTTACCAGTTTCCTCATTTCCCCTCCCTCCACCTTACTCTCATTCCAACCTTCCAGCTCAGCAGCATCCTCATGACCTGTCCTACCTGCCATTCTTCCTTCCCACCTATCCACTCCACCCTCCTCTCTTACCTATCGCCTTCATACCTCCAACCACCTATTGTACTCTTGGCTGCTTTCTCCCAAGCCACACCCCCCCTCCCATGTATCTCTCCCTGCCTTCATTCCTGATGAAGGGCTTTTGCCCGAAATGTCAATTTTCCTGCTCCTCAGATGCTGCCTGACCTGCTGTGCTTTTCCAGCACCACTCTAATCTGAACTTTAAGATTGTTATTCATGTTTTTAAATCTTTTTATAATCTCACTTCTGCCTGCCACTGCACTCTGTTTCAGCCCTGCAAATGCCTGGATCTTTGCAATCTGCAGATTCTACTGAGTCTTGAGTGTTTGTGATTTTAATCATTCTACTATTTTGTGTTATGCCTTTAACTGCCCAAGCCCTAAGCTTCCCTATCATTTTTTCCGAGTTAAAATATTCCTTCAAACCTGTCTCTTTGAATGCCTTTTTTCATTCCATGTCATGAATTTTCCTTATTATGTTGCAATGTCATTTTTTGTTCTATACACTCCTGTAAAATTCCTTGAGGCACTTTATCACATTAAAAGTTCCATATAAATGCAAGTTGTTATTGTTGTTCTATCCTGTTTCCTTTCCAGGCAGCTTTACAGCATTGCTTGTGAATTTTTAGAAATTGACACACTATAATACCCGAATCTTTTCCATTCACTGCTGGCTTCAATTCTGTTATCCATAAGGTGGTTGTATATTTAGAATCTTACTTTCCCACATGTATAATAGAGCATTTTTATCAGTAAACATTTGCTGACACGTTGAGATCTGCCTGCAGTAGCTTAGCACCCTCTATAGTCCTCATACTCACGCTTTTCATCATTCTTATACTTATAGATGTTATGGACTAGGCCAGGCCATTTAAAATATTCTTAAACAGGCAGCCCCAGACCATAACTTTGCAATTTGTTTCAGTAAGTGTACAGTGAAAATTATCAGAGTAAGTTAGCGAGGTTGACTACCAGGTTTCAAAACAGACAAAGGTTTATTCACAAAATTACATAATGAAACACAAAGAACAGAATAAAGAACCCATACAGGACTCAGTCTATGCAAAATAGACTTAATTATGCTGTTCCGAATAGACACAACAGTCTCACTAATCATACACCATTAAAATACAGTTTAAAAAAATGGAACAGATGCTTATATGTTGAAGTTAGAAGGGCAGAAAGAGAGAGGGCCTGTTCACACAGCCCACTGCTGAACTCCCAGCTAGTTTTGGACTGAACTGCTCAGCTAGAGAGCTGACCACTCTCCTTCCATTGTCCAGGTCACTTCTAAACAATAACCACTTTAGCCTGAAGTGTCACCTGTCTACACATAAACAAAAGGCTTTTCAAAATCCCAATACCAAACTAGTCTAATTGGACCCCAGCCCATTTACGTCCCCTCTGAAAGAAAAAACCAAGGACACAGTATTCTTGAGAAAAGGAACAGCTTTTAGAAAAAAGCGACCAGCTTTGTGACACCTCCCCCCTTAAAAAAAATGAACCAACAATATCAAAAGGTGGGTTCATTTTTAAAACCCTTCAAAAACAAACTGGTTAGTAGTCAAAAACACACACATACACTATACTAACTATACACATGCAAACATGCACAACTACATGCAAATCCAGGCCGTGGCACAATGTCACCGAACCCCTCCGTATCTCATCCGATTCTCAATAATGCATCGGCAATCACATTTTCGCGACCTGCCACAAGCACAATTGTCAAATTGAATGGCTGCAACAACAAGCTCTATCTAAACAGTCTGGCATCTTTGTCCTTATATTTTTCCACAAAGGTCAATGGGTTGTGATCAGTGTGTACAATTGTCTCAGATGCATTGCTGGTATTATAAACACTGAACTGTTGTAATGCCAACACCAAGCTTAAAGTCTCTTTCTCCACCATTGAATATTTCTGTTGGTGAATGTTCAATTTTCTGGGAAAATACGCAATGGGTCTTTCTGTTCCCTCGTCGTCCTCCTGCAGGAGCACTGCACCAATACCCACATCATTGACATTGATAGCCACCTTGAAATTCTTCATGTAATCAGGTGTGGCTAATACTGGGGCAATGGTTAACTCAGTTTTTAGGCCGTCAATGCCTTTTGACAGTCTGCTGTCCACTGAAACTTCTTGTCCTGTTTTTAACAATTCGGTGTGTTGAACAGCTACTCTGCTAAAGTTCAGCACAAACTTTCGGTAAAATCCACTCAATCTCAGGAATCGTAGTACTGCTTTTTTCGCTGATATGTGGGAAATTCTCCAATTACTTTCATTTTTGCATCCCGTGGGGCCATTTGTACAAGTCCAATAGGATGCCCAGGAAGGTGACAAATTCACTTTTAGTTAGGTTTACCACCAACCCTGCCTTCTGAAGTCAATCAAACAAGTCCAATAAATGCTTTAAATGTTTCTCCCAAGAATGACTAAAACTCACCAGGTCATCAATGTAAAGAAAATTGGGTAACCCAGCAATGACCTTATTAATCAGTCTCTAAAATGTAGCTGGACCAACTGGCATTACTTTGCACTGATATAGTCCATTTGGCGTTATGAAAGCTGAAATTGCCTTTGCTCTCTCTGACAGAGGTACTGAAGATTGTTAAGATTACTGTAGCCTCAACATCCAAGATAAATAATGCTCTCCAACTGAGAGTTGTTCTTTCCCCCTACTGCTGCCTCTTTCTCTCCTCGCAGCATACTGTTCTCTACATGGACTCCTTCTATCATTCCAGTTTTGCTCAATTCCAGGAAGAAGGCCTTCGAGACCATCCATGGCTGGAAGCAAATGGTTTGTACAAAAATATTCTTCAACACAAGTCAGAACTACTCCTTGTCGTCTATCGACACTTCAATGAAAACAGAAAATCTTTAAAATTGCAGCCAAAGCCAAAAGAACAATTCAGTAACTAAGCTTTAAGTAGTTGATGATTACTTTAAATAAAACTGCTTAGACAGTAGGTGTGGGTTTGTTTTGAATACCTATTCAACTTTGAGAAACTAAGAGTAAGTTGCAAAAAAACATGTTGGATGTCTTGATCTCATTGCTTGCATACTTGTGGCAAAAGATAAGTAGGCATGAAGCATATCCCTTCAATATTATGGCAAGTAGGTCATTATACCTCAGCCATATTTTTATGTGTTGTTGATGTTGTTTTGGAGCATGAAGTAGTCTTGTAACAAAAACAGGCATGTGCATGTACACATTCACCACCCCCTACACCTGTCAGCAATGTGATGCTCATTGTGTACAAAGCTACTGAAAAGGAAAAGTACACCCCGTTCTTCCAGTGAACAATTTAATTTATCTTTGAATGAACAAAAAGTATCAAGGGATTTACATTTTCTAAGATGTTCTGGGTTCCTGCAGATACAAGTTATGACCAACGTGCATAAGTAAAGCCCTACCTGAAGTTTTTAACTCAATTAATATATAACTGTATTAATTGTTATGAAGCCAAGCGAGGACAGCATTTTGCAAGAAAATTCCACTATGCCAGAGCACTTTAACAGCATCTTTATTTTGACTCAATGGTCAGAGAAAGATTGCCTGGTCGGAACTCAAATAGCCATATCTTCAAATAAAGTGCCAATTTTGTGTTGCCATGCTGGTCACTGTAGTAGAGGCAGAATAAAAGACTCTATCCTTCTGAAGGCTCTTTCCTATCTATCATACCACTATCAGCAAGTTTGGCTTCAGTGCACTTGGTCCTTTCATCCAATTCATCAAAAAGATTGTAAGTGGTTTGGGCACCAATACTGATCACCATGATGTTTCATTCATTACAGTTAGCCAACCTGAAAATGACACATTAATGCAATTGGGACTGAGACCTCCAGTTTAGATTTGCCACCACCACAAAATCAAACCAGAGGCCTAAGAGATAAAAAAACTGGGAAACAAAATGATATTGACTGCCTGTTTTACAACATGCCTCAGTTGACAGTATTAAACTGCTTGCATATTTGATTGATTACAATGATATTATTGCAGCTGTAAAATAAAGACTGCTGGAAATAGTAATTGGGAAAAGAAAAACTGAAATAATCAATAATTACCATATGTACTTGTATCTCATTTAAAAGTCGATAAACCTCTTACATGGAAACTATGTGTTCCCATTAACCCATTTAAACAAAATCACATTCATTCCTTCATACTGGTAACTCTAATCATCGCTCTTTGTTTACGATATTGCGTCTCTATTCTTCATTCATAACTCTACCTAGCCCACTTGGTTTACTACAGAGCGTTTTGATTCATTCAGACGGGTACTAAGTCAATCGGTACTTATTGCACTATGTTCACTATACATCCAAAAGTTAATATTGTTAAAAAATGAATCATTCAAATTGTGTCATTATACCTGAATATAAATAAGACATATTACCTGTTTCTTTAATTCTTTGACTAATTTGTTAATGTTGCTGAGGTTCATTACATATGAGAGTAAATGGGAGGGAACAAAATAATTTGGTGTGAAAGTTCAAGGCGCTTACACATTCAGAATTTAATGAACATTTCATTTTAAGTGTGCCATTAAGCTAGGCCATGAAGATGTTGAGTAGTATGATTTTGCAGGATTTCAATGAATCTTTGACATGTTAAACTTTTGTACTGGCATGTATAAATAAAATTTACTACTAGTAATTCATTCTTGTTCTGTTGGTTTTTTTCCGGTAATCACTTTTACCATAATTCATTGTGTTTTTCTTCTTTACCCGGGATTAGTTGAGCTATCAAATGGACTTCTGCTAATAATATGGCATTTCAAACTGCAGCATGAATTTCAGCCCCTCAAAACTAGTACCTGTGTAATAGTTGATCTTATAAATTGAACCTTTAAAAAAGTGTAAAAAATTAGATTTTTACATGAGTATACACATAAGAGGGACATCCTATTAATAAAAATGTGATAAGCCAGTTTCATTTTGAAATCAAATGATGTTATAATATAAGTAGCATTGACATAGATTCTTGAATTGGAAAACATAATTGACATCTTATTTCACCTCTGCAACTTCAATTATTCAGTATCGATCTTTGACACTCAAATTGGTGAAAAAGATTGTATTAAAACAACTAAAGGAAAGCAAATATCATACTTACACTGGAAATCAAGATCTAGTATTTCCTAAATCACCACAAAAGTTAAACATTTTAAAAAGTACACAGAATTCTCAATTTACCTGACTTTCTGACCCAGGTTGACAGAAAGCATGGACTAGGTTTCTGTAATTGACAAAACTTGTCATTTATTACAACTAAATAGACTCTACATGCAGTTGATTATTATGAACAATATGAATATTACTAGTTAAAATTCTAACGTCGTAAAAACACTGTTCCGTCCCGTCCCTCCACACACACACACACACACACAAATTTACACAGACATAGTTATTACAGGTAGAGGGAAAATCTGGGAGAGCAGGTTAGTTGTACCTGTTCACAGGATCTACTGAGGTGTTGATCACATTGTTGATCACAATGCTGCTTATCAGTCTTCTTTCTCTGGATGCTTTCATTCGTTTGCAGGAGGTACAGTATAATTGGTTGACACATAGAAAAGGTCTCTGACTTTTTAGTTAAAAATCACAGTCATTGATGAAGGAAAAATAAACTGGTTTTCTTCAGACTTAAAGTGGCTTTTGCTGCACAGAATATTGAGAACTCTGGAGCTGGTGGAGATATGATGGCTTCTTACTGTCTACTGTGTGGCCCAAACTGTTCAGCTTCCTGAGAACCAATCACTTAATTGTTGACAGGTAGAGAAGATCTTTGTTATCAATAACTAGTCACGAATCTAAAGACTAATTTGTTACTTGTTGCGGCTCAATCTGCATTTGCATAGAAAACTCAGCTCCAGCTTGTCTGTAAGCTACACTTCAACTACGACTTATCCAAACAACTGGGTGAACAGTACTTCCAATGAATGTAAGGTTACCTACCTTTAGAAGCATGCAGTAATCCTTCAAATGTCATTGTTTTTAAACTAGTTCATTTCTCAGTTTAGTCCATAACCAAAAATGCAAAAACAAAACACTATCTTTCTACATGCAGTCAATCACAACATGGAATAGCACTAACAAGTAGACTTGCAACAATTGCATTTTGATAAAGACTTTTTTATTGACACCTTATGTTCAGAGCTATTTTTCCCAGTAATTTACAGACCATCAATGCAGCCCATTGTGAACCGATTCAGCCAGATCCATTCATGTGAGGATTTATTCACTCCTTTTTTTTAACCTCAGCTGAGGATAGAAAGGAAGAACTGAAACAGTTAATGTAAGGCTTCATGATCCAATTTTCTCAGTTTGTTTTCATATTTGGTAAAGATTGTTTTGTCTGTTGCAGCATCACCTTCTGAACATTGTTTACCAGTTTGACAAGTACAGAATAAAATATATTACCTTTTTGTACTGTACAATTTAATGTCCATGTACAACAGAAGATCCAAAGATTATAATCACCCACTCGTTGCAAATCTTTGACCCAGGAGTTAGACCTGAGCAGCAGGTAACTGAAAGCTTTGCAGAAAATAATTTCTGAACTTTGATACGAATGTTGAAAGACAAGTGAATGAAGAAATCAAATATAAATAGACAAACAGTCGAGATTTCCAAATCCAATGAGATTGTGCCTGTAGGTTTTTTTCACATAAGACTAGACATTGCCATTCATTTGCCATTAATTTGATTAATAGTTACCTTTCCAAAATCTTTCAGGTGGTATTTTCTTCCTCTTATTTGCACAGCAACTATTGTTTCTTGTGGAGGGGATATCCATTGCTTTAGCTCTAATTTACAACTATAACTTATAACTTCAGTCCAATTCCTAAATTGATTTTGATTTGCTTTTGTCCAGAATCTAATGACAAAATTTCAATCAAGTAGGAGAACTGCAGAAAATGTCTTCAAGAAGGAGAACAGTAGATTTCCAAAATATTTTGATCGTAATTAATGTCACTAATATCACAACTCCTAGAACTGCAGCTATAACCTAGACAAACTAACCTGTTGATTTCCAAAACTCCTGTGCTTTCTATCACTTTACAAATCTGCATCATAAAAATTTGAATTTTTTTTTTCAAATCTGGAATATTCATTTTTGCTGTTGTCTTAATTCTTGCCAATACATCAATATCATTTTAAAGTGCAAGATAATTTTCTTAACTGTTCATGATTTAACTTGCTTCCAGACATGATTTGAATAATTTGTTATGGACATAATAATAAACTCTCAAAAGATATTGGAATAAATCATTTTCTTCGTTGATAACCATTTCAAATTGATAGGGACACATTCTTAAAAGTGTCAATTAGACAAGGGCTGTTCAGGATTCACAACAAAATCATTGGTCTGCAAGACCTGATCGGCTGCAATTCTTTTAAATGGTGCAGTTCACCTGAAAGCAGACAAATCAACTCTAATTATTGCATTATTGCTGCATAGATCACAGATATGCTGTGCATTCCTAAGGTAGTTAGATGACACCATAGCTTGCAAGTTTCTGGTATAATGATCAATTTCAAATGCAGCACAGTGCAATGGAATAAATGTAATGCATAGACAAGATGGGAAACATTGAAATTCACCAAGGCTCTGTCGGCAGCACCTTCTGAACGTGTGACCACTTTCATCGAGAAGTACAAGGGCAGCAAAGGCATACGAATACCACCACCTGGATGTTTCTCTCCAAGCCATGAACCTTCTTCACTTGGAAATATATCACTGTTCCTTCACTATCATTGGGTCAACTCATGAAACTCCCTCTCTGAAGCATTATGGATCTACATTCGGCATTTGGACTGCAGTAGTTCAAGAAGGCAGCTCGCCACCACCATCTCAAGCGGCAACTAGGAACAGGCATTAAGTGCTGGACTAGCCAGCTATCCCAAAAGTGAATTAAAAACAAAGACATTGCAGTCAGCTATTTGAAATTTTATGGTCATGGAACAAACGTAACACCAGTCAGCATGTAATGCAGACCATGGGTATTTTTTACACGGTAGGGGAGTCCAGAACCAGAGGGCATAGTTGAAGGTGAGATGGGAAAGATTTATAAATTACAAGATTTCGAAGGCATCTGGATGGGAATATGAATAGGAAAGGTTTAGAGGGATATGGGTTTAGATTAGAATGGTGCTGGAAACGCACAGCAGTTCAGGCAGCATCCGAGGAGCAATAAAATCGATGTTTCGGGCAAAAGCCCTTCATCAGGAATTCCGAAACGTCAATTTTACTACTCCTCGGATGCTGCCTGAACTGCTGTGCTTTTCCAGCACCATTCTAATCTAAACTCGGGCTTCCAGCATCTGCAGTCATTGTTTTTACCTTCGAGGGATATGGGCCAGGTACTGTCAAATGGGACTAAGTCAGATTGGGATGTCTGGTCAGCACAGATGTGTAAGACCAGAGGGCCTATTTATGTGCTGCATGATTCCGTGACTGTATAACTCTATAACTTTGGGATTTTATAGCAGTGCAACCAGTTAGTATTAGTAATATACTTCAAGGCCCCCATTTAAACAAGAACCTATTCTTTGTGGTATATGTTACCTGGGCAAATGACAAGGGAAATACTCCAACCATATCCTGCTAGCCATGGTGTTTGACTAAAGAAAGCTGGGGCAAATCTTATAAAGTCCTAGGCGACATGGGCTATAATGTGAAATTTGGAAGATCCATTTGAGATATCAAGCAAAGCCTTTCCCAACATCGAAAGCAAAAGTAATTATTTAGATGTGAGCATAAGAGGTTTCGTTAGTAATTTTTCAGATGACACCAAAATTGGAGGTGCAGTGGATAGCGAAGAAGGTTACCTCAGATTACAACAGGATCTTGACCAGATGGGCCAATGGGCTGAAAAGTGGCAGATGGAGATTAATTCAGATAAATGCGAGGTACTGCATTTTAGGAAAGCAAATCTTCACAGGACTAATACACTTAATGGTAACATCCTAGGGAGTGTTGCTGAACAAAGAGGCTTTGGAGTGCAGGTTCATAGCTCCTTGAAAGTGGAGTTGTAGGTAGGATAGTGAAGAAGGCATTTGATATGCTGTCCTTTATCGGTCAGAGTATTGAACACAGGAGTTGAGAGGTCATATTGTGGCTGTACAGGACATTGGTAAGACCACTGTTGGAATATTGCATGCAATTCTGGTCTCCTTCCTATTGGAAAGATGTGGTGAAACTTGAAAGAGTTCAGAAAAGACTTATAAGGATGTTGCCAAGGTTGGAGGATTTGAGCTACAGGGAGAGGTTGAACAGGCTGGGGCTTTTTTCCTTGGAGCGTTGCAGGCTGAGGGGTTACCTTATAGAGGTTTACAAAATTATGAGGGGCATGGATAGGATAAATAGACAAAGTCTTTTCCCTGCGGTGGGTGAGTCCAGAACTAGAGGGCATAGGTTTAGGGTGAGAGGAGAAAGATATAAAAGGGGCTTAATGGGCAACTTTTTCACACAGAGTGTAGTCCGTGTATGGAATGAGCTGCCAGAGGAAGTGTTGGAGGCTTGTACAATTGCAACATTTAAAAGGCATTTGGATGCTTATATGAATAGAACGGTTTTGGAGGGATATGGGCCGGGACTGGCAGGTGGGACTAGATTGGGTTACTGTATCTGATCGGCATGGATGGGTTGGACCGAAGGGGCTGTTTCCACGCTGTACATCTCTATGACTCTATAACAGAGTTCTGGGTATCGAGATGCGATTCTCACTAGGGAAAATTGAGATGCCCATTAACAGGAATTATTTCTTGTTATCACCCTCATTACTACCAAATCTCAGTTTATTAATGTGCAAGTTCCAATTCTGCCAAATACCAGATGGAAACTAGATGCCGAGAAATCCAAAATGAAAGTCAGAGCAGGAATTTGCTGACTCCAGCTCACTGTTTGCTCCTCAAGACTTCCAGCAATAACATCTTAGGGACATTCTGTGGCCAGTGATAGCATGCATTCCACATCAATGGAGTTGGCATCCAATGCATTCCTGCACTATCATGGCATATCTCCATTTGTTGGATGCTTCCGTATTTTAATGCTGTACACTGGAGCACACCAGCACCTCTCATTGCAATATTGATGCAAGGACACTATGCGAAGAGGTACAGACATCCAGCTCATGATTCGATCAGCCTGATTCTCAGGGTTCCTTGCTTTCTGTCTTAGCACTGTGTTACTTGGATGCTCATCACTTATCTGCCACGCATTACCCTACCTTTCCTTGTCATGCATTGTCATATCCTTTTAGTACAAACACAAAGCCCAGAAGCTTTTCATTGCTGTCAACAGGGCTGACATGTTGCTGCATGTCACCATGCAATGCCAGTGTTACATCTGCACCTTATGTCAGCATGCATCGAACACGCTGCACATACTTAAATCAACTGGCCATGTCTCAATCTCACAGGGAGGCAAGTCCTCAGGCAAGTCAAGATCGGTAATATTTTGTCAGGAATGCAGATTCTGGTGCAATAAGACAAGGGAAACATTGAATAGCACCTCAGGAGCTTAGGTCTAGTCAGATTAACACTTGAACAGTAAGGGTCAGAACTTTCTCCACTTAGGAAGTGAGAAATCAAATGTTGGGTTCCCCACCATTCGTCTTGGCTCATTTTAGTCCATATTCTTCTGCAATCAGGGAAACAGAGGTTCAGTGGAGAGGAAAGTGGTGACACAGCTGTTGGTTCTGGCGCAGGTGTGTAAAAGATGGGAAGGCATCACGAGTGAGTGAGTAGGAGCACATAGGTCTGCAACTATTCTGCACCAAACCACCCAGAACTTCCAGGTCTCTGTCTGTGAAATCTGCATTTGGGTGAAAATTACCCATTTTCTGCCATGTCCAGACCAAAAGTCATGAACCATGAAGGGCAGTTCCAGATTGCCAGTACATGCCTGTGTGCACAATGCCTTTTAGAGATGATGCCGGTGCCGAGGTGACAGATTATTTTGGATTATCACAGCAGTGGTGAGTTCTTCTGACCATGCCAATTTAGCTAGCATCTGATGAGCAGGATGCAAAAAGAATAGGATAAGTCATTAATGCAGCAAGTTTGAGGCAATAGATTAAGAAAATGTGGTCCACCTCATGCAAAAAAAAGTCCATGAGAATCTGCAAAAATGACACAGCCAAAAAATGATAAGATTTTGATCACAGAATACAAAGCCATTTTAAGTACAAATTATATGTAGTGCAAATTAAGTTTCCAACATCTATTGCAGAAGTCTAGAAGAATAGTGGCAGATGCTGAACCCAATTACAGAAGATGCTGTAACCCCAGCTTAATTTTATTAATCTTTTGTAGGGAATATGAGTGTCACTGGCAAAGCTAGCATTTGTTGTCCAACCCTTACTTCCCTCGAGCTGAGTGACTGACAAAGTCATTCAGAGGGAAGTGCAAAGACAACCTCCATTGCTGTTGGTCTGGTGTCACCTGGGACAGACTTGACAAGAAGAGCAGATTTTCATCCTTAAGGACATTAATCAACCTGCACCAGATTACCACTCTTGGAAACGCCTTGGAATAATTTTAATATAAATGAAAAATCTTCTAAGGTACTTCTTGATTATTTTGTTTCACAGAAGATTTTAACCACTAAACAAACTTTGAGCAGAAACTTGAGTTAAAAAAAAATCACTATTAGGAGAAAATGAGGAATGTATTTGCAGGAGATCAGAGACAAAAGTGTGGTGCTGGGACAGCACAACATGTCAGGCAGCATCCGAGGATCAGGAGATTCGATGTTTCAGGCATAAGCCTTTCATCAGGAGTAGTGAATCCTGATTCCTGATGAAGAGTTCATGCCCAAAACATCGATTTTCCTACTCCTTGGATGCTGCCTGACCTGCTGTGCTTTTCCAGCACCACACTCTCCACTTTAAACTACTGCAATTTTAAGTACAACTAAATCTAGAAACCTAGGTCTAAAAAAAGTCTTCAAGTAGTCTCTGGAAATAGTACATTAACATGAATGACATTCTTCAAAAAGATCATCTCTAGATCCACACCTATTGTTGCAAGCCAATGCAGGTTATGACTGTGATTGATTTTATTGTATCTGGTAATAGAATGTTCAAGTCCTTGCAAGTTGCAAAGTGCCTCGCATGCCACAAACACTAATATCGTCAGCCACGAGTTTTCAATGTGTGCTCCACCCAATGCCAAAAATGATGATATTGTAAATCTGCTCTCGAATACATATTTCTTCATGAAATTTTGCAATTATCAAAGTTCATCAAATTGTTAACTCTAGCTCATTGGAGCTTACTGCTGATTGAACAACTTTACAAATAGCAACATCTCAAACCTTCTTACACATGTTTAATATTTATCAATTAACTGAGCACTTTAATTTCACAGTTTGAATATCTTTGTCATTATATAGCTATTTTTACTCTTTGTCTGTGACTCTATCCTTTCGTTTTAGTACTCTGGGTGTTGAGGCTATCTGACACAAAGGCTTCATAATGTGGAAACATATTGCCTTTTAGGGAAGGAAAGGTGCCATCCTTACCTGGTCTGCCTTACATCTGACTCCAGACCCACAGCAATATGGTTGGCACTTATCTGCCTTCTGGGGCAATTAGAGATGAGCAATAAATGCTGGCTTTGCCAGTCATGCCCGCATCCCATGACTGAATGTATAATGAATTGTAGGATCTGTTTCCTTGGTTTTATTTTCACCTCTCAATCCTTAGCAACAACTCTTATAGGCTTCAAGCTTTGCGTATCAGGTCATTATTGAGGTAAATTTTATTTAAACTTCACATATACTTCTAACTTCCTTGGGCTGCTACATTCCCTGCAGATATGTTTTATTTAAAATTTATGAGTTTTATTTCAAATTTATTATGCTTTACGAACTTCCATTCCTCTCCTGGTGCCTGTCTGCTTTCAATTGCCTCCAAGCCTTCTTCCCACTTCAATTTAAAAGTTTTGTTTTAAATTTGTTGAAGTTTCATTGACTTTTATTTCAGTTTTATTAAAGTTTATGGGCTTCCTTTGCTCTCTGCTAAATTCCCAATCTTTTATCCTACTTTTGGTTCCCACTGTTATCAATCCTGTGTCTGTTGCTCCTGTACCTTGCCATTTCCTTCAACCCATCTCCTGCACAACGGTTCCTCCCGTGGCCATAACTTTGGCTCACCAATGCCATCCCACCTTTCTCCAAACAACTTTTCATCCACATTGAATATTGAAAATGCTGACCTGAGCTCAACTGTCTGAGCAAATTTCCTGATGACCATAGACATCTTAAACTTTCTACATCCTGGCTTAAGAACACTGCTCCAACACTCAGGCTGTTACGATGATCCCCACTATTTGCTCCAACCCACCAACCATATGTTTCTTTTATTGACTAGTGATTTGTCAGCATCACTGGCTCAGCCAGTTTTTATTTTCCATCCCTAGTTGCCCTTGAGATGATGGTGATGAACCACTGTAGATCATTTACTGTCACATGTATTTCTTTCTAAGCATGCTGTCTCTGCCTTTGGTTGTGCTCCCAAATGATTATTGATTGCTCTACATATAATGTTGGTAATAGTCGCTTATATTAACAAGGCACCTACAATGTCCAGTAGGGTTGATGTAGGACCCTATATTCCCAATGGTGATTAATACAAACTACCAGCTCAATGGTTGCTGTCTAACAATCCATGGTGGGTGATCCATGAATCTTAACTAATATAAAATCATGGGTGTGATGACTGTGAGCAGTATTCCATGCTACAAGTATGTAATTGTGGAATCAACAACAATAAATTTGGCAACTCAGGGATTTTCTGTTACTGGAAAGGCTGAAAGAGGTGAAAATGCATAAAAATGAGGGAAGAAAAAGGAAAAGGTGGGGAAGAGTGTTAATAATCTAGGTTTTATATTTTTTTTTAGATTAGATTACTTACAGTGTGGAAACAGGCTCTTCGGCCCAACAAGTCCACACCGACCTGCCGAAGCGTAACACACCCAGACCCATTCCCTTAGATTTACCCCTTCACCTAACACTATGGGCAATTTAGCATGGCCAATTCACCTGACCTGCACATCTTTGGATTGTGAGAGGAAACCAGAGCACACGGGGGAAACCCACGCAGAAACGGGGAGAATGTGCAAACTCCACACAGTCAGTCACCTGAGGTGGGAACTGAACCTGGGTCTCTGGCACTGTGAGGCAGCAGTGCTAACCACTGTGCCACCCACAGTAGATTTAGCTTGCTTTATTTAGCCATATTTAGATAGTTCTTAACAAGTACAAGCAATTTTACTCATCGAATAAGGGGAAGAGGCCATTTATGTATGAATATTACATCTTTGAAAAATTTCTGTGCTACCACACAGTCATACTTACCAATCCCAGGACACTTACAAACTAAATTTTGAGTAGCAGTCAGTGACACGCAATTGATTGGATGAAGCACTTCAATCATACTGTAATTGAAGAACAAATTATTAATCATCAGTCTTGAATAAAGGCTACATTGTTGTTAATTTCTACTAATTGCACTACTAACCATCTGTATTTTAAAAGATTTTAAAGAACAGAATGTGGGAAAAGATTGTGAGAAGCATTTCCAGCAGTCTTGTCAACTGCATTGTTCTTGGCAGTAAAGCTTATGTATAACATTCATTTTAAGATGAGGTAATCATTGTTTTAGAGTTAGAGATCATGTCTACATGGAAAGATTAAATTAAAATTACCATTACACATAATTAACAATTTAGATTCAAACAACAACTTTTAATGAAGGGGATTAATTCCAGAAGAACTATGAAGTAAGAACTCTGAGCACCCGTGTTTTTAGCACTCCAAGAATCTTGAAGGCAGGTCCTGCTTCAGTTCATGGCTTAGATTGATCTACAAGTGATGTCAGCTTTCGGGGGCAGCTAACCAGGAACTTTCCATTAGCTTAAAATCTTCAGGTGATTTGTCTTGAAGGAGGAAATAATTTCCTCTTTTTGAGCTTTGTTTGAGCAGTTTTCATAATCAGTTATTCAGTATACTCAACTGTCAAGTGAGCCAACATAAACATGTAGCCCATTTTCCCAAGATTTGGCTAGCACATTGTACTTTGAGTGTGCTGATGTGTGTTATGTCTGCAAATTTGAGATATTCAATTGTAATATTTTGTAAACTTGAAGATGCTTTGTCTGAAGGAAGGAAATGGTTTATTGTCCAAGAGTCAAGATTTGGATAGCCAACTTGAAGTTTGTCCTGTGTTGCTGTTTGGTGTAACTTATTGTTTTTGTTTGTTATTTAATGTGAGTGCATTGTTTTACATGGTTATACTTTATATTATTAATTAACTCAGTGTCTTAGTCTTGCTTGATGGTATATCCCTGTCAGACCAGCAGCATTTAAACCACACATTTTATAAGGGTCATACTCAGATAACTTTGGAGTATTCATCAAACCAGAGTAAGTACAGATATCTAATGGTCAGCTCTATGTGTGATGGTAAAAACAAACATCTTTTGTATCTGCACTAATATGCCAGGGAGCTATCATGTTACATTCACCCTGCTCCATTCAGGGCCCCATAGATAGTCTCTCCTTGAAGTGAAGTCAGCAGATGATATCTTTGGAGGCAAGGATTAGTTTCTGTAGATATGCTAGATGAGAAGTCAGGATCTGACCACTAGAAATTAAACTGAGCAAGCAATCTCCATCTGTTTACACTCTGTCATCAGCGAAGTGTTGGAGGGTGCCATCGGCAGCGTTAAGAAGCATTAACTGTGAAGGACTAATCTGCTCAATCATAATCAGATTGGATTCCACCAGGGCCACTTAGCTTTTGACCTTATAACAATCTTAACATGGAATAAAAAAGCTGAATTCCAGAGGGAAATTGAAAGTGAACTGCCCTTGATTGATGCAGCATTTGACAGAATGTGGAATCAAGGAGTACTTATGAAACTGGAATCAAATGGGGATCAGGGGTTGAGGTCATACCTGCCACAAATTAAGATGGTTGTGGTTGTTGGAAGTTAATCATTTTAGCTGGAGGGCATCTCTGCATGGGTTCCTCAGGGCAGCGCCCTAGGGCCAGCCACCCTCAGTTACTTCATCAACGATCATCTATCATAAAGAGATGTTTGCAAATAATTGCATGAGTTATAGCACCTTTCTTGATTCCTCAGATACTGAATTTATCCATGCTCATATGTAGGAAGGGTTCAACAACATCTAAACTGGGGCTGATAAGTGTCAAGAAACAGTGTGCAATGCAAGTGCTGGGATATCATTGTCTCCAACAAGACAAAATCAACCCATTGTGCCTTGACAATTAATGGCTGCAGTATCGATGAATCCCCCATGATCAACACCCTAGAGGTTAACATTAACAAAAATCTGTGCTGGATAAGCTAAATAAATATATAGGCCCAAGAGCAGATCAGAAGCTAGGAATTCTAAATCAGGTAACTCACCTCCTAGTTCCTCAAATCCTACTCAAGATTGCAATGTATATGTCAGGAATGTTATAAAATATTCACTTCACTGGATAAATGCAGCTCCAACAATGCCCAAGAGGCTTGACATTAGCCAGAACTAAGTGATCCACTTAATGTACCTCATCCATTCGCATCAAGCTTCAAATGAGCAGCTCACTCAGTGTCATCCTTTTGTCTTCTCCCCACATTGCACATTCGTCCGTTTCAAATAATAATCTATTTATTTTTTCAGCACTTTCTTTCAGGAAATGTATTCTGGGCGTTAACCTTTCACTGTGGCCAAAAGCTTTTTCCATGATGGTTTTTATTTAACCAATGGTTTTGAATCTGTACCCTGTCATTCTCAACCCTTTGTGAGTTGCAATAGTTTTAGTTCTTCTACTCTGTTCAGAACTCTCATGATTTTGAATATCTCACTCAGCCTTCTTTCCTCCCAGAGAACATTCCCAACTTCTCCAATCCAATTTCATAACCAAAATTCTTTATTACTGGAATCATTTTCATCAATGTCTACTGCACATTCTCCAATACCTTCATCTCCTTCTTAAAATGCTATGTCCAGAATTACACACAAGATACCAGTTGAGATGAAGTCAGACTGGTATTTTGTGCAAGACATAGTTCCAATAGTAACTATCCATCCCCATCACAGACTCCAACATTTAGCTTTCACTTTTGCCACATTATTCTTCACAAGATTGAAGATCACTTAGCAAAGGTTTGGCAAATATGAGGAGGATGGGTTAATTGTGCTTTGACATTACTTTTAAGTTGTGAAAGAATAGAACAGAAATTGTGATATGCTGTTAAAGATACAAGTGAATACTTATGCAACTATGAATCTTTTATCTTCCTTTACTATGACTCTATGACTCCAACTAAATTAAAAGGCAAGTTGCTCACACCTCTATTCTGAAGGATACTTAAACAATTTTTCTCTGGATTGTTTTGCCTGTGAGGCCCTCACTTAAGATTGCACCACATGCTATTGACATTTCTAGTACTCTTCCACCAAAAATAAGCCTGAAATTTAAATTCAAAGTCATGGTATCAGGAATGTGCTGTTAGATACGATTATATATTTAATTTAAAAAAGCTAATTTGTCTTTAAAATGGATACAGGCAGTCTTATAAAATGGCTTCCAGAATTACTCTTCCTGTCTCACTAAAAGACCAGGAGAAAGTGAGGGCTGCAGATGCTGGAGATCAGAGCTGAAAATGTGTTGCTGGAAAAACGCAGCAGGTCAGGCAGCATCACTAAAAGACCATCCAATCTAATGACTGAATCGGTTAAAAGTCAATTACCTTGAATAAAGAACAAAGATTGGTCTGTGCTCCAGAATTGGGCTAAATCAATATCAAGATAGAAGCATGATTTGACAATGACTGTGACCATTTTTTTAAAGAAGTTTTGAACCATATTAAAATTCAATTTTAACAATCATTTTGTACAGAGGTCTCAGGAAAATTGTCTGACCATCAACATGATGACAGGAGGGGGTATCCAGATCTGCTTGACTGAACCAGGCTATCAAGAGCCAGAACGGTCAGTGAAATAAAACAAAGGAATCTTCACTTATCCCAAGGACTTGTTCTGCTCAGTCCACCTGTGGGAGCAGTTTCCAACCAATTGACTGCAGTAACCATTACAATTGGTCAATCTGACATGTTTCAACTTCTTCACTTCAGAAAGTGTTAGGCTTGCAACAATTGTAAGGACTAATCTCAATTTCAACCTCAATTGTAATTTCTAATCTTACTGATTTTAAAGTTTTTTTTGCGATTTTAGTGAGTAACTTTATCACCTACCAGAGAGCAGGAGTGGTACTGTGGTAACGTCAGTAGGCTTGTGATCTGAGGTCAAGGTTAATTTTCTGGGGATGTGGGTTCAAATCCCACCACAAACAATAGCAAGTAAGGTGGAAGTACGAGAAACAACCTCTCTTCTTAAGGGTGGCACAGTGGTTAGCACTGCTGCCTCTCAGCACCAGAGATCTGGGTTCAATTCCCATCTCAAGCAACTATCTGTGTGGAGTTTGCACATTCTCCCCGTGTCTGCGTGGGTTTCCTCCGGGTGCTCCAGTTTCCTCCCACAGTCCAAAAAAAATGTGCAGGTTAGGTGAATTGGCCATGCTAAATTGCCTGTAGTGTTAGGTGAAGGGGTAAATATTGGGGAATAGGTCTGGGTGGATTGCTCTTCTGTGGGTCGGTTTGGACTTGTTGGGCCAAATGGCCTGTTTCCACACTGTAAATAATCTAATCTAAAATCTTCAAAACATTCAGTAAAAGCTATACAGCCTTGAAAGCTGTGCTCCACGTTATCTTTGTTTTAAAAAAAAGAAACTATAAGGTGACCAATATAAATTCTTATGTAAATCATTGGTTCATGGATCACTTGGAGGACAAGAACAGAGTAGGCACATGGTCATGAGACCATGTGACACAATGAAAAAGGTAGTGCCGCAACCTAGGTTTGCAGTTGGGTGACAACGTGTGATCAAATATATTTAGAGCTGTCAGGCTTTACCAATGCATTTTGTGATTTCCTCATCACATGTTAAGGGCTTGATTCTCCACTAAGTGAACAAAAGAGGACTTAAGAAAAAAGGCAAGTACAGGAGCCAGTGAAGGAAGAGTAATCGACATGCACTGGGAGAGACAGTTGCAGGAGCCATGGCAACCAGATCAGCAATACAAAGACAGAACAAAGCGTCTCCATACAACCGTTCAAATCTGATCCATTATTTAACAAGATCGTAAAATACACACACAATCTATAATGACAAAAGCCCTTCTTTCAGCATGAAGCATTGTCCAATGAAGCATGAAATCACTGACGTATTCAGCAGTCGCTTTTTTTTGCTAATGAGGCTGCTTTGACTAATTCAGTGGTAGAGCACATTTCAACATGCAAAATATGCTTCAGGGTTAATCAAATGATTTGAGATGAGTTAGGAAATTTATCAGGAAGGACCATTTCAATCAAAAACATTGTACGGAGTCTGAAATTGTTACATTGTGCACTACAAAGAGACAGTACAAAACTCACTGCAGCACAGATGTCTCACTCACTTGTGCTATAATGAAGTTAAGTGACAGGAAATGTTTCAGGAAAATGTTGAAGCAAGTCATCAAAATGCAATACAAAATCCCTCTGGCACTCTACCTTGGTTATGGAGGGTGAGAGTTACAAAGTGTTGTCTGATCGTGACTTCACTGGACTGTTCGAACCTGCAATTTATACGGTGGCAGGATATGGATGATGTGATTTACAAGCTGTACGCAAGGAGCTGTTTTTTGGGCATTGTTATCTAAGCAATGACTGTCACTGTATTCGTATTGGTAAATTAACAGCCGGTAGAGCAGCAGAATTCATGGGACGCGCTATTCCAAGGTTCAAAACAGATAATGATCAGCACGGACGCGCAGACAGGTAATCATTCTTTGTGACAGGTTTATGAAATTGTAGGCCTGAACGAGTCTAATTAAACTCCGTTATCTTTGAACTGAGAAAGAAAACAGATTACATGACAACCATTTTTTGCAGAGGTAATCATTTTCCTTGCACGCTTCAGGAAAGTGGCAGGAACTGCAGAAGGTCGGGACCTGGGTGCAGACTTGACAACCTCGACTCATCATGTTTGCACAACCTTCCCTCCACATTTGGGGGATATATTGATATTTCTTCAGAGCTAAAATTCTCAAATAAATTAGTTGAATTTTACATTCTTCAGCAGATGTAGATATAGCTAGAAGAAACTTACAGATTTTAAAGGCAAAGTTTGAAGCTGCACAGAGGATCCTTTTTTTACTCAAGGAGGATGAGCCAAAGAATTGAATGGGCACATTCTTCAAACCTTGTCTTTAATATATAGTGTAATTTTAGCCTAATCAACCTCCTGGAAACTGATAAGACCAGTTTATATGTTATTTCAACATTCTACCTTATTTTACTCACTACTTGATCATTCTTGTCAGTTTAAGGCTGCTCTGGCTAAGTTGAAATCACTCCTTTTCTTTTTAATTACATGAACTGTAAATTTCTTAAATCAGTGCATAAGCATGTATTTGATTGTGTGTATCAAATAGAAACCAAAATTACCAGTCTAAAGCCAATCAAAACTATTAAACCAGTAAAGAAGCAAATGAGGCAATAGTTTAAGAGTAAATGAAGTGCCAAGGTGGGTAGTTGAGCTCTCAGAACTCAAGAACAGCTAAGTCGGCCTTTATCTAGTAAATTACTTTGATAAAGGAGTTGAAATGCATACTAGAAAGTGCCTTGAAAAAGGTTGTTATGACACTGATTGACAATTAATTTGTCTGTTAGCATTTGCTAAAAAGGCTGCATGACATTTTACTGACTAGTACTGCAAGTAGTGACCTTTCCTAACAATGACTAGCTGAACAAGAGCAAAGAAATTATTTATGAGGATTTTGAGAGTTGCCTAAATCTGTGTTCACACAGCACTGTTTATTTTACTGCTGGAGATGAACTGACTAGAACGTGTTTGAAGAAGATTTCTTAAACACATCAAAAGCTTTCTTGAAACTCAACAACGATCTATCAATATTTTTCCTGAAAGTTGTTTCAGGATTCCATCTAAAAAGCACTGGGCTCCTCTACCTCATTGTGCATCTCATCAGTGCCACTGGGAGCAATGGAGTGCTTGGCCATGAGATTATTGGTCAGAGTTTTGTAAGTCTGGAAGAGGAGCTCATAAGACCAAACAGAGCACCACTGCTGCTGGATAAAAGAGGGAAAAAGGTTTCTCAGGCAGAGAGCCACCCACCCAGAGTCTTCAGGAAGCAATACTCCCAAGACCATGATAAGTAGGTTATGCTTTTCCAAGGAGATTGCCACATATATTTGGGATAAAAGTTCAGGCTACGGGGTATCTAAGACTCCATTTCCCTTGGCAGTCAAGATCTCAGTAGCATTTATTTAGAAGCCACATAACTTTGTAGTCTACAACATTAGGTGTCAGTAGCATTTCACAAGCCTGTATGAAGTTCTGCATAGAAGCTGTATTTTGAAGAATGACAGTACATCATTTCCCACTCTAAAGGAAGACCAGAGGAAGGGAGCTCAAGGATTCAACAGGGCTGTGGGATTCTCCATCATTGGAAAGTCATCGACTATATACATGATCATATACGCCTCTACTTTAAAATGAAGATGTTAAGAAGAAAAAAGCCATGTTTCAACATGCAGTTCATGGATGACCACTAACAGTGAACATCAACTGCATAATGAATTGTCCTGGTAATTTTGTATTGAGAAAACCATCCTACTACAGATCAATGTGAATGGTGGACTATTAGGCAACAAAGACACCCTCTCATGCCATGACTAATGGATTCACTGGAGGTAGCCTGATGCAACTGCTAAGCACTGGTACAATGAGCAATCAGGGATATCATTCAGCAGACAATTTGTTCCATTAACAGAATTTTAAATGATTCAGGGACCTGCAATACTTGAGTAAGAAGTATTGATTTGCTGCATATCTGGTATTATGGTGATCTTATGGCAAATTTTTATTTTGCCAAGATCACTCTACTTCAGATGTCTGTGCAGCCTTTGCTTGTAACAGCTGACAAACAGAGGTGGGGACGAATGACTGCACTTGCCATTAAGGCAGAATTTGACTTGACTGTTAAGGAACTATTGCAAAAGTAAAGTCAATAGAAATGCGAGGAAAACAGTGTCCACTTCCTGCAATCATGCTTAGGACAAAGGTAGATAGATGATTTAGTGGTTGGAAGTAAATGTCTCAATCACAGGCCATCCCTGCATGAGTTCCTCAGAACATAACTCATACCTACATGCAGCAAGATTTGGACAACAGTCAACTTTGTGCATTAGTGCAGGTAAGTGCCATCGAATAGACATTTACAATGAGACAAAATCATGCCATCTGCCACTATATTCAATTTTGTTCCATCATGGAATCACTCTCTATCAATACTCAGCAGCTCACCATTGACCAGAAAGGTAACTGGAGCAAACAGTGGGGTGGCAATGACCTTGTGATATTATCACTGGACTGTTACACCAGAGACCTTGGTGATGTTCTGGGAACTGGGTTCAAATCCTGCCATGGTAGAATTTGATTTTAATAAAAATCTAGAATTAAGAGTCTAATGATGCCCATGAAACCATTGCCAATTGTCAGGGGAAAAAAAAACTATCTGGTTCATTAATGTAACATCCTTAACTGGTCCAGCCTACATGTGACGCCAGATCCACAGCAATGTGATTGAAACTTTGCTGACCTCGAGGCAATTAGGGCTGGGGCATGAATGTTGACCTAGCCAGTGAATGAAAAAAATATAGAAACACAAATATAATGGATACAAGAGGAGGTCAGAGGCTTGGAACTCTACAGTAAGTATTTTGCCTCTTACTCCTCAAAGAGATCCTCAGCATCAAAGTCAGGATTGTGAAAAGCCTGGATGAATGTAGCTCTAACAATGCTCAGTAAGCCTAATAAAATCAAGGACAGAGCAGCCACCTGGATGGCAACTAACCAACCATTCACTCCCTCTGTCACTGATTCATTGCGGCAAAAGTGTGTACCACCTATAAGAAGCAATGTGGTATATTGCAAGGTTCCTTTACTGTACAGACAAATTAAATGAGCAGGTGCATGGGATCATAACCATCTGCAAATTCTCCTCCAATTCACACCATCCCCAAAGTCCTTCACTGTTGCTATGTCACAATCCTGAACTCCCTATCTAACAGCTCTGCTTCTTACCTATTCCATCACTCTTTCAAGAGAATCATAGTCAACTGGTTGTGTTATTGAAACAGTAATCAAGTAGCCACTCCAATTCTGGAGGCACAAGTTCAAATAGTTCAAATCCCATCATCACAGCTGACAACATTCAATTAAATAATTTTTAAAAATCTACAATTAAACAAAAAGCTAATCTCAATACTATGGTACTGTGCTGGATGCATGCTCCTCTACTGCAGCCTTATTGTTAAATATCAGCCCAGCTGCCTGAGGAACATTTGGACAACATTCCAAAAATTGTGTTTTGGATTCTTCAATAACACAATGTCTATTCTGAGTTTCTTACGTTATTGGAGATAGTATAATTATTGTCATATTTGGTAAAATGCCCTTAGAAGGCAAACTCGCACCATGGTCTACACACCATGGTGTACACACCACCCTACATGTGACTCTTAGTTTCCCTCTGAAAGCATGACAGAAAAGGTAATTCTAAGGCTGGAGGCTTAAACCAGACCTATGAGCAGGTGCATGAACAGCATTCACTTCATAGTCATTTTTACACTTACCCTAAAGTAAATCCATCTTCCTGGCAGTTTCACCAGAACAAGAGTAAGGAAGCGAGTATGAGTGAAACTTGAACATGGGAACTTGAGTGTGATGAGCAACTGGAAATGGACCGGAAAGAAAGCAGAATTCTACACTGTAAAGGAAAGAAGCACTGAACAAGAGGATTCATCAGCATGAAGGGGAAACACCAGGTGAAAAATCATTGTGTTCACTCACACATGACATCATGTAGTGTATATAATATGTCTGACTGTATTTGAAATTTTAACAGGGATATTGACTGTGAAATTGATCTTGGATGGAAGAACGCAATGAATTATAGGGAAGAGATATTGGTTTTACACTTGCTTGCTGTCAGTGGAAAGGAAATTGAACAGTTAGTAAAATGTGCTGCTGGTCTGCTATCAAAGATTGTGTGATACTGTTTTAAAACTAATTTCAACCCCTTTATTTCTGTTATTGTCTTAGATAACAGAAAAGAAAGCATTGGAATTGAATGAGGAAGTTCAACTCAGAATGCAACAAAAATGTGCTTGGGGCTACTTTATTCTACACCTGTTGACAAAAAAAAGAACATATTGAAGGAGGACCTCAGGTGCTTATACAATATTACCTAGTATGAGCATACCCTAATTGCAACTGAACAATATCAACAAGTCTGCCTCCTGCTTGGACTTGATTCAATGCATCCTTCTCTCTTTCACTTGCTTGGTTACATCTTTCAATTAGGAACTCATTAGGCATTTTATTTGCAATGATAATTTTTGGACCCTGGGAGGGTTATACTCTCATGCACTGATCTATTCAGACATGTGGAACACTGGTTCAAAATGTTAAGATATGTATCTCTTGATATTTTACCTAACAGAATCTTATCGATCAAGTCTTGAATATTTCAATTTACTGAGCATCCACAATCTATTGAGGGAAAAAAAAGTGTCAGATTTTCACCGCACCATGTGAGAAAACCATACTGATTCAACTCAAAAATAGCCCAGCTCATATGACCTACCTTTTGAACACCTTTGTTGAGGAATCGCACTATTGAGAAATTCTGGCTTTGATACCACTGGTGACATATTTAAAGCCAGATCATGTATTAGTTCAAATACTTTAAGTCAGAACCCCGCACATTTTGGGTACTTGAGTCTCCAAATTTAAGACATAGTCCAGAGAAAATGAAAGCCTTTTTCCCACTTTGTGGAAAGACCTGGAGTTATTGATGAATGATGTAGTAGAGTGGATAGCTGCTCTTTTTCTAGCTGAAGAAATGAGACTGCATCATTACGTATAGCAAGCCTGATTTCACCTTGGGTCAGTACAGAGTCCCATGAAAATCAGGCAGAAGGTCAATGATCATTTGATTTCTGCCAAGGGTAAGTGCCACCAACACCTCTCCCATTCAGAGTCACCATTACTCTAACTCTTTCACTGCAACACTCATCTCATCATGTTCATGAACTACAACTATCAGTATTATTTTCACCCATCAGTTATCATCTGCCTTATCCTCCCAAACTACTAATTTTCCCTGTCCTCTGTTTATCCTACTCACTTACTGAGGACAGCTCACCAATTCCTCTGTTCATGTGTGACTATTAATTGTTCTTCCATCCACTTCCATCAAGCTCAATCCTTTATTTGTCTCATTGAAAAAAAGGAGAAAGTGAGGTCTGCAGATGCTGGAGATCTGAGCTGAAAATGTGTTGCTGGAAAAGCGCAGCAGGTCAGGCAGCATCCAGGGAACAGGAGAATCGACGTTTCGGGCATAAGCCCTTCTTCAGGAAGCCATTCCTGAAGAAGGGCTTATGCCCGAAATGTCGATTTTCCTGTTCCCTGGATGCTGCCTGACCTGCTGCGCTTTTCCAGCAACACATTTTCAGCTCATTGAAAAAAAGGTCAATTTTCTGTACTGATATCTCAACATCTAATCAATTACTCATCCTCAGACAGATTGCTCTTGATCTGCAGGCACAATCCTTGGACTGAAATGACATGGATCCCCGAACTCTGGTAGGAGAAAGTGCCTGACTAACAGTGGCAAACCTCCTTCAATACAATTGTATGAATCCCTTGACTTACTGTCATCACCCTTGACCTCACTAAGGACTGTTCCTGTTTGATTTTCACACATGGCCATTTGCTTAAAGTATTTGCCACATAAACTGCTGGCATTTGCTGCTAGTGAAACATTGATGCATCTCAGTGCCGCACACCAAGATGTCCAGTCTTTGATGCTCAGTGCTTCCCACAAGCACAAGCTATTTGCTTCTTCTTATGTGCTGCAAAACAATGCACAGGTTGCTAGCCTGTGACTGATCACCACAGAACCGATAATGTTAAAAAGGTAATGTGAACCACACAGAGGCTTGGACGTTGTAAGTCAGTTCCAATGTCAGTGAATGTTTGCTAAGAAAGCGACATGAAGTACATAGAGGTCAGCAGTCTTCTAGCAAGTGCAAAATGAGTGACCACTGGGGAAGTAAATTAAGAGCAAAGGATACATCCTGCACAGGTACATGTGTTCCTAGGACCCCCTGAGCTCCAAACTAAAGTGGTGAAGAGCTGAAATGGTGTGTATGTTGATCTCAGAGTAGATACAAAGATGTGATCAGACTAATGGCTGCCAATGTCAACTTGTGTCAAAGTATCCAGAATGATTATTGCCATTCAGCCTTCAGGGATGTTGTGGTGAAAAAGCAGGCTGATGTTTGCTGGGGCAAGTCTTAAGGAATCCACTGTGATTTGCATAATCAAAATTAACACCTCCTAGTTTCTCATGGAAGAAAAGAATTAGACTTAGCATAGAAATAAAGTAAGTTTGGGCTTCAATAAGATGCAAAATTCTTCAAAATAAAGTGACTGCATCTCAATGGTGTGATTCTGAAGTCACCACTTAAAGCTTGAAATTAGACATTGGGCGGCATGGTGGCACGGTGGCTAGCACTGCTGCCTCACAGCGCCAGAGACCCGGGTTCAATTCCCGTCTAGGGCGACTCTCTGTGTGGAGTTTGCACGTTCTCCCCGTGTCTGCGTGGGTTTCCTCCGGGTGCTCCGGTTTCCTCCCACAGTCACAAAGATGTGCAGGTTAGGTGAATTGACCATGCTAAATTGCCCGTAGTGTTAGGTTAGGGGTAAATGTCGGGGTATGGGTGGGTTGCGCTTCGGCGGGTTGGTGTGGACTTGTTGGGCCGAAGGGCCTGTTTCCACACTGTAATGTAATCTAGAATCAGAAAGACAATTTCACTGTCAATGTCATAAATATTTTCATTGTCTATATTTTCATGTCTTCCTCGCCATTGGTCTCCCCACACCTGGGAGTGCAAAATTCTATTCATGGTTCTGACTCCATCATAATTAAGGCAATATTCAATTTTGTCTTTCTTAGAATGAAAGCAACTAATGTCTAGCATCCTCCTGTAGATCTGCAACTGCCACAATTTGCCCAGTCTTTTCATTTGGCTGCAATCACCTTACTTCTGGCTACCCCGGTACTCATTTGCAGGATACTCTCTGGTTTTACAAGATGTCACTGTCCACTTAAGGTAATTAATGTTGTGACAAATATTGGAGAGGTAGGAGGCAGCCATGTGACTCACTGTATCTTTTCCTCTGACAGTAGTAATAGCTGGGAAAATTGTACTAATTATATTATGCTCAAATTAATGTGACAGTGCTTCTGAGTTTAGTATAAAAATGAAATGGAATTTTAATAAAACTGTTCAACGCCAATTTTTTTTTCGGTTGCATGTCATATCTTAAATTAAACATTTCAAAATGTATCTCTGAATGATAGGAATTATAAATGCAAGCACTTCTGCATCTTTTCCACCTTAAATTTCTCTGCTCCTGACGTCAATCATGCAATTGGAGGAGCTGTGAGAGCAAAGTATTATTCAAGTTTGACTTTAATAGAGCTGATTCGTGGCATATAAGTATATGGGCATGACCTTTAATTCAACATGACAGGGAAGGACTGAAATGGCAAAGCAAAAAGGAAAGTGATACAGCAAATTTTGCCCAAAATAGTGGGGTTATTATTTAAAGTGTAATAAAACTGAGCATTTTTAATTAAATCCAGTGGAATGTCAAATTGGTAAATGACATTTATCTAAAGTGGTGGCCATCCATGATAAGGTGAATAGTGCAAGTGCTGGGACAATAGTTAAAACCATCTTACAGTTGTCATTCAATGAACCTGTTAAACCAGCTTTAAAACTCAAAGGTTTGAGGCATTACGGATACATCAATAATTTCTGAAAAAACAGTTCTGAAAACAGTGCTAACTCAAGTAGGAAAAAAAAGTCACTAAGAACGAATTTATTAAATTTCTAATGAATTTAGCTGCCAGCACAGTATTCTATCATAAAACAATTTGAACATTGTAAGAAGTAAGGATCATTATTGCTATGAACTTAGCTGGACATTGCTGTGTGATACACAGAGAAAAAAAGAGAGGGATAATTTTCCCCTTTTCCCCTCTCTTGGCTCACCATATTGCAGTGCATGTTTTTGAGAGAGTTTAAAACTCTTGAATGCTATGAGTTAAAATAAAAGACATGAACAAGCTTTCATGTAAGTTTAAATCCATAGGAAAGATGACTGTTTAATATTTTTGAAATCATCCTCTTTGGACATAGAATACAATAAAAGATGACTTCCAAAGATATATTATGAATTTAGATTACTTGAAGGGTAAAGCAGAAGCAGATCTTTACACAATCTTTGAGTTGGTGCTTGTCAACATTAGGGGGTCTGAAGGATTCTCTTGGCTCTTTGAGAACAAATGAATGTTGTAACTTCCTAGCTTTTGTGATTAGACATTTGAGATTTACTATTGCTTGGTGGATTTAAATTTTGAAGGGTTGTTTGTAAAGGAATTTATTTCAACATTTGTGGACATGCCTGGAGTGATTTCATAAAAGAGGTCATTGGAAGTTCACTATGAAGATTAGAGATTCTCTTTATTAAATCAGGTTTCCTAGAACTTACATAACTGTTGATAAGAACAGGCAGCTTAATATTTCAGGGTATATATATGCCATACGAGAAAGCTGGGGCCAAGAGAGGAGGGGGTTGGTGATTTTGGTCAATGATAACATTATACCTGAAGTTTGGGAGGATATTCCTCAGAGTATGTTCACAGAAGTTATTTGGGTGGAAAGGAGCAACAAGAAAAGGATGATCACCTTATTGGGTTATTCTATAGAGCCCCAAATAGTAAGCAGGAAATTGAGAAGCAAATTTGTAAGGAGATCTCAGTTATCTGGGTGGTAAAGGTAGGGTATTTTAACTTGTAAAACATAGACTGGGACTGCCATAATGTTAGAGACTTGGATGGAGAGGAATTTGGTAAATGTGTGCAAGAAAATTTTCTGATTCAGTATGTGAATGTACTGACTAAAGAAGGAGCAAAACTTGACCTACTCTTGGGAAATAAGGCAGGGCAGGTGACTGAGGCATCAACTGGGGAGCACTTTTGGGTGAGCAACCATAATTCTACTAGTTTCAGAATAATGATGGAAAAGGATAGACCAGATCTAAAAGTTAAAGTTCTAAATTGGAGGAAGGCCAATTTTGACAGTATTAGGCAAGAACTTTCAAAAGTTGATTGGGGGTAGATGTTTTTAAGTAAAGGAATGGCTGGAAAATAGGAAACTTTCAAAAATGAGACCATGTCAGTACAGAGACAGTTGAAGGGAAAGGCTGGTAGGTGTAAGGATTGCTGGATGACTAGAGAAACTGATTGTTTGGTTAAGAAAAAGAAGGAAGCATATGTCAGGTATCGACAGCAGGAATCAAGTGAATCCCTAGAAGAATATAAAGGAAGTATGAATATACTTAAGAGGGAAATCAGGAAAACAAAAAAGAGACATGAGATAGCTTTAGCAAATAGGGTTAAGGAAAATCCAAAGGGATTCTACAAATACATTAAGGAAAAAAAGAGTAATTAGGGAGAGAATATGGCCCCTTAAAGATCAGCTAGGCCGCCAGTATCTCCAACCACAGGAGCTGGGAAAAGATAATAAGTGGGTTTTTTTAATCAATGGAGAAGAATATTGAAGTGAGAGAACGTGGGGAAATTAATGGTGATATCTTGAAAATATCCATATTACAGAAGAGGAGGTGCTAGGCATTTAAAATGCATAAAGGTGGATAAATCCCCAGGACCTGATCAGGTGTACCTTTGAACTCTGTGGGAAGATAGGGCAGTGATTGTTGGACCCCTTGCTGAGGTATTTGTATCATTGAGAGTCACAGGTGAGGTGCCGGAAGACTGGAGGTTGGCTAATATAGTGCCACAATATAAGAAAGGAGGGGAAAGCCAGGGAACTATACATTGGTGAGCCAGACATTAGTCATGGGCAAGCTGTTGGATGTGATCCTGAGGGACAGGATTTATATGTACTTGAAAAGGAAAGGACTGATTAGGGATAGTCATAGAGTCATAGAGATGTACAGCACAGAAACGGACTCTTCGATCCATGCCGACCAGGTATCCTAAATGAATCTAGTCCCATTTGCCAGCATTTGACCCATATCCCTCTAAACACTTCCTATTCAAGTATCCATCTAAATGCTTTTTAAATGTTATAATTGTACCAGCCTCCACCACTTCATCTGGCATCTCATTCCATACATGCACTACCATTTGTATGAAAACGTTGCCCCTTAGGTCCCTTTTAAATCTTTCCCCTCTCACCCTAGTAATTCTGGATTCCCCCATACCAGGGAAAAGACCTTGTTAATTTAACTTATCCATGCCACACCTAATTTTATAAATCTCTATAAGGTCACCCCTCAGCTTCCACCACAGCAGGAAAAATAGTCCCAGCTTATTCAACCTCTCCCTATAGCTCAAATCCTCCAACTCTGGCAACATTCTTGTAAATCTTTTCTGAATCCTTCCAAGTTTCATAACATCCTTCACATAGAAGGGAGACACAATGTTCCCAAAGTGCCTCCCAACATGGCTTTGTGCATGGGAAACAGGGAAGGGATGTCTTAATTGTATTATCATGGGACTGTTAATCCAGAAACCCAGATAATGTTCTGGGGACCCAGCCTAGACTCCTGCCATGGCAGATGAGGGAATTTCAATTCAAATGAAAAAAATTCTGGGATTAAGAGTCAAATGATGCCAAGAATCTGTTGTTGATTATTGGCAAACCCTATCTGGTTCATTAATGTCATTTAGGGAAGGAAACGGACACCCTTACCTGTTCTGGCCTACATGAGACTCCAGACCCATAGCATTGTGTTTCATTATTAAACTACCCTCTGAACAATTAGGGATGGGCAATAAATGCTGCCGAGCCAGTGACCCCTGATCCCATGAATGAATAAAGAAACAAAAACATAATTTCTCACTAACTTTATTGAGTTGTTTGAAGAACAAGCAAAGCGGATTGATGAAGGTGGATGTAATCTATATAGACTTCAGTAAGGCATTTGACAAGATTCTGCATGGTAGACTGGTTAGCAAGGTTAGCTCAAATGGAATACAGGGAGAACTAACCCCTTGGATACGGGCTTAAGGTTTGGGGACAGAGGATGGAAGTGGAGGATTGCTTTTCAAACTGACAGCCTGTGACCAGCGATGTGCCACAAGGATTGATGCTGGGTCCACTGCTTTTCATCATTTATATAAATGCTTTTGATGTGAACCTAGGAGGTAAGGTTAGTGGGTTTGCAAATGACACCAAAATTGATGGTGTAGTGGACAGCGAAGAGGGTTACCTCAGAGTACAATGGGATGTTGACCAAATGGGCCAATAGGCCAAGGAATAGCATATGGAATTTAATGCAGATATATGTGAGGTGTTGCATTTTGGAAAGGCAAATCAGGGTAGGATTCTGGTAAGGTAAGGTCCTGGGGAGAGTTACTGAGACCTTGGAGTGTAGGTTCATAATTCCTTGAAAGTAGAGACCCATGTAGACAGCACAGTGAAGAAGGCATTTGATATGTGTGCCTTTATTGGTCAGTGCAATGAATATAGGAGTTGGGAGGTCATATTATGGCTGTATCGGACATTGGTTAGGCCACTTTTGGAATACTGTATTCAATTCTGGTCTCCTTGCTATAGGAAAGATGTTGAGAAACTTGAAAGAGTTTGGAAAAGATTTACAAGAATGTTGGAGGGTTTGAGCTACCAGGAGAGGCTGAATAGGCTAGGGCTATTTTTCCTGGAGCATTGGAGGCTGAGGGTGACCTGATAGATGTTTTTAAGATCATGAGGGGCATATATAGGGTGAAGACCCAACATCTTTTTCCAAGGGTAAGAGAGTCAAAATCTAAATGGCATAGGTTTAAGATGAGAGGTGAAATATTTAAAAGGGACCTAAGGGGCAACATTTACACACAGAGGGTAGTGCATATATGGAATGTGCTATCAGAGGAAGTGGTGGAGTCTAGTACAATTACAACATCCGAAAGGCATCTGGGTGGGTATATGAATAGGAAGGGTTTAGAGAATATGGGCCAAATTCTGGCAAATGGGACTGGATTAATTTAGGATATTGGGTCAGCATGAATGAGTTGGACTGAAGTGTCTGTTTCTGTACTGTACAGCTCTGTGACTGTATGAACTATACCTACTTAATTTGAGTAGCTCCTACTGATCCTCTTATTAACAGTGACTTACTTGGTGAAGGTGATGGTTTTATATGCTGAAGTGGATAAAAGCCTACTGAGAGCCAGCTGAATTGGATAGATCCCTGTTAAGATCAAACTGAATTGAAGGAAAGCTTTCTTTGAACAAGCTGCCAAGCTGATCTCACCCATTCTGGAACATAAAAACTATTCCATCAGTTTCGGGTGAGCATGTTATCTCTTATGAATTATTGAGTGAATGAACAGCTTGAGATTGAATTTCTTGAGTAGGATTTTGCTGGAGGAATTCAAAGGCAAATGTGCATAACTAGCAACTTGACAACACAAACTGGACATCATAGTAACAGACTGTGAATCAGTCTGCGGACAAAAGTGAACACTGCATATGCTGGAGATTGGAGTCGAGAGTGTGGTGCTGGAAAAGCACAGTAGGTCAGGCAGCAACCGGGGAGCTGGAGAATTGACGTTTCAGGCAAAAGTCCATCAGGAATCAGTCTATTCTTTATTCTTTTGGTTTTATGAATAACCTAATCAACAAAGTGACTTTTATTTCAAAAAGTAAATTTCTACAGAGAATTATACTTTGTTCCCTCTTTTCCTGAAGAGAGAGAGAATGTAAATGTGCACATATGCTCTCATGTAAGATGTGTGAATTTTATATATTTTAGCTTAATTTATTCTTTGAGTATGGGCTTTTGAATTTGTACTATTGGCAAATGCAATTTCTGTGTGTCTAAAGGTGTTGATTATTATTTATGTATTTCTGGAACCATATTGGTTCTTTTAAAGCAAAGTGTGAAAGATCTTTATTGTTTACAATTGGGAGAATTTTACGAATGAACAAGTTAAACAGTTATGTGTTAGTCTCTAGTTTAGCAGGTTTGCATTTTAGTTGATTCGGGGAACCACCATGGCATGGGGAAAATAAAGATCTTTTTGTTTCAGTTTTGGAGTACTGCAAGTTTCTTAGTTGAAGTTACATATTAAAAGCAGTTATTTTGAAAATAGGAGAAGATAGATTAGAGTTGTTAAAAAAAAAGGTTATCACAATATGAGGAGTTTGTTAAAGGTTCTAGACGAGAAGTTTTGATTCAACCCAGAATACATTTTTGTAGTGAAAAAAAAAGAACTATACTGATAAACCAAATTTGCATTATTGCTTGAGAGAGCTTTCTTTTTGTCTGGATGAGATCTCTTCCACTATTGCTGTTAGTCCCAGTCTGGTCTACTGGGAAGCCCCTGTGGATTAATGAAATATTAGCTAATTCCAGACAATTTCAGTCACACAGAAACAGTATTGGTGGATCTTATTGTTTGCACATTGTGCTGATGGCAGATGCAATTGACAAGTCATGGGGAGCGAATACTCTCCCATCAACATTCCAACAATGATGAGCCCTGAAATGTCATTATTTGAAATTGCACTTGTGCGGGTACACAAATCTAATGGCCAATGTCATTTCTAACCTCTTCCCTTTCAATGGTCGGGGCAGTCTGGACCTTAAAAGGTCACCTGCATTTTGACTAATTTCCAAGAAATGTGTTCAGACAGATCTGTCTCTGTCTGTATAAAACTAATTCATTTAATTCTCTGGGATTATATTTTGTGTTGTTTTTTTAAAAGCAGTATTCATCTCCCAATGGCCTTATTTGCCTATGATATAACAATAATAGTGAGAATTTGATAATAGTGAGCACAGTGCTAGATATTACCAGTTATTAGTTGATGCTGTATGTGAATGTGATCAGGTGATCCATAAGCTCCAAAATTATTACAGAAATATTGAACTTTCTGTGAGCATGGATAAAATGTGGAAGCCAAGTTTAAACCAAGCCGTATTCTTAGTGTATATTAAATTGACCGTCCATCTGTCCTATTCTTGAATTTGCTGTACTATTCTCAAATAAATGATGGCACATGAGATTAATCTCAACATTGTTTTGACAACAAGCTATGGCTCAATGCTATTTACTGGAAGCAAAAGAAGAGTAATTGTGACATAATTTAATCATCATGGTAACCCTGTTGTTATACTTTCCTCCCATTTTATTCAGTGCATTGGATTTTCAAGTGCACCTTGCAATTTCTGCACTGGCTGAGGTTATCATGAATGACTCTCCTTCTCTACCTTTCTCCTCACCTGATGTGTGTGGATCCTCATGTTAAACAACCACCAATCATTTCTTTCTGCGAGAACAGCCCTGTGGTCTTGTAAGGCTTGGTGACATTTTCATTTTAGGTGCAGTGGGTCAGAACATTATAGCAATTTATCTTTTGTTCAGAGCCCTTCAAGTGACCATTTTAAAGGATGAAAAGCCATCGACTTTCTCATATTTTTAACCAAGATGCTTAAAAGGCTTTTTCTTTGCTCTGATAAATGGCTATATTCCACCAACATAGATTTGACAAAAAATGCAGCAGATCTTTTGAAGGATGAATATCATTTGATTTGGGACTGCCGCCAAGAAGATAATTAAATATCTGATGCAGTTTATTTTTTACATGATACGAATCCGAGAAGCTGAAGAATATTTTCTGGGCCAATGCATTCAGCGAGTTTTGTGTCTAAGTTGCACAATCCATTCTTTGAACTCATCAGAAGCACAGTATCCAAATCTTGACTTGGTCAGCAGTATAATTGTGAAATAAATTGCATGTGTCAAATTTTTCCTCTAAGCATGAATTTATCATGCCCCCACCTCAGCATATACTAATTGAATGTTGTGTAAAACTGTCATATTATCTATTTCCATGTGCTGAAGACTATTTAATCCATTCGCCTGCAGTACCTAAAGAATTGTTAAAGGTTTAAGACCTTTTTCTCCAGGCCTGTATTTGAATGAAATCTTCAAAGGTCAGGATCCTCTTTTTAGAGCTTAGGCAATTTTCCTTTAATCATTTTTTTTGTTTGAAATGACAAAGCTCCTTTCCCTCACATTTTACGAAGATTCATACTTCAGTGAAAATTGTATTTTGTTAATGTATGTGGAGCAATTTGCTCACAGTGACTCATACATTGAGCAAGTAACTCACTACATTGAAACCCATGCCATGTAACTTCATTCCAGCATGTTATTAAAGCATCATTAGCACAAGAGAAACAGTTAGTGCAGCAATATTCTGAATTTGAAGGCAAAATGCTCCAGGCTTATCATCTTTTCAATTTCTTGGACTGCTTAATTTTGTTTTGTTATTCTATCAATTCTTTGGAATACATTTATCTAAAGCACAGATTTGTTTACAGCCAGGTGATAATGAGTTTTAAGCAGATGCTTGCAACAAGCATCATTACACTGGAAGTTCATTGGGACTATTGTTATCCTTAGTCACTGGTGAGCACTCTTTGATCAGCACACGTAGAGAAATAGAAGAGAACAATGAGGTTAAATATAACAATTTTCAGAGATTTTTTTCCTTCGATATGATCTGGTTTATCTCCACTTTGAATCAAGTCAATATTATTATTAACTATGAGATTAAGTCTTATGCAATATTTACAGTAATCTTCAGCCAGAAGTACCATGTGTGATATCAAGATATATTTGGAGACATTGGATACTGGAAAGGCAATAGGCTCTGTCTGGCAAGAGTAGTGAAGACCTTTGCTTCAGAACTCACCACTTCCCTAGCCAATGTATTCCACTGTAGTTACAACATCAGCATCTACTCAACAATGTGAAACATTGCCCAGGTAAGTCCTGTACATGAAAAACAGGACAAATTACCACCCCATCAATCTAATTTCGATCAACAATAAAGTGATAGAAAGTATTGTCAATAGTGCTATCATGCAGCACTTGCTCAACAATAACCTGCTCAGCGACACCCAGTTTGGTTCCACCAGGGGTACTCATCTCCTGACTTCATTATAGCCTTGGTTGAAATATGAACAAAAGACTTGAATTCCAGGTGTGAGGTGACAGTGATAGCCCTTGACATTAAGGGCTGAATTCAACAAAGTGTGGCATCCAGGAGTCCAGCAAAACTGGAATTAATGGATATCAGGGACAAACTCTCCACTGGTTGGAATCCATACCTTGCACATAGGGAGATGGTTATATTTGTTGGAGGTCAGTCATCTCAGCTTCAGGCCATTGCTGCATGAGTCCCTTCGAATAGTATCCTACGGTCAACCATTTTCAGATTTTTAACCAATGACCTTCCATCCCTGAAAGTTCAGAAGTGGGGATGTTTGCTGATGATTGCACAATGTTCAGCACCATTTGCGACCTTTCAAATATGAAGCAGAGCATATTCAAGTGTAACTTGATTTAGACAATATCCAGGCTTGTTCTGACAAGTGGCAGGTAACATTCACACCACGCAAATGCAGGCAATGTCCATCTCCAATGAGAAACAATCTAACCGACACCCCTTGACATTCAATGGTGTTACCACCATTGAACCCCCCACCATTAACATTCTGGGAGTAACTATTGACCAGAAACTCAACTGAACTCACCATATAAACACAGTGGCTAGCAGAGCAGGTCAGAGGCTAGGGGTATTGCAGTGAGTAATTCACCTCCTGATTCCAAAGCCTGTCAAGGGACAAGTGAGGAGTGTGATGGAATACTCTCCACATGCCTGGATGGAGCTCCAACAACACTTAAGAAGCTTTACACCATCCAGGACAAAGCAGCCCACCTTTTGACACCACATCCACAAGCATCCACTCCTTCCCTCACTGATGATAAGCAGCAGCATTGTGTACTACCCGCAAGATGCACTACAGAAATACACCAAAGATCCTTAGGCAGGACCTTCCAAACCCACAACCATTTCCATCTGGAAGCACAAGGGCAGCAAATTCACGGTAACATCACAACCTGCAAGTTCCCCTCCAATCCACTCACCATCCTGACCTGGAAATATTTCACTGTTACTTGGTCAAAAACCTGGAATTCACTTCCTCAGGGCATTGTGGGTCAGCCAGCACATAAACTGAAATGCGGTTTAAGAAGGCAGCTCACCACCAACTTCTCAAGGGCAATAAATGCTGGTAGCCAACAACTCCCATGTCTCACAAGTGAATTAAAGAAAATTACAATATGAAAACCATGCTTTAAGACTAGATTGCATTGTGATAAAAATTTGAATGAAGAGATGTTATTTCCTGAAAGGAAGTCAAGTTTATATGCCAACTATGTCTGATGCATCTAGGCTGAGATTATGCAGGTAAGGTTTTACACAGCATAGTGCATTGAATAGTCATTAACATGCACATGGCCTGAGCTAAGCAGCTTCATTTCCTAGCAATTCTCTCAATTAGCCAATATAACAACACTGGGTATTGAACAGAAATACTAATACATCTATATATATAGAGTGTTCATCAACTTTTGTCAAAGTTGTGATGGTAGACTGCAAAAGTGGCAGGAAAAATCAACATTTTAAATTATTTAAACCATTTCTCCATTAATCTGCCAATTTCCTTCTGGAGAATACTCTTAATGTTCCAAGCATTAATTCTCTTACAACTGCTGCAAAGCTGCCAGCTGGACAACAAAAATGTTCGCTCAACTAAGGCTAAGATGAATGATGGGAACAGTGAGTTTAACAGAGAGAGGGTACATTGCTTGCCTCTGTTAAAAATGTCAGTCATGTGCTAACCAAATTAAAGAGAGACTGCCTCACAACGATGTGATGCAAGTGGTCTGAACAAGTGCAGTATAGGACTTCAAACCCTCAGTGGGAGACTTGTACTGTTATCGCCAGCAACTTCTGCATGGTGCCTGAGTACTTGGCACTGCTGGGACTGCAAGAAGATCCATGATGAAGTCAGAATGGATTTCCAATACAGGTACGGAAGAGATTTTTGAATTGGTAGCAGGGGAGACATAAAAGGGGGAACCATCCCAAGTTGGGGAGAGGGGAAATGTCCCCCACCCTCATTGTGCATGTATTATCGCCAAAAGGAGCCATCGCACTTCTTCCTTCCCAAGATTTCAGCATAATTGGTAAAATAAAAATCAGATTCCTTTTTCCACATGCACTATGGCAACAAAGCAGACCACCTCAATTGGGCAATACAGAGTCCCAGGAGGCCTAAGATGAGTGGGCTTGCAGATACCTTACCCACTCTTCATATTATGACATACTGACTGGTAATGGGGTGGGGAGGGAGGTGCTACATGCTAATCATCATGCTTTACATGCTTTCCCACTATATCTCATCTAAGTCACTCTCCAGGAGGCACTGTAAAATCCAGATCATGCCCCTTGTATATGATAGGGGAGAAAGTGAGGACTGCAGATGCTGGAGATCAGAGCTGAAAATATGTTGCTGGAAAAGCGCAGCAGGTCAGGCAGCATCCAAGGAACAGGAGAATCGACGCTTCGGGCATAAGCCCTTCTTCACACTTTCCTCATTCCTGAAGAAGGGCTTATGCCCGAAGCGTCGATTCTCCTGTTCCTTGGATGCTGCCTGACCTGCTGCGCTTTTCCAGCAACACATTTTCAGCACCTTGTATATGATAGCCAAGGAATTATTGTGGGACTGCTGCAATTTTCCCTACCATTTTTGAAGGAACACAGTAAACAAATCCTCAAATAGCAATGTGTAACAAAACACTAAATTTAATTCAAACATTGTTGCTAAAATAACATTTGGGAGTGCTTAATGAAAACTTTGGTCTGAATCTTTGGAAATGGAACACAACAAATGACTCAACTTAAATTCTGGGTTGTCTTGGTATTGTGAGCAAGGCTCCATTTGCTCATGGATTTTGCAGAATATTTAAACTTCATTTTGCTTGTCATATTTTGTCCGCATGCCCTAAAGCATTGGGACCAAATGGATAGATCCATAGAAACCTGCATTATTTGCACTGCATTCACCTTCATTTTCACACAGTTATTTAGCACTTTTTCCTGGCAGCTGTAAATCCCGCTCTGGAGCAGAGCTCGAAGTAAGTCAGCTGGTGGGTCAAGGGGCAACAGTTGATGCATGTCAAGCCTGGCCTGACAGGCCACACACTTCCGAAAATGTTCACTCCCCACTGCTCATGACTCCTTCACAGCAATTGTCACCCGCTCACAGCAATGTTCAGGCCCCTACTTCCTGACAGTGTTGATCTTCCACCTTGGTAATGTTCATTCCTAACACCAACGACAATACTCACACTTTGCTAATAATGTTTGGACCCAGCACAGAATGGGTCACCTACCTATTAGGCAATGTTTAACCCCACCCTCTTGACTCACTTTCTGATTTTCCTTGCATCTGATTGACTCAGTCAGAAAGAGTCATCATTGTTGTAGTTGTGCGCGAGCATTGTTTGGGCAATGGGTATGGCGTGAGGGGATAGGGAGTGTGGTCAGCAACGGTAGACCAAGAGGGGGTGAGAGATATGTGGCCAAAACAAGGGTGGAAGTGGGTGGACAAACAATATTGCAGAGGAGAGCAGGATGAACAGGATGAACAGTAACAAGGTGTGAGGAAGAGGGGTGAAGACATTTGAGCATTGTCAGAGTCTAAAGTAGGGAGTGAGCACTCTGTTGGAGGTGAGGCAGGGAGTGGAACATTGCCACCGTGAGCATTGTTAAGGGGGTGAGGGGAGATTGATACATTGTTAGAAGGTGATGCTGCATCACTGAGTTGAAGTGAACTGAAGACAGATCATAACAGGCTTGTCGTCAGTTCATCACAAAAAAAAATGAGATGTGGCTTCATTGGAATTACAATTGTCCCTAAGCTCCAGTTGCAATCCAGAATTGAGAGATTGGGACAGAAGTTGCAAAGACTCCAGTGTAAAATGATAAGTGAAAAGTTTAAGTCACGGAAGATCTGGTCCAAAGGACACATTATTTTCCATTTGGGCTTGCAAGTTTCACAATCAATCCTGTATTACAGAATGAACAATTTAAGGTACAAGAAGAACAGCATCCTTCATCAGTTTAGCTAACACTCACCATCCTATTATTTTCTAATTAACTACATTTGCCTAATTAAGCCTCATCATGTCCAAATTTCCCATTGTAGTGATTGCATTTCACTTTAATTTTCAGATACACCAACTCAAAGGGCATCAAATGCATCCTGTTCATTTTCTGTTTTAAAAAGAACTCCTATTAACTTTTGAAGTTAAAGATTGTTGAGAAAAAGAAATTTTTCCCCCAAGCATATTCAAAGATTGCAAGTACTTTCATCAGCTTAATAATTTTCTTGCTTTATTCAATGACTCAATAGTTTGTAGGAATCAGTTGCCTTGCCTCTCTTAGTCTCCAAGTGTAATGGAACCACTAGCATCAGATGGTGATATTGAGGGATGACACCTAGCAGAGACGTTTGAGCAGTTAAATGGACATTCTCCTTTGAGTGTCTTTGCCTGAATGGGACGTCACAGAGAGAGGGCCGAACAGACAAACGATTTCTTCAGCCAGATTTCAACTACAGGCTTGATTCCCATATTAATACTATGTTTTCATTGTTCAACATGCATTTTTTTCAAAGTTTGGAAAGACCTGATACAAGTAGAGTAAAGAATCCCACTTCATGTCCTTTGTGTGCTTAAATGTCACTTTACATAAACGGTATTTATTAATTAGCAGCAAGCTACAACTATACCTCAGACAATGATATCTATCAAGGACAATCTTAAACTGGAAAATGAGATTGCATTCTGTTTTTTTATAGTTTTGTGAACTATAACTTATAGTTGTTGCATTGTAAATTGCTTTAATAGTGCCTGGACTGCTATAAATGTAATTTTAAAACAAATGGGGAAATTGGTGATCCTTTGTCGCAGATTCAGCAGAAGTGTCAGGGCTGATCAGATGCTTGGACTTTTCTGGTAATCATAGAAAAATGGTCTGTGTTCTTCATCTGTGAGTAATTAAGTTGCTGGCTGCAGATCCTGGTAATTTCTACGACACATTTTAATAAAGACAGAACTATCTCTGTCTCTTTATTCAGATCAGTGACACCAGGTAGGTAGAATTTTCAGGATCCTAAGGGCATATATTCAGGATATGAATAATTTTTGTATGCTATGTTAGTGTGCTGGTTAATAAGTATGTATCACATTCCTGTAATTGCTGTTTTATTGAAGTTGTTCAATCACACTGACAGAAATTCAATATGTAGGTGTTAATGAGACTGTTTCACATAATATATGAAAGAATATATACAGATGGAAGAGGGTGGTGTTGTGGAAATGTTACTGGACATGTAGCACAGAATCTCTGAGTAATGTTTCAGGAATGTGGATGCACTCCCACCAGAGCAGCTGGTGAAATTCAAATTGAATAGATGAATCTAGAATATAAATCAAGCCTCAATATTGGTGATCTTGACAACATCCTTTGATTGTTGTGAGAAACCATCTGGTTTCCTGATGTCCTTTCAGAAAGAAGTCTGTCATTCTTACCTGGCCTGGCCAACATGTAACTCTACAATATATGGCTAATTTTCAACTGTCCTCTAAAATGGTTTAGGAGAAAGTGAGGGCTGCAGATGCTAGAGATCAGAGCTGAGAATGTATTGCTGGAAAAGCGCAGCAGGTCAGGCAGCATCCAAGGAACAGGAGAATCAACGTTTCGGGTATAAGCTTTTCTGAAGAAGGGCTTATGCCGAAATGTCGATTCGCCTATTCCTTGGATGCTGCCTGACCTGCTGCGTTTTTCCAGCAACACATTCTCAGCTCTAAAATGGTTTAGCAAAACATTTTGTTTCAGGACAATAAGGGACAAAAAAAACAAATTATTGTCAATGATACCCACCTATCATGATGAAAAATGAAAAAAAAAACGTATAATTGTCTAATCTTTGAAATTGATTACAGATCGTACCTTCTTAATCCAGCAGTTTCTGGCTCTTTGCCAGATCAGAGAATTTGCCAGACCATGGGAGATTACATGTCAGGGTCAACATGGAAGTTTTTGGATGATTCTTTTCTCTATATCCACCCCTTTATTTCCATCTCAAAGTTATTGACTTGTACAGAAACATTTTGCTTGTGCAAACTTCTGATGGTAACTTCCTTTGGGAGATTGAACCATGGGGATTTTTAATTCTCTGATGGTAACTTCCATTGGGAGATTAAACCATGGGGCTATTTAATTTTCTGATGGCAACTTCCATTGGGAGATTGAACCATGGGGACATTTAATTTTCTGATGGTAACCTTTGTGGGAGATTGAACCATGGGGACATTTAATTTATACAGTTACTTGTGGAGGACAGGTTACTATTCCTAGTCTAACTTTTGAACCAATCTTGCAGTTTGGTGTGTGTAACATATTTTGGTCTTCTTTTGATGGGCACATCCTGCATCATGTTCATAGACATGATAGATTACTCTGAAAATGCTTTGCTGTAATCCAGTTTTCAAACTAATGGCCAATTGAATGCATTTAGAGGTGAAAATTCTTCATGCAACTTTGGTTTTATCATATCCATCTTCGCTGGCATTGTCATTTTTGCTTTGAACCAAGAGAATCATTTGTGCAATCTTTTCATCTGTCAGTTGCTTCATAGCTGTTGTAAGTTTGTCAACATCCATCCAGTTTCCTGAATCTTGCTCTCTCATATCCTTCATCGTCTCAAGAACTCCAGGGATGGATATACTGTTGGCATATTCCAGCAACTCAGGCATGAATTATTTGTCTTATGCTAGTTTAAATCCAGTGGAACCAGTTTCCTGAGCTACATCAAGACTATCCTTAAACTTTAAGGCTGGCCAGAGTTTGTGCCACCCATTCTTCAGAGTGAGCATATTTACTTTTCCCATGAGTTAGCTGTGTACAAATCTTATATTTAAGGCTAACTTCTTTCTGAAACACAATCATCTCCCAGCATTGGTGCACAAATTCAGATCTGTACTTAGACCTAAGTCATCATATGTAGCTTGACTGCAAGGCTACATTTAGGAGGTACAGTTAGGAATCAATACATTCCCACTACATTGTCTTCAACATACATTATGGCTTTAGGATGGACAGAACAATTGTGAAGAATCAACACAACTTTGTGAGTAAGAGGTAGCCCAGCCTTTGAGCAAAGGTCTTAGGTTCTGGGACAAAATATATCTCCAACCACTCAAGGCATCACTTCAGAATTATCCAGTCTCTCTGGTTGCCACAATATACAACTGAGAATGTTTTTACCCCTTTGAATGCTTTTAGATCCATACTTCTGCCAATGAACATGTGCTTGTGTCTGTATGTGCACACAGCACTGCAACAAGTCAGAACAGTCAGAACAGTCACCCTGTCCTTTGGCTCCTTCAGTGTATTTGGCAGCCACTCAGCCTCTATGATGCTGATAGAAAATAGTTTCATTGGCATTGCAACCTGTTCTGGGGATAACTTCTCAATGCCAACTAAGTATGCAAATTAATTTACAAATATGGCAACTGATTCAGAATCTGCACTTCTTCAGTGCATATGTAGTTTGTACTAATTCTATGCTTGTGATTTATCTTCTGCGATATCCTTGTGAATATTCACATTTAAGTTGCAACTTCTTGTCTATTTGGAGTATTTTTGCTGGCACTATTAACATCTCATCACTCATGTTTTTAATGAAGCCTGAACCAAAACTTGAATACACAGTTGTGTCATGATTCTATCATTCTTCTAATGTTTTATTTGAGGATCGTATTATTTTGCTTTGGTATGTCTTATACTGTGGATGACCGAATATTGTAAGTTTTACATAGAGACCTGTAACGAAGTGCTGATATCTAATTATGTTCAGTATTTCAGCCTTTCACTGCATGCTTTTGCTTTTTGAGTCTATTTGATGAAAATTCAAGCTATTAAATTGTTAAATGTTAGCAACTATGACTGCTATTAAATGCTAGGAATTCTTGATGATTCTTCTTCAAATTCCCTTCCAGCTCTTAAATGCTGAGAGGTGCCTTTAGAGCAGTTAATAGAATAGAATCTTTACAGTGTGGAAACAGGCCATTAGGCCCAACAAATCCACACCAACCCTCCAAAGAGTACTCCACACAGACCCATTCTCCTACCAGTATAACTCAACATTTCCCCTGACTAGTGCATCTAATTGACACATCCCTGAACATTATTGACAATTTAGCATGGCCAATTCATCTAACCTGCACATCTTTGGACTGTGTGAGAAAACCAGAGCACCTGGAGGAAACCCCACGCAGACACGGGGAGAATGTGCAAACTCCATACAGTGGCAGGATCTCTGCTTCTTGCACGTCAAACTGTCTTTACATTAGCTAAGTACCAGGAATTCTCCCTTGTTGCACTATCAAACACATCTTCTTTGGAAAACTGAAGCGTTAAAGGTTGTTCAGAAAACAGGAAGTCTTGCTGACACTGGACAACAGAGCAGCACTGCCTGAGCAGTGAGTCTCTGATTATGGAGGTACAGCCTGAAATCAGCTGCACAGGTTGATATATAACCAAAATAATGAATTAAAAAAATTATGGCCATTCTATAGATAGCTTCATACTTAATAGGACAATGTAGGCAATAAGATGGGATGAGTTTAGGGAGCACAGGCCCATTTTTTTCTGCTGTTATGGTCTTATTCCTCTGTACCTTAAACCATTAGAAAAAAGAATCTTAACCTTGGCATTTCTGCCACAAAATATAACCAGTCACAGCTGGACATGGTTTATTCATTCAACATTTTGTGTCATTGTCATATTCTACAGATCCCAGATACAACTCCATCCCTCTGTGATTTATGTTGTTTATTTTCAGCCCATCAGCACCTGAGCTTCCATGTATGAATTTAAATGCCACATTGAATAATTGGTATGTGACAGACCTAGAGATACAAATGTAAGCATGCATAAATATATATGTGAATTATATATGGATCAACAGAAAGAAAGAAAACTTTTAAAATATTATATAAGTACAGTCAATGGCAATGATAATGTATTTCCTCTTACCTGCTAATATAAATTCAGCATTACAAGAACTAATTTGGAAATAGTTAATCTTAAATTTGGGAGAAATGGGGCATGGTAGTATTGTCACTAGACTAGTAGTCTAAAGCCACAGGCTATGATCTTAATTCAAATCTGATAACAGAAATCATTCAAATATATATTTAAATTGATGAATAAATCTGGAGCTGAAAACTAGACTCAGTGATGGTAACTGAGTCAGCGATGACTGATTGTTGTAAACACCCACCTGGTTCACAGATGTCTTTTAAAGAAGGAAATCTGCTGTCCTTTCCTGGCCTGGTCTACATGTGACTGCAATCCCACAACTGCCCTCTGAAGTGACCTGGCAAACCAATTACTTTGAAGGCAATTGAGTATGGATGATAATTCTGGGCTTTTCACATCTCTTGAAACGATGAAGAAAAAGAAAAGTTTTTTGAAATAAATTAAAATGTGTTTGACGTTCCTGCTAATTGTAACTAACTGTCAGAGATCTCTACTCTGAAGAAAACATCTTGGTATCCTCCTCTAGTTTTCCACCACCATTCATTGCATCTCATTTGAGTTAAATTGGAAGATCTTTTTCTCTTGAGTAAACTCTGATTTGCTCTCTCACCTGATACATGTGGTGATCAATTTTTTTTTTGATTTCGCATAGTTACTCATAAATCAAAAAAGAAAACATAAGGTATGGAAAGCTTCCTTTAAAGCAACAGGGATACGCCTGAATAGCTCAGGTTTTTCCTTAATAAGTGCCCAAGGACTGATTTGATGCAGTTGTGAATACATCAATTCCTACTGAATACCACAGCTGCAATAACCTTTACTGAGTGTTAGAAATACTTATTTGCATTGCTAGGATGAATCCTGTAATAGAATAACTGTGCTCAGAAAAAATAAAATGCAAGTGCTGCATAGCACAAATTAAAGTTCACATTGAACGTAACTGTGTACTATTGTACAATTGGTGGCCTATTTTTGTTTCCTCTTTACACCCCCAGAGGTCTCAAGCCAGGAAACAAAAAATGAGAACATGAAGTCCAAGGGATTTCAATCCCCTCAGTCGCAGAGGGGCAATATTGCTAGCTGTTTGCCTGTTATTCACATTCTCCTTTGCATTCAGCAACTCAGAAACAATTACTTGGTAGGTGTGGGGACAATAATAGGTAGTGCAAATGAGAAATTATTGTGTGTTGATATACAAGGAAGCCAGAAGGTGCAGCTGTGGAACTGGGATTTGATTCACTCCAGCAGATGCAAATTTGTTGTGAGTTCTGTTTCTAGAATATGCAGATTTTGCATTGTGCTTTGAAACAAAACAGAATTAAAACTGGAAGTGCTGGATACAGGTTTGGTAGCATTTGTGGGTAGAGAAACATTAGATTCAAAATTGTATCTGTTTCTCTCTCCACAGATGCTGCTAGCCCTACTGAGTTTCCCCAACAAATTATTATTTTATCATAGATCTCCAACATGCTTTTTGTTCTGAGAACGATGGATGCTGGGTAAAAAGCACATGTGGATGGATGTTACAGCAGGCCCCAGTAAAATGTTAGCCAGATATCTGCAACATAGGATCATAGGAGCAGGAATAAGCATCTGCAAAGCTTTCCTCATTCCAAGACCTGTCCAAGCAAATCAGTCAATTCATTGCAGACATGATATGGAGGTGCCAATGTTGGACTGGGATGGAAAAAGTTGAAAATCACATGGCACCAAGTTATAGTCCAACAGTTGGTGTTCTGTGATTTTTAACTCAATTCAATGTAGAGGCATTGGATGATAGATTAGTTGAGTTGAGGTATCATTAAGAGATGTTTATGTCAATAATTTATAAATTATATAGGGCTGCCTCCTGGAGTGACTAAAAGATATTCACTTTGCTATCTCTCAGATATTTGAGGGTCCTCCTTTTTCTCAAACATAATGCCCAACACTGTTCAATGTTAACCAGAATCGAACACCAATTCCAATCCTAGCAGAGCAGCTGGTATATGTGTTCTCAAATTTTGCCTTCCTTCCTAATAGCAAAGGTAGTCCATCAACTTCACAGCAGATGCCTTCAACATTACAAAATCAAAGTGACTCAAGGCTACAAATAAGGAGGCCATTTTGTTTGTAAGGTGACACACTTTGGAAAACCATAGTGAGAAATTATAAATTCTGGCATCAGTTAATTTAAGTGAGCAAACTACAGGGAATCAAACATTTGCAAATACAGCTCACCGGGTGAGAACTTACTTGAAATTGGAGTCTCTTAAAGTTTTATTTGGTTTCGGCAAGGAGTGCTTTGCAGGAGGATAAATTAAAGATAGGAACAAGATCTGGAGAGTATTTGAGGACCAGCTCATGGCATGTATCAATTTCTTGATTAGCCAACTCCAGCTCACAGATTACAGCAGAACCCCCCAAAAGTCTATTGCTGAGATTGTCACCAAATTTTGCAGTGAAAGGCATGAGTGTGATTTCTCCGAAAAAGACCTCAGAGAGGCCAATTGTGTTGGTAATCATCTTTATTCTGATCGAAGATTTCTGGGAAGATCTTCTGAGCAAGAAAGTAGGCCATACAATTGTTGCCTTGTTGGAAGATGGATGCAGTTTGAAGCCACAGTAACAGGCCAATATCAATTATATGTTGTGATTGCGGATGACATGATTGCTCAAATCAGCAACGTGCACTAAACCAGTGAGATCTGTTATAGATATGAATTGTCACACCTAACCAAAAATACTACCCAGTGTTTCTTCACATCTGCAAAGCATAAGCTCATAGGGACACAAGTATAGAAGTGGACATTCAGTCTCTCAAGACTGTTCCATCATTCAATGAGATCACAGATCTGTGGCCTTTGCATTTGGCCTATATCCTTCAATACTTCTGCTAAACAAAACAAATTTTATCTCAGATTTAAAATGAACAACTGATTCTGCATCCATTTCTGATTGTAGAAGAAAGTTCCAAACATCTAACATCCTAACTGTGTAGAAGTATGACCTAAGTCTCTCCTGAATGCTCTAGCCCTACTTCTCAGATTATGGCCATGGTCTAGAACCCCCAAAGCATGTGGCACGTAAGGAGGTTGGACACATTTGTGCAGAAATTTTGGTTTCAAATGCCAAACAAAGACCCCCAAATAAAATTCAACTGGCCAAAAAAAAAGGGTCCAGCAGCACATCACTGGCAGAATGGAAACCCGTCTAAGTGTTTATAGTGACATCAATGAAGTGATCAACCAATAAACTGAAAAGTAACTTTTGGAAGATGGCCAAGAACTTCAGATGAACACATCAATGTTATATGACGGTAGGTGAGGACCAGTGGGGTTCTGTCCTGGTGGCGATTGGAGGGGCAGAATTCAAGGGCGGAGGAGCGGGAAGTGGAGGAGATGTGGTGGAGAGCATCGTCAACCACGTCTGAGGGGAAATTGTGGTCTTTGAAGAAGGAGGCCACCCCACCAACCAACCTCCAGAACAGAACCCCACTGGTCCTCACCTACCACCCCACCAACCTCCAGATACATCGTATCATCCT